>NC_051076.1:13223017-13535685 GCF_004664715.2 Peromyscus leucopus
TTTTGTTTTTTGTTTTTACAGGAAAATAGAAATACCCATCTTCAAAAAGTCAAAAGACCTTGGACAGCTAGATGCCTAAAGCAGATGGGAAGGCTATCCAGAATATTTTATAAGCAAAGAAAAATTGGACCTATTGGTACCAATATTCTCTGCAGGGTAAAACCTTGCTACCTACATCTATATCTCTTTACTTCTCAGAAAAGTTGTAGTCAATTACAAATCAAAGCTGGCTTTGGAGTTGGAGTGTGGTTCTCTCCTTCTCTGAATCCAAGCATGTTGTTAAAAGAAAATATTAAAGAGTTTCTGTCTCATATCAGAAGAGCCACCTGGTGTGAAACAGAAGAAAACCAAAAACCTAAGGACTATTGTTGTCCAAATTCTATTTCTCCCCATTCTTATTCTTGACTCTTTGGAACCTTTCTTTAGATATAGTGCTACCCTAAAATTTAAACTTTCTGTTTTGATATTAATAATGTTTACGTTTTCCACAGTGAACAATAAATTTTCCTAACAGTGATTATGGTGGTATTTTATTTGTACTGAAATGTGATTTTCATTGTATGTTAATAAATAAAGTTGCCCGGGGGTCAGAGCTATTAGAGCCATAGCAAGAGCACGGCGGCGGCGCACACCTTTAATCCTAGCACTTGGTAGAAGAGCTAGGTAGATTTCTGTGTGTTCAGGGATACAGCCAGCATTGGAGACATATGCCTTTAAGACCTGGAGGGCGGTACTTACAGGCAATGACCAGGCAGTCATGTGTTTGGGGTTGCAACCAATGAGAAGGCAGAACAGGAAGACGATTTAAAGACAGACACACAGGAAGTAGCTCGCTTTCGGGGAAGCTAGGAGCACTGCAGGAGGTAAGATTTTAGCTCTGAGCTCTGACCTCTCGGCTTTCTCTTTTACATTGGTTCTGTGTTTCTTATTTTAATAGGACGGTTGGTTACATCTACAAGTGATCTCTGAAGTGTCCAGAAGTAAGATGGGTCCCCACAACAACAATTCTACCTGGTTCATAATGATGCCATTGAACCTATAAAAATCACTCAAAGATCAGCTCTGACTACAAACTGTTCAGGACAGTTCCAAGGTGGCTAACTAAGATAATCCATCAGCTTACATCTCTAGCCAGAACTTCAGATAAGCTTTACCTATTACTCTGATACTGGCTACAAATGTTACAGCTAGTCCATATGAGACTTAACCATTGTTTTAGTTTTCTTACAGAGAAACTGTCACCCCCTAGACAGCAGGAATCACTTTTAAGAAAATGCTGTCCCCACCCAAAAAAGGTTTTGTTTTCTCAGGGTTATGGATAATTGTCATCTGTAATAGGGTTAGGGGTGGAACAGTAACATTTAGATTCAGGATTCTCTTTTGGAAAAGAAAAAAAGGGAATAGATAGGACAGGATAATAAGGTAGATTACTGTATCTACTTATAAACTTAATCAGTAACTATCAGCTTAAGATAATTTGCATTGATATGGATTCTTGTATATTGATACAAATGTATCACTGGTGTTTTATCACAGCAATAGAAAAGTAATCAAGGCCGGGGCGGTGGTGGTGCACACCTTTAATCCCAGCACTCGGGAGGCAGAGGCAGGCGGATCTCTGTGAGTTCAAGGCCAGCCTGGGCTACCAAGTGAGTTCCAGGAAAGGTACAAAGCTACACAGAGAAACCCTGTCTCAAAAAACCAAAAAAAAAAAAAAAATTATATTTGTCATACTGTATAAGTATTTTACCTCTGTTTAGGATATTTTGTATATTGATACATATTAAGGATATTGTTGTCATATTGCACTATACATTTCTACCTCTGTATAAAAATATAGAAAGATATATTTGTATATTGTCACAACTTCAAGGTCATTGTCCTTATACTATATACGTTTGCAGATGGTTTATTTTTATAATGTGAAGACTTAGTCTTTAAGTTATTTAGGTTGATAAGAATTACAGGTTAATAGTCACTCATGCTTGTCATATTTATAGTCATGTTAGTTAGATTTTCTAGATATACAGAAATACATGTCGGTGTTTGGGTGGGAGCTCCACCTCAACCCCTGGTACCCTGGTATCCCTATGCCCAAAGAGTCTGGAATGTTCTGGTGGAAGATCCACCTCAACTCCCCTCCCCATCTTTTTCTCCAAACCTGCCCCTTCAAAGCCCGCCAAACACAGCTCCTCCCCCAGAGAGGCTCAAGACCACTCCCACAGGGTATATAAGCTGCATGCCCGAAAACACACACGTGGTTCTTCCTGTCTCTCATCCCGGTCTCCTCTGTGAGGGGCTGGGGATTCACCAGGGAACGCTTTACCCATTAAACCTGGGCTTTTCCTGATTCGGTCTGATTTGGATTGCTGTTTGGGCGGAGAGGCCTATCAGGGTTCAAAAAAACTTATCAGTCGGATGGATAGGTAATCTTCAAACACTTCATAGACCTAGAGAACATGGCATTGAAATGAATAATTTAGAATTCTGTTGACATGAGACGTGATTGCTCCTGGCAGAACTCCTGAGAGGATGTTGGGCATTGAAGACACTCCATATGGAGTTTGTCTTCTTCTTTTTTTTTTTTTTTTTTTTTGGTTTTTTTGAGACAGGGTTTCTCTGTGTAGTTTTGCCCCTTTCCTGGATCTTGCTCTGTAGCTGGTCTAGAAATCACAGAGATCCATCTGCCTCTGCCTCCCGAGTGCTGGGATTAAAGGCGTGCGCCACCACCGCTCGGCCGAGTTTGTCTTCTTTTTAGCAAAAAATGGCCTGTTGGGCAAAGAACTGCCCTTGCCTCAGCTGCTGATAGTAAGCATGCTGTCCATTTTGGATGAGCAGGACACAAGGAAAAGCGACTCCTGAACCTTGTTAAGACAGGGTAAGACAGTCTTTCAAAATATCCTGCTTCTGAAAATGGTCTGCCTATATATTCTAAGCCTATAGTCAAAAGTGGATGTCCCAGCGTTGAAGAGAAATATTGAGTGACTGTCTTTTCTTATATTTTTTTCAGAAGTTGCTTGCTTGCACTTCCTGTTTACTCAAGTAATATTTTTCTTCTCAGGTCTTTGATGGGGTTGAAGACTAGATGGTTTGTGAGATCTGAGCTTGTTTTACCCAGCAGGACTGCATAAGAGGATGACTGGACCACAGGCCTGGGTACCAGGTGTTTGGAAGGGTCTACACTTGGCTGTATCTAGCAGGAGGAGGTCTTTTGCCTCGCCCCTTGGCATTGTTATAAAAAGCCCTTCTGAATAAAGTTCTGTGCCGTTGAGTATTGACCCAGGTCCTCCTGAAGCTATCCTATGTTTCTGTCTTTCTTCTTCCTCTTGGCTAGGCCTATCATTCTGTCTATAAGTTCCTTATTCTTCTCTTCTCCTCATAGGAATCCTGGAAAAGGATTGTGGGGGCTGGTCTCCCACAATAGAATCCTCTCACATCTTAGCTAAGATCATATCAGGTGCTAGATTTAGAATCTTCAGGATGGGACATCTACTGGAGTAATCTCTGTAATTTGCCATTTACCTATAGTCTGGACATTTATTATGTGTTTCTTGCTTGATGTTCTTGTTGGTTGTAGTTCCATTTTTGTTTATATTACTCTTTCTTTCTCCTGGACAATACTTGATAATCATTCTTATTGTACATAGTTTTGTATTAGGTTGAGAACTTTCTTTAGACAAAGGGGGAAGTGTAGTGGGAATTTGATCCGCCCATGACCTTGGGCTATCTGGCCTGATAGAGGCAGTGCTTCTTATCTGCCTACGTGACCTCTTTTAAGACCTCCCTTTTAAAGGAGGAGAAAGGGTAACCTGCTCTTGGGTGGAGAAGACAGGATCAGCATGAAGCATCGTGTGATGGGTCCCCAGCTTTCCAAGGACTCTGCAACTGGATTTACCTTATCCTGTATCAGTGAGTCTGTTTTCCCCATAGAACCCCTTAATAAATTGACCATAATAAATAAATATATAGACCACTGAGGTTCTCAATACAGAAGCCCCTGCAGTGACGGAAAGAAACAATAACAGTCTCTGTGGAAATGGAGAGACAGGAAAAATGGACACCCGTAAGTATCCCTTTTAGATGAATCTGGTTTTCCTATCAGAGCCTGCACAAAACAGGTTATGTCACAGCAGCGAGGTGCCCCCTTTCCCCGGATCCCAGACCCTGACATACTAGGGAAACTACCCTTGAGCTACAGCCCCAGACCTTTCAAGTTTTCCTTAGCGGGTGGGGCTGGAGAAATGGTTCAGTTAAAAACAGTGGCTGCTCTCACAGAGGATTCCAGTTTGACTCCCAGAAACTGCATGGTGACTCACCACCAGCTGGAACTCCAGTTCCACGGTATATTAGTGAGCGGTTTTATCACTGTGATAAAACACCATGACCAAAAGCAACGTGGGTGGTGGTCACGGGGAGGTTTATTGTATATTACACTTCCGCAGAAACACAGGCACAGGGGCCATGGAGGGTGCTGCTTCACTGGCTTACTGTCCGGGCTTGCTCGGCCTGCTTCCTTCTAGCATCCAGGACCACAGCTCAGGGGTGGCCCTGCCCACAGTGAGCTGTGCCCTCCCACATCAATCAAGAAAATGCACCACGTGCTTGCACACAGTGCCACCTGGTGGGGGCATTTTCTCAACTGAGGGTCCCTCTTCCAAAATGATTTTAGCTACTATAAAGTTGACATAAAACTAGCCAGCATATGGGGGATCCCACTCCCTCTTCTGGTCTCCACAGGCACTAGGTGCACATGCCCTGCCATGCACAGTTGAGAATCACATCCTGGTCCTCTGGAAGAGCAGCCAGCGCTCCTCACCAGGTGCATGGACATACATGCAGGCAAAACACCAACACACATACAAATATTTAAAAAAAAAAAAAAAAAAGAAGGGCTGGAGAGATGGCTCAGAGGTTAAGAGCACCAACTGCTCTTCCAGAGGTACTGAGTTCAATTCCCAGCACCCACATGGTGGCTCACAACCATCTGTAATGAGATCTGGCGCGCTCTCCTGTATACATAATAAATAAATCTTTAAAAAAAAAAAAGAAAGAAAAAACAAAAGCACTTGCTCTTAGAGGTTACTTCAGGAAGCTCACAACTGCCTGAAACTCCAGGACCAGGGGTTCCAACACACTCTTCAGGTCTCCAAGGGCATTGTACGTGCAAACACACAATTTAAAAAAAAAAAGTTCTAAATTTATTTTTATTTCTGTGCCTGTGTATGCACACACATCACATACAGATAATGGTGGATGGCATAAGAGGGCGTCTGATCTCCTGGAGCTGGAGTTGTAGGTGGCTGAGAATCAATCACTTGATGTATGCAGGAAACTAAACTCCAGTTGTCTGCACCCTTCATCACTGAGCTATCTCTGCAGCCCTCAGATTTTTAAAAGTTAAGTTTATTCCAATGTTCAGAGAATTCCAGTCCAGCAAGGAAGAAGATGAATTAAAGCAAGAAAGTAGAGTGCAACAGTGATTTCCAAACCGAGTGTGTGCTCTACTTGCTTCATTCAAACCCAGAAATTTAATCGAAGGGCTGGGCAGAGACCCAAACAGTAAAAAGCCAGGAGTGGGCAAACAGCTTAGTTTGTAGAGCATTGGCCTGCGAGGTCCAAGGCCCTGGGTTCAATCTCCAGACCTGGGGAAAAAAGCGAAAACCTATGTATAACGTCAGAGCAGGACGGTGTGCTCAGACTTTCCTGTTAAAGACTGTAAGAGCCAGCGGTCAAGGAGAATCAGGACCAGACAGGACCGGCGTACCTACTCTTGAACTCACTGCTGCTGTGGTTGCCTCGCTGAGACCTGCACAAGATCAGGCCAGGTAACATTCCAGCCTGGCGGGGGAGGGGCTCAAGAGCACCCATCACTATCTGAGGAGCTGCTGCCGCTGGCGGCTTCTGAGGGAGTAAGAGTTAGTTTTCTTTACGGGTGGCAGGCTGACCACGTTCCGGTGGATGGCCGCAGACCAGAGACTACACAGGCTGCAAAGCTGGTAGATAAAAAAAAAAAAAAAAAAAAAAGACAAGAGGCTGGGAGTGGTAAGAGGTGGGGGCGGGTCTGGGAGGAGTTACGGAAAGAATGTGGGAGGGAGCGGTAGGCGGCCAGGACCGGACAGACAGAGCAGCTCAACTCAGGGTGGCCAGGCGGCAGAAACAGAACCTATGCGATTGGCTTTCTCTTTCCCTTCACATCCCATCCAGGCCCCGCCCACACTTACAGCTGCTCTTCCGGCTTAGTTCACACTTTCTGGAAACTATTTCCCGATCTAGGTAGGGCTTCTCAGTCCAGTTAAGGTGACAATCAAGCTAACGCACGTTACCCTCTCAGTGGCAGGAATAAACGCTATTACCCAACTTTGTAATTATGCTTTTTAATGATAACAAGAGAATAAATTAATCCCCATAGTGTAGAGACCCACAGAGGTTTCTTAGTGAGAATTTACTAAGGGTCTGAGAATCTGAGCTTGCTTTCCCCAGCAGGGCTGCATAAGATGACTTGACCACGGGCGTGGTTACCAGGTGTTTGGAAGGGTCTGCATTTGGCCCTTTAGAAGAGGCAGAAGGGGCCAGTGGGTTTTGATCCAGGTCCTCCTGAAGCCATCCTGTGTTTCTGTCTTTCTCTTCGCTATCTTTCTAAGTTTCTTATCCCTCTCTCCTTCTCATAGGAACCATTTTAAAAGGTGGGAGCTGGCCTCCCACACCATAGTATTTATAAGTTTCAAATACTTTTGGAAAGAAAAATGATACATAATATAAAGATCTAGAAGTAAATAATTTATTTTAAAGAAACTTTCCCCATATCAACATAAATAATATCATTATATGCATTCTCAGGTAGAGTCAGAAATTTAAAAAAATTTGAAAAACAAAACTGAAATTCTGGCACAATTTAAGATTCTGGACCCTGGGTGGAAAGTGGTGGCGCACACCCTTAATCCCAGCACTCGGGAGGCAGAGGCAGAGAATCTCTGTGAGTTTGAGGCAAGCCTTGTCTACAGAGGGAGTTCCAGGACAGCCAAGGCTACACAGAAAAACCTTGCCTCAAGAACCAGACAAAAGAAAAAAAAAAGGTTCTATGCCCTGAAGAAATCCAGTTTATAAGCAGGAATGCTGATTGTACAAATGACCTGGACAGTCATTTGGAACTAGGCCTTTTTCATTTCTCCACTTAAAAACAGTAACACTTGAGCCAGGAGTGGTGGGCACATGCCTTTAATCCCAGCACTCGGGAAGCAGAGGTGGAGTGATCTCTGATTTCAAGGTCAGCTTAGTCTACAGAACACGTTCCAGGACAGCAAGGACTACATAGAAAAACCCTGTCTCAAAAACAAAAACAAGCAAACAATAACTAAAAAACAAACAACAAAACCAAAAAACAAGCAAACAATAACTAAAAAACAAACAACAAAAACAAAATAAGCAAACAATAACAAAAACAAACAAAAAACTCAGACCACTTAAGACACCGAAACTAAAAGTTATTCAGACTTCAAAACAAGTGGTTGGTCTGGTTAGCTAATTAATAAAACTAAATTCCTTTTTTGTTTTTCTTCTCTGTTTTTAGGTAGTGTCTTGCTATGTAATGGAGGTTGGTCTTGAGGCCATGGGCTCTAGCAATCTTCCTAGCTCAAACCACTGGAACAGCTATGACTACCACATGTGCCACCATGGGGACCTGGCCAACTATTTTTAGGGAGGAGAAACGAAAATTAAAATGTATTATATGCCTAAGTTATGAGAGTATTAGACTACTGAAAGTGAAATTCTTCAATCCCACGTTCCACCCCTAACTACTGATCTAAATCACCAACCAATGATGAATGCAGCTGAGCTCTAATGTTCATCAGCTCTAAGGTGTGTTGCTGTGAGAACCGAGTCCTCGGGGTAAGAGAGTGAAGCACCCTTCAGGGAGTGAGTGCGCTTTTGACAGACTCTGGAACTCGGCTTGCGTAGTACTCATAATTCCTCAGTGCGGCCAGGACTCCGGCCGAGTTCATGTGCTTCACCTCCTTGTTGTACTGGAGGGCGTTCCCGTGGATGTCCGTCAACTTCCCTGCAGGAGAGCGAGCGGCACACAGTTACCGGGCAGCTGGGTCAGGATGCTCCAAGGGTTCTCTGGAGGACAGGATGGGGCAGTACCGAACCCCAGGGCTCACACTAAGCACACGCTTTACCACTGAGCTGTATCCTAACCCCCTCTAGTTATTCTTTAATGACTTTGTAGGATGTTTGTCCTGGGGATTGAACCTATGGTTTCATGCACATTAGACAAGCACTGTACCACAGAGCTACACCCCCAGCCCTTTTTGTTTTTATTTTTGAGAACAAGTCTGAGATGTCCAGGCTTGATTGTTTTTTGTTTTTTTTTTTTAAATTTATTCTTCTTTCATATATTACATCCAGATCAGTTTCCTCTCCCTTCTCCCCACCTGGTCCCCCCTCCCTTTTTTAAACAAGATCTCACCATAAAGCCCTGGCTGGCTGGGAACTTAGTAGGTAGTCCAGGCTAGCCCTGAACTTACAGTGATCTTGGCTGTACCTCAGGAGTTCTAGGATTACAGGTCTGTTGCATCCCGATATCCTCCTGCCTCCCTCAGAACTAGAGATTGGACCAAGTGCCTCCTGTATGCCAAAGGTGAGCTTTACCACTGAACTGCAGCCACATGCTCGTAGGTTGTATTTCTTTCTCCTTCTTTATTTATTTTTAAATATTTATTTATTAGAGTTAGGGTTAGGAAAAATAATAAATATTTTATATGCATAGTGTTTTGCCTGCATGTGTGTATTGTACCCTGTAGCGTGAATCCTAATTGGTCTTAATAATAAAAACCCAGAGTCAGATACTGGGGTAAAAGCTGAAAGATCAGAGAAGCAGAGCAGCCAGTCACTAGAGAGACTTCTTACCTCTGCTGAATCCTCAGACTGAAAGGGCCCAGCTCCGTCTCCACCCTGCCTTATCACTTCCTCTCTGTGCTCAGTCATATCACTTCCTGTTTCCTCCTCCCAAGTGCTGGGATTAAATGTGAGTGCTATCACTGCCTGGCTCCTAGTGGCTAGCTCTGCACTCTGATGTCCAGGCAAGCTTTATTTGTTAGAGCACAAACAAGATATCACCACAGTTCACCATACGAGCCTAGTGCCCTTGAAGGTCAGATGAGGGCAACATATCCACTGGAATCGGAATTACAGATAGTTGTGAGCCGTTGTGTGGACACTGGGATCTGAACCTGAGTCCTCTGCAAGAACAACCAGTGCTCTTGACCACTGAACCATCTCTTTAGCCATGAAACTGAATTTCTTGGGATCAATCTCTTTTACTATACAGTGTACTTCCCAAAATGTTTTCTGTTTGTCCGTCTGTCTGTCTTAGTCAGGGTTACTTCTGCTATGTTGAAACACCATGACCAAAAGCAACATGGGGAGGAAAAGGTTTATTTGGCTTACCTACCTGAATCACAGTTCACTGAGGAAGTTGAGGTAGGACCTCAAACCAGGTAAGAACCTCTGGAGGCAGGAGTTGATGCAGAGGCCATGGAAGGGTATTGCTTACTGGTTTTCTTCCCATGGTTTGCTCAGCCTGTTTTCTTATAGCACCCAGAACCACCAGCTCTAGGATGACGCCATCCACCATGGGCCCTCCCCATTAATCACCAATTAAGAAGATGCCTTACAGGCTTTCCTATAGCCTGATCATATGGAGACATTTTCTCAATCAAGGCTTCCTCCTTCAGACGACTTTAGCTTGTATCTAGATGACATAAAACTAGGGCCTCATACATGCCAGCCTGGTGCTCTACCATGGGGGGCCTCATACATGCCAGCCTGGTGCTCTACCATGGGCGATACATGCAGCTGGTGCTCTACCATGGGGGGCCTCATACATGCCAGCCTGGTGCTCTACCATGGAGTTATAATCTACCCCCATCATCTATTTTCTAATTTTTAAAGATAGGGTCTTGTATTTAAAAAAAAAAAATTCATTCATTCTGTGTGTGTGTGTGTGTGTGTGTGTGTGTGTGTGTGTGCGCGCGTGTGCGCGTGTGCGCGCGCACACACAAAAGTCAGAGGGGGCATGTGGAAGCTGGAGTTACAGGTGGTTGTGAACCACCAGATGTGAGTGCTGGGAACTGAATTCATGTCCTCTGGCCAAGCAAGAAGTGCTCTGAGACATAATGAGTCCCAGGACAGCAAGGAACACAGTGAGACCTTCTCTTAATGAAACCAACAAACAGCAACAACAACAAAATAAGAGTTTGATTAACTCTATGAAGATGGAATTCCATTCTTACTAAAGACTATAAACTAAAGAAAATTAAGTTTGTTGAAATATCCTTGCTGACACAAAGATGATAGGTTTGGGCAGATCATCTCTAGGCTTCCGTCCATCATCTACATCCTAGGAATCTCAGTGAAGAATGTTAACTGAGGGCTGGAGAGATGGCTCAGCAGCTAAAAGGGTTCATGGCTGCTCTGCCAGAGGATGTGGGTTGATTCCCAGCAACCACAAGGAAAGCTTACGGCCATCTGTAACTCTAGTTCTAGGTGACCCAACACTCTCTTCTAGCCTCCAAGGGTACCAGGCATGCATGTGGTACATAGACATATTTCTAAAAAAGTGGCCATTGCTAAATAACAGACATATATGCAGAACAAAACACCCATACACATAAAATTACAAAAAAATTACTGAAATATAATATCCGAGTACAATATAAAAACCAGAATTCTCCAAGATAGCTGGACTCACCTCCCACAGCATGTAAGATAACTTCTGGGGCACAGGTATCCCACTTCTTACAGCCAGGACTTGCAAATACATAAGCAGAGGCTTTGCCTTCAATCAGCTGGATGATCTGTGAGGTGGAAAGTAATAATTACCTCCAAGCTGCCAATAGGAAAAACCGCCGATGCCCATTGAAGACATTTCATCAATTCCTGTCAGACTTAGATTAAAGCCCTAAGCAGATTAAAAGATACCAGCATTATAAAAAATTAAACAGGTGAATAATAATACATGGTAATCTAAAGAAAAAATATGGAAAAAATATGGCCAAATAAGCCACAATCTATAGTCCAAGTTAGATTAAGTTTTCTTATTTCCATGGTTTTTCTTTTTTACTATAATGGAAATACATATTCACTATTGGACAAGTAATGTTTTTAAATTTCTAAAACACTGTCCATTGCTAAGTAACAGAGAACTATTCCCAGCCCCACAGCGGACAAGTCCGGCAGGTGCACTGCTCTGGCTAGCTTAACGAGTACTTTCAGAGACTGCAGAACCCTCACCCCTGGCTTCTCCCACGACTCCATAATGAACCATCATTATTGACTGTATTACTTGGTTTCTCTGAGACAGAGGCTCCTGCAGCCCAGGCTGGCCTCAAACTTGATTTATAGCCACAGATAACCTAGAACTCCTGTTCCTCCTGCTCCATCTCCCCAGTGCCAGGACTGCAGGTCCGCAGCGCCACACCTGGCTGTGGTTTGCATTTAACGGCCTCAATCTGTGAGTACTAGACTGAGTAGAGAGCGCATTCTGGAGGAGGCACTTCGTTCAGTGACAGAAGATGGCAGGGTCAACAGGACATGTCCTCGGTACCTTGTTTCCTGCTCCCCCCACGCGTAGCACATTGTCAGGATTCATGGCCGCAACGCAGTCTGTGACCAGCTTGTTGCTGTGGGACCTGGTGGTCGTGATGATGTGCTTCCCAGCGGGCACTTCTTTCAGCTGAAACCCAAAAGCACCCAAACCCAGAACTCCCCAGATGGTCCTGCCCAGCACAGCATCCGGGCCTGCCTGTGTGAATGACAACAAAGCTCACCGTCACCAGAGAAAGATGTCAGCCACAAAGGAAACAGTCAGCCTCACTTGGCTGAAGTTACCAAGTCTGTAATATATGTTTTTGAATTACAAAAGTAAAAACACACAATGTTTAAAATATAAGGGCAGTGAATAGACAAAAGAATTTATCCTGATGATAATTTGATTATCGTCATGGCTGCTTTGGTCAACCGTTTCAAAGAAAGGGGACACTTTTGTCCTCAGGAGAGTGACCTTCCTACTCTAATTGCTGTTTCTTTTGGAATCATCCACTGATCTGCCTGTTAAACCGAAAATAGCAATTTTCAAACATATTGAAGTTCCAGGAAGTGCAACTGTGTACTGATCAATATCAGAGTACTAATGTAACGATCATATATACTTTCATTATTCAAGGAACAATAGGAACTGCGTTTCCTAAGTGAGGATGCATTATGCTGCCACAGACACAGAGCAACCAGGCTGATGCTAAGGCTGATGCTAAGAAAGCTGTGGCCAGTGGAGACGGGACTAAGATTTTAATGACAAATGCCCCAAGAGAACCAAATGACAGCACAATCTTAGAATCTGTGTTTTCCTTTGTGGAGCCCAGAAACTTTTCCAACGACGCTGCTAAATACTCATATTTCAGAAAAGGTGAAATTGATGCTAGCACACAAAGTCCAAACCCAACACAGTTTCCTATCAGTCTGGGAGGTGTACCGTGAGAAAAGGCGTATGATTCACCCAACAAGGATGTGTCAGCATCACACGAAGTTCCTTATGCATGCATTAGCCCATCCGATACTCAAAGCAACCCCAGAAAGTAGATGTTGTTATCCTTAACAATGAGATTTGGAATCAGTTAATAAACTGACCCAGGAGCCTAGGAAGTTCCTCTCAAAGTCCAGCTCATCTAGGTTCAGAGCTCTTTTTGTTTCATTTTATTTTTGGAGACATGGTCTCGCTATGTAGCCATGGCTAACATGAACTGTAATAGGCCAGGCTCGCCTCGAAAAGACTTTTTTTTTTGTTTTTGGAGATAGGGTTTCTCTGTGTAGCTTTGCGCCTTTCTTGGAAAGACTTACTTATTTTTATTTTATTTTATTTTATTTTATTTTGAGATAGTGTTTCTCTGTAGAGCCTTGGCTGTCCTGGAACTCACTCTATAAATCAAGCTGGCCTCAAACTCATGGAACTCCACCAGCCTCTGCCTCCTGAGTGCTGGGATTAAAGGCGAATGCCATCACTGCTTGGCAAAAAGACTTGTTTTCAATTTATGTGTTTGAGTGTTTGCCAACATGTATGTATGTGCACTATGTGTGCCTCAAACTAGAGTTCCAGATGACCATGAGCAGCCATGTGGGTGCTGCTGATAACCCCACCTGGGTCCTCTGCAAGAGCAGTAAGTGCTCCCAACTGCCAAGTCTGGGAAGCTTCTGATTTTGCTTTGCATTGTTGTTTTTGTGATGGGGTCTCACTGCATTGCCCTAGATGGCCTTGAAACGATGTTGCTGCCCCAGCCTTCCAAGTAGGTGGAACTACAGGTCAGTGCCACTGTGTCCATCAAAGCAGGCACTGGGCAACCTGAGCTGATGTGTTCAGATGTTTTTAACGTCATCACTTCTTTGTCCTAGAGAAGTACACTGCGCTTTTGGGGTGAGACAGGCTTATGCTGCAGGCTGTGTGCCCTGGGAAGTAGAGTCAAAGGCAGGGGGTGGGCATCAAGGAGTGTGGGGGGGATCAGCAGCTGTAGAAGGAAACACTGTGGACAGAGGGGAAATGGGCTGCAATGTGGCCAGGGGGGCAGCTCTGCCTGGGACTACGGGGAACACTAGAGCTCAGGCAGTTCTTCAGAGTGGCCCCAAATCCACTTTCTGGTCATGGGAAACAGACTGCTTTGGGAAGGGTTATGACCTGGGGTGGGGTGGGAAGGCTCTTCATAGGGGAGGCATTCCCTGAGGAAGCTGACTGTTGGCTGTGCCTCCTGCCATGGAGCACCAGAGGAACCCAAACTAAGTACCAGCTGCTTGGAATGTCAGTGTGCATCCTCTCTTTCCTCCTGACTATACAGATAACTCTCAATGGCAGCTCTAGACGCTTTTGCCTGTAATTCAACACTTAGAAAGTAGAAGCAAAAAAAAAAAAAAAAGAAAGAAAGAAAGAAAAAGAAAGAAAGAAAGAAAGAAAGAAAGAAAGAAAGAAAAAGAAAAAAAAGAAAGTAGAAGCAAAAAATTGTTTGTTCAAGACAAACCTGAGCTACATAGTGAGTTCCACACCAGCATGGGAAACACAACGAGAGTCTATTTCAAGGAGAAAGAGTCAGCTGGGTGGTGCACGCCTTTAGTCCCAGCACTTGAAGCAGGCAGATCTCTGTGAATTCAAGGTCAGCCTGGTCTACAGAGTGAGTTCCAGGACAGCCAGAGCTATACACAGAGAAACCCTGTCTCGAAAAACAAACACACAAAATGCAAGGAGTTCATACTGCCTTTGTGAATCAAGAAGACAGGAGGGCGCCCTGAGGCCCTGCTGTCCTGCTCTCCCCTGGGCTCCTGATCTGAGGTATCCTATTCTTTCCTGCAAAGGATCCACGGGGAGGCCAGCACTTGTCCTTCCAGATGAGGGGTTACTGTTAACTCTGGGTAAGAAGCTAGCTCCAACATAAAGACAGATGGAGTTTCATGGTGTTTTCACATGTCAGTATTCACTAGAATCAAAAATAAACTTTCAGTTGTTCAGTTTTTTACCTTGCTCAAGAGAGCAATAGAGAATAAAAACAGGGCTTAGAACTCACTTTGAATCCCAGCTCTGCTGCTTACGCAATGGGTGACAGTGGCAAGTTCAAGGCTTCAGTTTCCTCCTTTTCTGTGTGTGTGTGTGTGTGTGTGTGTGTGTGTGTGTGTGTGTGTGTGTGTGTTGTGTGTGTGTGTTCGTTCCTAGGGACTGAACCCAGGGCCTTGCTCTTGCCAGGCGGGAGCTCTACCACTGACCCACACCCCCAGCCCCCCTTTTACTTTGTATTTTGTGACAGTCTCACTTTGTTGCTGGCGGGTCTTCCGTTCACTCTGTAGCCCGGGCCTCCCAGAACTTGCAACACTCTAGCCCCAGCTTCTTGAGTATCTGGGATTAGAGGCCTGCACCACCAGGCCAGCTAGCATCCTTTTCTTTAATATGGACCTAAGTATTTCCTTAAGCTGTGTGGTGAGTGTTACTAGAGACAATGCATGCGAACCCCTGGAGCAGGGCGGCACAGTGAGTGCCTGATGAACCTCAGCTTTGATGGTGACCATGCATCTTCAGCCCTGAACACCAGCAGCAGCCAACCTTCCGGCTTCTACCTGTTGCAACACATTTCAAGGCATGCTCAGAGGGCAAGGAGGGCGAAGAGGACACAGCACAGGGAGACGAAGGAGAGGCGCAGAACAGGAGGAAAGGAACCGGTTCACGGGAAGGACCGGGTGCCACGTCCTGCCTCTTTCCTCCCTAGCAGGGAACCCGAACCCTAGCTGTTTCTCACCTTCGCTTTAATCCTCTGTTCCCTCAACTTCTCCTTTTCATTGCTCTGTGGAAGACGAATACAAGTTTTCTAGTCTCAGAAATAAGGGATGAAATCATTAACAATTCCTAAGTACTTACATCTCTATTTTTGATAAAAGGGGCCATGCATACCTTTTTTCTATGAATTAAATACCCTTCTTTTAAGGAATAGGGCTAAACTCACAAACCTGTGCCCAGTATACTCCAGTACAGACAGCAAAGCCACACTGTCAGGATTAACACCCGGGTGTTTCATTCTGACTCAGCTAACAATGTGGAGCCACTCCGGGAAACCCCAAGAAATAATCAAATTTCAAATCGAATCCCGTATGCAGCAGGAATAAACACACTTACATTACACCTAAATATGAAGTCTGTTCTCACATCAGACATGCAGAAGAGATAGCCCCCACTCTGGTTAGTCTGCTTTCCAAAGTCCATCAAGTTCATATTAATGTGAAACTTTAAATATTGTACTTCAATAAAATTTAATGATAGATCCTTGCCCTGGAATTACACTGGTCTCTTGTTTCTAAAGGAGACAGTTTCTCTGAAGTGCAGCAGGAAGTCAAAGCAGGATGGAAGAAACCAAGTCAGAGGAAGGGGCTACAAGCATCACTGCTGGTGACCTGGACTGTCAGTAATTCAGGTACTGCGCAGCATTACCTGGGAAGCAACATGGCTAGCACCTGTTCTTTGTTGACAAGGTTCATTTCTTCAGTGTGCTTCAAGAACTACCTGTAAACCAGGTGTCTTGATGACCACGCTAATCAAGAACCAAACGGATAATTTCCAAACTATTGCAACTGAATCACAAATATGTAAAAAGTATAATGCACACAGTCTATTTGCCCACATCCACATTCCTGGCCCCAATAGCCCCCCCCAGAAAGTTCTAGTTCACTAGGTAAGCAGCAGCCTGGGAAGCTGTACCTTGAGAAGCCCCACCCCCAAGTGGTTGCTGTGCAAATGAGTGAATGAGTGAGATAACAAGTGGACCGGATGACATCTGGACTCATTAGACACTGTAATTATGTACCTAATATTTGTGACATTGGTAGCAGTACCTGGTAGTTGTAATATGGCTGGTTGATGATGCCTGCGATGGCCTTTCCTTCATAAGCAATCCCAATAAGAACCGTTACATTGTCAAGAAGACCTATGACGAAGGAATTAAGCACGTCACTCTCTCACGCTATGGTTTACCACCAGTACATCCAACAAACAGCTGCTAGTCTCATTATTATTATCATTTTATTTTTTGTTTTTTCCAGACAGGGTTTCTCTGTGTAGCCCTGGCTATCCTGGAGCTCATTCTCTAGACCACGCTGGCCTCGAACTCCTGCCTCCTGAGTGTTAGGATCAAAGGCATGCGCCACTACCCCTGACTGCTAGTTATTTTTGCAGTAAAGGTAGGGGATCTGCAATGATTCTCCCACAGACAACCCTACTTGAGGCAAATAAATGCAAAGCTCTAAGAGCTGGACAGAGACAGAAATGGGAATTACAGCTGCTAAACTGAATGGACAGCCATGACCACACTCTCCTTAGTACAGTCTGTAAACCTGTTAATGCCACAGTGGCAAAGCCATTTACTTTTACGCCTCTGGTTTTAATTCAGTGCTTTCTGTTTTTTCTCACTTCTGGTAACCTCAGATGAGGGAGAGTGAGGGGGATGCTGTGGGACTGAGATGGGGGAAAGGGAGGGAGATGCTGTAGGACTGAGATGGGGAGAGGGAGGGGGATGCTGTGGGACTGAGATGGGGGAGAAGGGGAGGGGGATGCTGTGGGACTGAGATGGGGAGAGGGAGGGGGATGCTGTGGGACTGAGATGGGGAGAGGGAGGGGGATGCTGTGGGACTGAGATGGGGAGAGGGAGGGGGATGCTGTGGGACCAGGTGTGGTGGAGCCGGGGCAGCACAGCTCCCCTCAGCCCAAGAAAACATGGTTTCAGCACAGTCCCTGAGGTAAGAAGGTTTACAAAGATGGAGTCTCCCATGTGGGGACCCCAGAACTGGAACTGGTAGAGTATGTAGGGTGGTATCTGAAGACGAACTCTTCCGGTTGGCACTCAGGTATGACAGCAGACAGAACACAGCAGCTCTTCATCTGACACATTCATGTGTCACTGCCTGGCCTCAGCGATGTACAGTGGCGGAGAGATACTGACCTTCAGTATATTCCTTGGTGCCATCTAAGGGGTCAACCCACACCACAAGCTGCCAAATAAAAACGGAAAAGAGAGGACATATCCATATCAAGTGTGTACAATTCAGAGAATGAATAGATTAAAAACACCCCCTTTTAATATGTTTGAACACATCATTATGGATGATTTAAGTCAACATCCTCAGCTTTGTGATCATAAAAAAAAAAAAAAACCAAACAAACCCCAAAGCTGCATAATCATGGAGTAAGCACATTTAAAGTAAACAAAAGGCTGTTTTCACGTTTTACAGCACAGTTGATAAATGCTGGCTGTCACTTGAACACTCGGCACAATGTCATGGACTCACACGGCTCTAGATGGTGCTACAGGGAAAAAAACTGCCACAAAGCCCTGAGAATACTTTGTGCAGTCTAAATTTGTCACTCATTTTATGTGCATGTGCAGACTTTTTTTTTAGTTTTGAGACAGGGTCTCTTCACGTAGCCCTAGCTATCCTGGAATTCATTATGTAGACCAGGATGGCCTCAAACTCACAAATCCACCTGCCTTTGCCTCTCAAATGCTGGGATTCAAGGCATGTGTCACTATGCCAGGCCTGTACATGCTCATTTAAAACATAATAACCCTGTCTCAAAAAACCAAAGAGAGAGAGAAAAGAAAGAAAAAAAGAGAGAGAGAGAGAGAGAGAGAGAGAGAGAGAGAGGTTTGGTTATCTTAAGGACATGTCATAACAACCTAAGAGAATGGAATGGCTCATATAATGGGCACCAGACAAAAAAGAAATCTCTTTTGCTTAGGACTTTCAACATGATTGAGAATATCCTCCCATACCCAGTAAAGGGGGTATGAATTTCTGAGAATTCCTGATATCATGTCTCATTATTTTTTTTTATCCTTTTTCTCACAGAATAGAATTTCTTCCTCATAGTAATTATTCTGTAAGTGCAATGTTAAATAATTCAAAACTAGGATTCCCCTGGAGCTGGAGTTACAATGTGGTTGCTGGGAACTGAACCTGGATCCTCACCAAGAGCAGCCAGGGCTCTTAACTGCCAACTCATCTCTCCAGGCCAAGTGAGAAGACTTTTATGGTTTTCTAGAATGACCAGCCCCACTGCCCACACAATGCTTTGTTACCAAATCCACTGACCAGCAAAGGAGACTTTCTTACTAAAAATGCTTTTACTAACGGTTTCAGAGAGCAGAGGAGACCTACAGGAGAGGACGGGGAGCTGGGTCCGCCACGTGTCTATTGGCCCTGCTCTTTCTGCTGGCTCTGAAGGACCCCGTGCCTGACTGCCACCTTCGAAACCACACATTTTCCCTCTTACAGACAAACTGCACTTCCTTCACAAGGGCCGCAGACCCAGACTAACGGGGTACAAGCCATAAAGATGGGCCTTATGGGGGCTGGAGAGATGGCTCAGCGGTTAAGCGCATGTACTGCTCTTCCTGGGATCTGAGTTCGATTCCCAGCACCCACATCAGGTGGCTCACAGCTGCGTGTAACCCTGGCTCCAGGGTATCTGACACCCCAGACATCTGTGGGTATTTGCACACTTGTGTCATGTGCATATACCCCCAACACATACACACAATTAAAATAATAAAAATAAATAAAAAAACCAAAAGATGGGCCTCACGTCTTCCTCCTTAATAGCGCTGTACTGTGACGGGCACGGCTGCTTCAGGATTTCCTCCCACTGGCCATCTTCAATCAGCTCCTGATCCACTTCCCCGGGAGGCAGGTCCTGCAGCAGACCGGAGGACACTGCTGAAGCCGTTTGTTCCCACAATGCATCACGTCCCCGACACAAATGCAGCAGCTGGGTCCTAGCCACTGCTGTTCCCCTTGTTTTCAGCAAGCCCAGATGTTTACAGCAAGCCCAGATGTTTACAGCAAGCCCAGATGTTTACAGCAAGCCCAGATGTTGACGGCAAACCTAGTGTGACACTAGCAGGAGCTGGAGACAGTGAGGAACTGAGATTTCCCTGGAAGCTTCTACCCTGAGCTTGAAATGTGGGCACCAGGAAGGGCCTCCCCCATAGACAGTCTCACAGTTCTGATGACTTAACCTCACAGCGGCCCCCTAGCCTCATTTAAACCATGATTCAGGAACGTCTAGAAGGAACCCAAAACCCTTTTCTCTCATAAATAGATCCATTTTCCTTTACACGTTTCCCGATTTCTTTGGGAATGCTGGGATACTAAGGTAGTGGGTTATGAACCTGGGTGTCTAGTCACACTAGGACTTGGGACACAACTCAGTAGTTCAGCAGTTGCCCAGCATCCACGAGACTGGGTATAAACCCAAGCACCCCAAAATGGGCAATGTGAGTGAGGACGAAAAAGAACAACAAAATCTCCTTATGGAGCCTGGTACACCTGTAACCCCAGCACTTGATTGGCCAAAGCAGGAAGAACTTAAGGCCAGCCTGGGCTTCATAAGGAGACCCTCTCAAACAAACGCCAACACTAAAATTAGAAACAAGGCAGGGTCGTCAATATGGCATTTCAGTCTCAGAGCAACAGGACAAGAAATAAAAGAGGAACAACCAGGGAGTGAGAAGTTGGCACTTCTTGTTTGCAGAGAATATGATGCTTTACACAGCAGACCCTCACGACCAGAAAACTAGAATCGACCAATGCTTTCTGCAACTGGCAGGATACAAACAACATGCTTTTTTTTTTTTTTTTTTTTTATACCAACAGCAAATAAACAAAGGTAGAAATCAGGGAAACAATCCCAGTCACAGGAGTCTTGATAAATAAGGCAAATACCCCAGAGGAAACCTGAGGAAGGAGGTAAAGGAACTCTACAACGAAAACTTTAAAACCAAAGAAAATTCCAGGCCTGGTTGGAATGAGGCTGTAACTCTAGCACCCGGGAGACAGAAATAGGTGGACCTCTATGAGTTCAAGGTCAGGCTGGTCTACATATTGAGTTCCTGGCCAACCAAGGCTAAATAGTGAGATTCTGTCTCAAAAGACTAAATCTCTGTAGAAAGAAATCAAGGCAGAGATTAGCAGATGAAAGGCCTCTCATGCTCATGGACTGGTAGAATTAATGACATAAAAGTGGTCATCCTAGCAAAACCAATATACAGATTCAATGCAATCGTAATCAAAATCACCATGGTTTTCTTCACAGAAATAGAAAAACAAAATCTTAGTATCAGGGACTATGGGGGTCCAGCCCCTCGATAGTCCCCTCCCAGGGTCCAGGAAGAATCTACAACCAGCTGATAATTAATCTTTGATGAAAAGAAATGAATCTATGTACACAAGACTCCTTAGTTTATACACTTTATTATTCTGTGATAGTTCTCTCTCTACACAGCTTCTATTCTGCTCTCATGTCTAGCTCCTTCCTTGCCTGATTTCTCTATATTTATCTACTGTCCCCTCTAGGTTCTATCTTAATTCCTTCATCTAGTTCTGTCCCTTCTAGGTTCTCATCTATCTAGTTCTTTCCCCTATCAGCTCCTCTCCCATCTCCTTCTTCCTCATCTTGTTCTTCCCCATCTGGCTCTTCCTCATCTTCCATCTCGTTCCTCTAGTCCTCTCTTCTAGCCCTTCAATCTAGTTCTTCCCATCTCAGTTCGTTCCTCTCATGTTCTTACCCATCTAGTTCTTCCATTCTCTTTTCTCCTTCCTGTGCCCTGGAAGTCCCGGTATATAAAGGGAGGGTCCGAGTTAAATTGTGTAAAGCTATTACTTAACATCTACCTCTCCTAGGCAGAGTCTCCTTGTGAAATTTACCTTAAATCAGGAGACTTGCCTGTGGGCTGCTAACATTGTTAGTCCTCGGAAGTTGGGCGCCCACCTGGGTGGTGTTTCCTGTAGTCCTTGAAAGTGGCTAAGGGAGATAATCTGATTCCAGAGAAAGTCTTTCCTGAGGCTGTTCTCCAAATACCTGGAATGTGTATGTCCAGAGACTGATCAGTCCACACTGTTAGCCCTTGTTAGGGAAAAGTCAATTGGGAAAACTATGAAGGCACACATGATTTTCATAACAGAATACAGCTGATATATAACAAACCAAGTAACACCAAAAACTCCTTGAGATTTGGCTTCCTCTGGAGGAATTCCCTGATCCCTCCAGGTAGTGACTTTGCCATAACCAGCTGAGTTCTTATGATATATTCCTGTGGCCTGCAGCATCTTAAAACTCAAATGGAAACACATAGGAACCCAGAGGGCCAAAGCAATCCAGAACAAAAGTAACACTGTCAGAGGCATCACCATACCTGATCTCAAATGACACCACAGAACCACAGTTACAAAAAGGGCATGATACTGGCACAGAAAGAGACGTGTAGATCAGGGGAATGCAACAGAAACCCCAGAATAACGCGAACGATACAATCACAGCCACCTAATTTTTGACAAAGACACTAAAAACACACACCGGAAGAAAGTGCATCTTTGAAAAATTGTGCTGAGAAAACTGGATGTCTACACATAGAAGAATGAAACTCGACCCTTCTCTCCTGCCTTGAACAAAAATCAACTCCAGGGGCTGGAGAGCTGGCTATCTGCTCTTCCAGAGGATCCAGGCTTGATCTCCAGCACCCACATGGCAGCTCACAGATCTATAATTCCAGTTCCAGGGGATCTGATTCCTTCTTCTGGTCTCCACAGGTAAAAGGCTCACATGTGGAGCAGCAACATCCAGGCAAGCAAGACACATATGTGCATGTGCGCGCGCGCGCGAGCGCGCGCGCATACACACACACACACACACATACACACACACACACACACACACCCCAAACAAACAAAAACACTTAAAAAAATTCTGCATGCCAGCTGGGCAATGGTGCTACATGCCTTTAATTCCAGCACTCAGAAGCAAAGACAGGAAGATCTCTGAATTCGAGGCCAGCCTTGTTTACAGAACGAGTTCCAGGACAGCCAGGGCTACACAGAGAAATCCTATGTCAACAAACAAACAAACAAACAAACAAACAACAACAAAAATGGGCTGTAGAACTGAACAGAGAATTCTCAAAGTATTACAAATGAATAATAAACACTTTTAAAAGTGTTCAAACCACAGCATAAAAAGAACTACAAATTAGAGCTACTTTGAGATTCCATCTCGTCCCAGGCAGAAGGGCTATCATCAAGAAATTAAAAGACAATAGATGCTGGTGAGGATGTGGAAAAAGAGACACTTATTCACTGTTGGTGGGTGTATAAACTAGTGCAGGAGAAAGAGGCACTTCTTCACTATTGGTGGGTGTGTAAACTAGTGCAGGAGAAAGAGGCACTTCTTCACTGTTGGTGGGTGTGTAAACTAGTGCAGCCAGTAAGGAAATCGGTGTGGAGACTCCTCAAAAAACTAGGACTAGACCTACCATACACCCAGCTATTCCATCTAGGACGTGCCCAAAGGCTGGACACCCCACTACTGAGAACTGACTCGTCTGTTTACTGCTGCTCTATTCACAACAGCTAGGATGCATTTTTTAAAGTTGGAAGGGAGGTGAACAACCTGGCTAGGAACTGCTGCCCTGTGAACCTATAGTTTATTAAAAACTCCAGTGTTATGTGTGGGGTAACTCCTTGTAAGTTGGTCAGGGAGGTCCTGGTGGCCCCTAAAACAATATAGGCACTTGTCAATTGTCTTGGCTGTCCACTAGAGTCAGATGACAAAACCTTCCTGCTGAGGACACCACACACTTTGGTTGCATGGCACAGAGAAATCAAGCTAGAAATGATCTGGAAACGTTTTCCCTGCGGACCAGCTTTCATAGTGTTAGAAGGTGCTATGAGCTGGTGGGGAAAAAAAGACTCCCCAGCTGTGAACTACAAACGACAGTGCTAACCTGTCAGGCAAGCTGTGCCTACGTGTCCAACAGTGGCATGACTGTTACGAGAGGTAACTCCTGCTCTTGACTGAATCTGAGGTCTGCTCCACTCGGGGAGTCCATGCTTAGTTCTCTAAACCTACTCAGTGTCCGGAAACCCACTCAATGTATAAAGAGGGAGGTCATAAGCCCTATTGGGGAATTAAACTCCATGGCTTTACTAAATTCACAGTGTCAAACCACCTTATAAACATGCATGTTTATTCCCATAGCTAATTCCCATTCTTAGCCTTAAGACCGTGAGGGCCGGGAATATGGAAAAGGGCTGCAGAACACCATCACTGGGGTAATACACAGCCAGCGCAACCACGAAACTGTGAACAACTACAGATGACTGCACTGGCTGTGAAAACGGATGGGCCCATCATCAGCTGAGCAGGTGGAAGAGGGATGGAGCCACTCCATCACAGCTGAACTACGTCCTATAGACAGATTCAGGGGAGGGGAAGCCACCGCCTTCTGTAATAGACCACTGGTGACCAGGTTCCGACGGACGGTCCCAATTAAACAGTCACACGGTGCTGGTTAAACTAAATGGGAGACCGAATCAAATCAACGTCATGAATGAGAAAGGGACAAGTCGGGAGTGAGGGGGTTGGAAGGGGTGGGGGGGAACCAGAACATATTATATACATGTACTAACTTGTCAAAGAACTTAATAAAAAAACAAAACCAAAAAATATTCTGTTCTCTCAGTTCTAAGTATGCAAGTCTGATTTCTGAAGTGAAAGACCAGAAAACCAACGAAAACAAAACCCATTCTATCTCAAAGTTTCAGAACTTTGCCAACTTTTAAAATTTAACTTTTCATACTGGGCCTCAAACCCAGGGCCTCACACATGTGAGCCACACGGTCTCATTCCTGAGATGTCCACTCACCTCCAGCAGGAAGTGGTCTACCTGAGCCTAACTTACAGTTCTAAGGCTGCACAGTCACTACAATGGCAACCGTGTCCCCCATCACTAAGCACAGAGACTTAGCCTAGAAGTGGACCGAAATATAAAGTCAGATTACTTCCTCTAAGGAAAACGATCATCTCTGTGTTCAGACACTAACTCAGATACTAAGACCGTAACCGTGACATGTGATCCAGCAGCACGCCAGTTACGGATCGACGTGCTATGGTGACTCTTACCTCCTCCCCTATAATTGTCAGCCTAGGGAACTTCCGTGCCAGGGAAGAGCATATGCTCATCTGTACCAAGCGGTCTGCTTTGGTCTGCAGGTCTGTGGCTGAGGTCTGTAACGAAGAATGCAAATCTCAATAGAAATACCATCAGGGATAAATGGTCTTCCCACTCGCAAGTGCACAGTACCCATATAATTGACACTACATTTTCAGATTTTAGATTCACAGCTCTTAGCCCCAAATGAATCAACTGGTTGTATGCCCTGCTACTTCTCAGAGAATTAACAGCAATTAAGAATGGGAAGTGAAGCTAGGTGGTATTGCATGACTGTAACCTCAGCACTTGGAAAGCTGAGGCAGGAGGATTGCCATGATTCTGAGATCAACTTGTGCTACAAGTATACCGCTAAATAAAGGTAATTTAGAAACACAGGGTGTTCGTCCATGTGTTGATGGAGATCAAACCCATATCTTGTGCATACTGAGCAAGCACTCTACCACTGAGTTATATTACCAGCTCCAGAATGCTTCAAGTTTGCAAAGGTGCTATTAAATTATTTGGAATGTTTTCTTCTCTACTGATAAATTCTTTTATAAGATTCTAGTTACTAACCTTCTTCATAGGCTAAGAGGCAGGAAACTACCATGTGGTGCTACATACTTCTTAGAATCTCATACTTGAAAAGCAGAAGCAGCAAGTTCACCAGAGGTCCTAGTCTAGCCTGGTCTACACAGTGAGTTCCAAGCCAATCCCCATAAGACCTATGTAAGCCTGGTCTATACAGGGAGTTCCAGGCCAGCCAGGACAGCACAACAAGACCTTATTATCTCAAAACCAAAACAAACAAACAAAAGAAATAAATTTACACTGTTCCAAAGTGAAGCTATCATCAGTGTATGAAGAGTGTCCTCTATAACTTTCCCCACTTATTCCTGTAATCCAAGAGTTCCTGAAGATGATTCATTAATGCATCAGAAAGAATTTCTAGGTTTTTTTTGGGGGGTGGTGGTGGTGAAGACGGAGATGGGGTTGAGGCAGGGTCTCATATAGCTCAGGTTGGCCTTGAACTTCTGAACCTCTTGCCTTCATCTCCCAAGTGCTAGGACAATGGCTGTCTGGCACCACATGTGGCTTTTATAGCTTTGAATAAGAAATACTTATTTAAACATCAGATTTTCTCAAACACGTCGTATGTTCTAAGGTTGCATGGTTTTGTAGGGAATAGATTCAGATCTCTTCTGGAGGTGGTCTTCATCATATATACAAAGACCTTGAATGAAGTACAGAGTTACTTTCTTATTTCTTTTTCTTCTTTTTTCTTTTTTTGGTTTTTCGAGACAGGGTTTCTCTGTGTAACAGCCCTGGCTGTCCTAGAACTTGCTCTGTAGACCAGGCTGGCCACGAACTCACAGAGATCCTGTCTCCCAAGTGCTGGGATTAAAGGTGTGCGACACCATGCCCGGTTTGGAGTTCTTTTCAAAGCAGATGTTGAAAGGAAGGCTCTGGTGAAGTCCATCATTTTACCGTTCCTTGGTCTAGATTAGGACATTCTTTACTACTGTGAAGAGCAGACACTGAGCACAGACACAGACAAGCTGGCGTACCTTCTGCACGATGCCCAGGTCTCCTTCAGCAATGACACATCTGACTATGGTTCCCGCCTTCTGAGCGATCGAGTATGCTGAGGCCACTAGTCGCATCAACACAGTGTGGCTGGAAGCCATGATGAGCCTTGAGGGAAAGAGAAAACTATTTTGTTACTAGACACCAGCTAGGAGTTTCAGTTAATTGAATTCAGGACAACACATACTTACTGAATGCCTGGGGCTGCCTCACTTAACTACATAGGGTCTTTTTTTTTTTTTTTTTTTTTTTTTAAACAGGGTTTCTCTGTGTAGCCCTGGCTGTCCTGGAACTCACTCTGTAGACCAGGCTGGCCTCAAACTCAGAGATCCACCTGCCTCTGCCTCTCAGGTACTGGGATTAAAGGCGTGCGCCACCACTGCCCTGCTACTACATAGGTTCTTTAATAAATACACACTAAAAGAGACTTGGAAGAGACACAGTTTTGGTATTAACATCTCTTTCAATACACCCTGTAACACTCTCTCTTAGCAAACAAAACATTTCAAAGCCTGGAGAAATGAACTCAGCAGGTGAAACTTTTGAGTGTGAGGTGTGTAACATGCAAAGTAACAAGCCAGTTCACACGTGTCTGTAACTCCAATTCCTCTTTTGTCACCAGGCAAGCATGTGATTCACAGGCTTACATGCAGGGAAAACACTCATACACATGAGATAATAAAATAAATCTTAAAAAGAAAAGAGGAAGAAGCCAGATGGTTGTGGTGCACACTTTTAATCCCAGCACTCGGGAGGCAGAGGCAGGTGAATCTCTAAAAGTTTGAGGCCAACCTGGTCTACAGAGTGAGTTCCAGAGCAGCCAAGGTTACACACAGAAACCCTGTCTTGAAAAATGGGAAAAAAGGGGTGTGTGTGTGGGTAGGGAGAGAAAAGATGTAATTGAAACTGATGTGCAGCACTGAAAACCATTTTTGTGGCCAATAGTTGTCCGGAGTTAAAATGAAAATAAAATGGAAAAAAAAAAAGGAGGCTATCCATGTGGTGTGTGATCAAGTTACGAGACATTTCTGTGTAGAATCAAGCCCAGAACTCACAGAGATTCGCCTGCTCTTTGCATTTGCACGAGCTGGTTTCTTGATATACTAGGTTTGCGGGTGGAATAAAGTAAATTACGATCATTACCAATTCAGGAACACCACAAATAAAACCCAGAAGCAATAGTCTAGGAAAACATTTCACTGAACAGCCATCTACCTAATGTACTTTGAACTGGAAGGGCAGATCCAGGTTACTAACCTTCCCCAGCACCTTTTCTGGGGGAAGGGGATGATGGGAAGTCACATCTGGGGCCTCACCAGGCAAGTTCTTTCTCACCAAGCTCCCCAACTCACCACATGCCTAAATGCTGATGGGAGTTTAGCATGTGGGAGTGGCGACAGAAGTACTTTTCTCTCACTGGAACTTTTCCTAGATATCATTTACCCTTAATCCAGTTCAGTGATCATTTGAGCCTTGTTAGGCTTCGGGCACAACTAATCCACGTCCTCTCAAGCTCGACACATACACGCAGACTTTTCTTCTTCCAGCGGAAAATTTCCAGGCTCTCTGCTTGCTACCTTAGTCAATAAATGCACCCTATGTTTATGAACCACAATTTGAAGAGAGCATCAGTTTGTAAGACATAAGAATAGAAATACGACTACCCCTCCAGGCCCTAATATTTTTCTTACCATAGTTTTTAAAGAAATATATAGTTTTGATTCTTGGTATAAAGAAAAAGAAAAAAATTATCAAAACACACCATGTGTAAAGGAGATCTTCACTCGCCTTCTCACATCTCCCCCAGCAACTCAGTGGGAAGTACCTTTGGAAGTGACAGGCGACTGAAGAACAAGGCTAAGGCTAACCATAAGTTAACTTCCTTAGAGCAGCTCAGAAAACTCGTCCACCTTTCTGAGTCTTCCCTGAGCACTTCTGGGAACGTGACCTTTCAAAAGCTTAGCTAAAAAAACAGGGCGATGGCTAACGACAGACTTTGGAGTCAGCTGCCTGTGTCCACATCCTGGGTATGTTAGCTTCCGGAAAGCACCGACTCTCCATCCTGGAACTTCTAAATGGGAAAACGGCACCGACTGGTAGAGGGTTGCTGTGATTATTAAATAAGTATGACACGGAAGGCACTGAGCATACAGACAAGCACCAAACAACACTGGCCAGAGACGTTTACGTCATTTCCTTTGTTCTGGCTACAACAGGGATACAGGGAGTGCTAAAGACAAAAGGCGAGGGGCTGGAGAGATAGATGGCTAACGGTCAAGGGCACACAGAGGTCAGACCCCAGAACCCAGGTGGAGCAGCTTACAGACACTTGTAACTCCTCTGCTGGCCTCCATGGGCCCCTGCACTCACTAGTACATACCCACATTAGGACACACAGGCACAAACTATAACCTAAAGAAAAATCGAAACATCTCCATGGGCTCACACCTCGGAATGCATACTTTCTCACCAAGTGCTGGTGCGGTTTTCAGACACTGTAGAACTTTGAGGAGGCCGGGCCTAGTGAGAGGAAGTGGTTCCTGCACGGTGGGCCAGCACTGACACCTGCTCCACTTGTCTGCTCTCTGTTCTGGCTCTCTGCTCCCAGATCCACCAACATGTGAGAAGCCACATGCAAACTTCCACCGCCGAGAATGGGGGCCAGGCACACGTCTTTCCCACCGTGATGAACTGTGTGCCCCTGAAACCATCAGGCAGAATAAGCGGCTTCTCCCTTAGCTGTTTCGGACTCACTGGTGAGGAAAACAACTGTGACAAGCGACATTCTGACCTAGGGAGCAGCGTGGCACCTGATGGGACAGAGATTCTTCTGCACCACGCTTTAGGCTTGGGCCTTAGAGTAAATATGAAAAGCAGTGAGCCAAAGGCAAGCAATCTAATTCCCACGCACGTAAAAAATCTTTACAACGCCTGCCAGCTCCTCCAGAAGGATGGAACACACAAGCCAGGCACGGTGGTGCTGTAATCTCACCACTCAGAAGCCTGGGGTGCCTGTCACTAAGAGAACTGCTCCAAGTTCACAACAGCCTAGACCAGA
Organism: Peromyscus leucopus; assembly: GCF_004664715.2. Taxonomy (NCBI): domain Eukaryota; kingdom Metazoa; phylum Chordata; class Mammalia; order Rodentia; family Cricetidae; genus Peromyscus; species Peromyscus leucopus. The sequence continues at coordinate 13,252,220 of NC_051076.1, forward strand.
GACCAAGAGCCAGACCAGCCAGGTCTACACAGTAAGACCATCTCAAAAACAGGACAAACGAAAACGAGAAACAGCAACAGAAAGAAAAACAGCAAGGTTCAAGTGACCAGTTCCTTCTCATAGCCTAAGGTTTAAGGGCAAAACAACAACAAACACCGTATCCTTTCTGTCCTTTATCTTTATTCTTACAAGGATGGTGAACATGCAGATTAGGATTTTAAAATGTCTGATATGTTCCCAGTAAAAGCATTAAAATCATTTATCTTTGGGGCCTGGTTAAATAGTGCTGAGGTTCAAGGTATCTAGAAAGATAAAAATGAACATGATGGAGCAAATTCTGAACAATTAATAGAGATCCCCTTGTTACCAGTTATCAAAATATGGTAATCAGCTGGGTGTGGTGAGCCTGCTCCTAGTCTTTGCACTTAGGAAGCTGAGTCAGGAGGACTGGGAACACCACCAACATTAGTTACATAGTAGGTTCCAGGCCAGCACTGGCTACCTAGTGGAGTACTTTCTCCAAACATCCATGCATGCACATACAAACTCTAAACAAAACAAAATGAATGTTTAGAGAAAGGATATGTGTGTGCGCATGCATATATATATATATATATGCACACACACATATAAGTGCATATATTACACACACACACACACACACACACACACACACTCTGCATTTTTTTTAAAGGTTCCAAGAAACATACTCCTATAATCCCAAAACTCAGGAGGCTGAGGTAAGAGAACCTTGGGTTTGAAAACAGCGTAAGTTCAGTCTTTCTCAGTCTGTTTCTCTAATAGGTTTTAATTAAAAGTGAAACCATAGAAAGTCTAGGAATGGTTTTATAACTTGTAAACGCAGAGTATTAACAAAGTTCCACAGAAATTAAAACTTCTACATGGCCAAAATGCCATAAGCAAAGCAAAGTCATAACTGATAAAAGGAGAGGTTAAGTCCTGTGCCATATAGTAATAACTGAAGTTTTATTTGGGGCTCTTATGCCTCAGTATGTAAAAGGCAATACTCCAGTGAAAAACGAGGCAAGAACACTTGGCAAGAAGTTCCCAGAAAAAGAAAAGCGCTGGTCACCAAATGCACGAATGTAATACTACCGAATATAAAAGAAATGCAGAGTTAGAGAATGAGAAGTGATTAAGATTCACACATGCAAGCGTTTGCCCAGTCTTCAAGGACTGAGAGAACATGTTCCTACTGGAGCCATTTTTAAAAAAACAAAATGTATACATTGTTCCACGCAGCTATTAGATTCCTGGGCAAACAAATCACAACGGCCTACCAGCGTGCATAAACGACAACCGACAACGGAAAGAATGTTGGCTATTATGAAGTTTGCAAATTTGGATGCAATAAGAAGCGAAAGTCAAGTTTAACCTTGCTGTTTCCTCATTATTAACCAGTGTCCTCCAGAAAGCCAGGCCCAGATAAACAACCCCATGTAACCACTGGAGCTTCTAGATGCGGCTGAACTACAGGCAGTGTACCGCAGGGCGCTGGGCATCACAACCCCTGGCTCTCCTCTACTCGGTGCTAGGGGTGGGTAGTTACCGGACCAAGAAACTAGGGCCTCCCGGAGGCCCTGCCTCACCGCGGGAGACACTTACACTCAGCCGCCCCGCGTCCCCAAACTGCTGTCCTGCCGGGTCGCTCTCCGCCCGGGTCCCCACTTCCTCCAAGTCCACGGGTCCAACGTGCAGAGAGGCGGCTTCCGCAGCTGCGCTTGCGGGAACTCGGCGCAGGCGCACAACAGCCTCCCGTGGGCTCCGGGCGGTTGGGGAAAAGCCTGTTCTGCGCGTTTGGCGCAGGTTCATGCCACCTGTTGTCAAAGTCCGAGTCCCCGGGACGTTCCCGAGTGCTGGTTCCTGGCGTCTTGGCCTCACCTCAACAACAGTTTTTACTGGTTTTGTTTCTTGACGCAGGGTTTAGGTAGCTCAGGCTAGCCTAGAGCCACACATCTTCCTAACTTAGCTACGACTGCACAGGTGCCACTATGCTCGGCTTGGCTTTATTTTTTGATGAGTTGCCTTTATGGGATTGTTTTCATAAGAGCAGCACTTTTTTTCCCCTTAAACATGCCGTTATTTTGTGAGGATATAACGAACACATTTTGTTTCTATGTGTTTTCCGCAACTCTCAAACTTCACTTGTAAGAAGCAAACCATAACGTGTGTGTGTGTGTGTGTGTGTGTGTGTGTGTGTGTGTGTGTATGTAATCAAGGTTTCACTTAGGCTGGCCTCCAACTTATGGCAATCCTCCTACCTCAAATACCTCAAGTTTTCATATATTTAGCAGTTAAGAGCACTTGTTCTCCCCGAGGACCCAGGTTGGTTCCTAGTACCCACTGAGGCTCCCAACCATCTAAAACTCTAGTTCCAGGGTACCCCACACTGTGAGCACCAGGCACACACGGTGCACATAAATACATGCAAAGAGTAAATCTAAAAAAAAATTTACAAACTCACGTATTGGCTTTTGTAAACACATTGTAATTGTATAACAACTGCCATAAATAAGCACAAATAAAACCTATCTCATGCATATAGTGGAATGCAGAGTCCACAGACGCTCTGCCTTGTATCTTCCCATAGGGTTTCCCAGGAAACAGCCGAGTTGAATGAATGCGGCAAGTTGTTCTGTAGAGATGTGTGTGTGTGTGTGTGTGTGTGTGTGTGTGTGTGTGTGTCGGGGTGGGTGCCGAGTGTATGAATCTTTGCGCTGCTGTCAGGCTCCCAGATGGGAAAATGCACTTCAGAGATGACGTGTACTCATTCGATGATGGTGCAAACACGAGGACTCACGAAACACTTAAATGCTGGTGTAATTCCAGCTGGAGAAGCCTGGCATCCCTAGAGCCGGCTGGTTAGTGAGACTCACCACATGGATGAGTGAGCTCTGGGTTTGATGGAAAGACCCCGACTCCATGAATAAGGTGCAAGAACTATGGAAGATGAGTCCCAACATCAGTCTAGGACCTCCACATGCACACACGCATACACACGTGCATACCACACATACACATGGAAATAGAAGAAAAGGCATTACACACCGGAACAGCACATCCTGCAGTCTACTTTCAAATTCTCCCAATACTTGTTACCAGACTTCTTCATGTTTGTACTTGGAGATGACTCTCTGTCCTCCTGGCTCCCAACTTGAGCATCTTTTTATAGTCATTGGCTGTTTGTTTGTTTACATTTTTTCTACTTTATCTTGATTTGCAGCAACTTTTTATACTTTTTTTTTTAAGTGTAGAACAGGAATGGCAAAATAACAGCTGTGAACGTGTGTAGCCCTGGCTGTCCTGGAACTCACGCTATAGATCGCGCTGTCCTGGAACTCGTAGATCTGCCGACCTCTGCTTCCCAAATGCTGGGATTAAATGCCTGCGCCACCACCGCACGGCTTTAGTCCCGCTGCTTCGTATGTTTACGACCCTGGACAAGTTGCTGAACTAAAGTGTCTGACGACGGAGAACCGAACGACCTCGGTCCCCTGTCTCTCTACCCTTGCGCGACCTCGGAGAAGACCCGCTGTGGCACAGACCTCCAACCCGGAAGGCCCGCCCTATCCCCGCCCCCTTCTGGCCGTGCCCCGCCCCTTCCGCTCCCAAGCGCGTGCGCACTTCCACGCAACTGAGTTCTTGGAGGGTCCCTGCATTTAGATCCCGGGCCGCTGCCGCGGGTTGCGTCCGGAGGCGGCCGCTTGTGGCGCCCACCATGCGTTGGGGGCTGTGCCCTCACGGGCCTGGGGCGGCGGCGCTGGCCGCTGCCGGGAGCTTATGGAGGCCAGCCCGCTTTCCCGGCCGCCTCGGGTGCCTGGGAATGCCGAGGAGGCTGGTGGTGCGGTCAGTGGCGGGGGCCGATAGCCCCCAGAGCAGCCCGAACAGCGGCAGATACCGGGACACGGTGCTGCTGCCGCAGACCAGCTTCCCGATGAAGCTGCTGGGCCGCCAGCAGCCCGACATGGAGCTGGAGATCCAGCAGGTACCGGGCGCGGCCACCCGGGCAGGGCGGGGTGGGCCAGCTCTGCGGAACGCTCCGGGCCGCTGGGGTTCCCAGACCGGCCCCTAGTGGGGGCGGATTCCAAAGCGAAGCCCAGTGCCAAGCAGTGCACCTTCCGATTTTAGCACCAAGCAAATCGGCTTTGCACACTCTTCCTGTCTTAGTTGTCAGAAAGTAACCAGCATGTAAATAAAAGTTCAAGTGTGGGCTGGAGAGATGGCGGCGCTTGCTGCTCTTGTTGAGGCTCTGAGTTCGTTTCCAAGCACACTAGTCTGGCAGGTTCACAACTACCTGTAACTCCAGCTCCAAGAGAGCCAATGCCTCTGACCTCCACCGGCACTCAGATGCACCGTGCACAAATAAGTAAAAATAAAAACTAAGCTTTAAAAAAATAATTCAAGTGTTCGCAAAGAAGGGAAGTTGAAGCCCACCTTAGTTACATGTCTAGGCCTTTGGCTGGAATTATGACTCCTTTGCAGGACAAAGTAGCAGTCCTTCTTGAGTCCCCCACGTAGACTGTGTATCTGTCTTCTGTAGCATAGTCAGTTTGGCCGACACTCACGTGTTAGTGCCTATAACATTAGAGTCTTTAAAATATTCCTGAACACTAGGAATACTGCTTAAGTGAATAAAGTTAGCCTGAATAGTCTTTGGATTTAGGGACGTATTGAGGCCAAAGAATAGCAAGAATAAGTTACCAGTGTGTTTTGGGTGTAGAGAGGGCTGGGGGATGGACAGGTCTTTCAGCAGGGCAGGATTGAGGCAGTGGATATTGATAGACTTGCCAAGAATTTAGAGCCCCTCTGCCACGTAAAAGTTTAGACTTTAATCTGAAGTATCGTTGGGGGCAGGGAAGACTGCTGACTGTTTAATACTGGTTCCTTTCAGGAATGTTTCGAGTTATATTTCTGAGTTGAAAGAGTTGGAATGGGATGAGTAATAACTGAGGATTGATAAGATTCCACAGCATGTATTTATGTGATATGTAAACATTGGCTTTTTTTTTTTTTTTTAACAGAAATGTGGGTTTTCAGAGCTTTATTCCTGGCAAAGAGAAAGAAAAGTAAAGACAGAATTTTGTCTTCATGATGGACCTCCTTATGCAAATGGTGACCCTCATGTTGGGCATGCCTTAAACAAGGTAATTATAGTTTAGGTTATAAAACTTGGAAGTAAATACTCTGCGAAACATATTCTACACTGTGATAATTATGTAAAGTTACATTGGCATATGCAAATCAATGAATTGTTAATGAGTTTATTTATTTATTGTGGTGCTGGACATGAAACTCAGGGCCTTGTTCATGCTAGGTAAGTAGTCTACCAGGGAGCTGCATCCCAATGTATTTTGTGGGGGTCTGTGGATGGAACCGAGGATGTAACACATGGGAGACATGCTCCTGTTACTGCCTCTCATCTCTAGTCTGCAGCCCACACTGGATACATTAGTAGCAATACACAGTTTTAAAACAGCTTGAACATAAACATTGCAGGTGTTTCCTTTCAGCTTTTTGTTACTTTACACTTAAATTCCACCTCATTCATTACTTCTTGTTTATGTGTAGGGCATTATTCTGTACTCCAGATAGTGAAAAAAATAAAGTCATATCCCTTCCTTATACCCTATTTGGGAAGATAAATTATTAAGATCTGTAACATGCTGGACTGTGATTATTATAGCTGTGGAGGAAACAAAAGTAGAAAGGAGAGATATAGGGAGAGTCATTGCTGAGACTCATTTTTTAAAAAATTCTACTTTATTTTATGTGTATGGGTGCTTTGCCCGTGTGTGTGTGTCTGTGCACCGCTTGCACGCCTAATGCCTGCAGAGGACAGAAGAAAGCTCGCAGATGCCCTGGACTGGAGTTAAAGATGGTTGTGAGCTACCATGTGGGTGCCTGGCTTCTGGAAGAGCAGCCAGTGCTCGTAACTGCTGAGCCAGCTCTCCAGTCCTGGAGCTGTAACTTTAATAAACGGATCTGGACTGGCTCTTCACCGGGAAAGGTGACATTATGGGAAGTACTTAGGAGAGCACGCACGTGGGAGCCCAGTGTGCTGGTGTCCTCCTGCGTTCCTACATTTGGTAGATGAGGTGGGAGGGCGTTGAGTGTTTGAGGCCCGCCTAGGTCCCCTGGTGGGTGTGAACAGTATGGACTAGAGTTAAAACCTGTCTCAAAAACAGACAAACGAAACAAAACAAAAAACCCCCAAACAGGTAAGACTAGCCAGTGCAAGGCTTGAGGTGGGTGTGGTTTTGGCTCCTCTGAGGAATAGTAAGGAAGGCAGCATGGGCAGTACATGAGGGGAGAGTGTTAGGTATGGCTACAGATGTAGCAGGGTCCACATTGAACAGTCCATTTACAGGACTTTGGGCTTCCTTCTGGGAATACTAGTGAGTCTTTGGCCTTCAGGGTCAGGTGGTCGAGTAGATGCATTCAAGATCTGATTTATTAGATAATTTACTATGATTTCAAACATTTATTTGGTCTGACTAATAGGATCATTTTAGGCTGTTTCATTGGTGATAGAGTGTTGAGGTTAAGGCATCTGCAAGCAGAGAGACCAGTCAGGAGTCAGAGGACAGCGACAGTGTCCTTGACAGTTGAAGCCACAAAAGCAAAAAGAGACCAGCTTTGGAGTGCAGTCTGATGTGGAGCTGATGAACAGAACATCCTGTGTTAAGACTCAAGGCCTCTTCAGAGAGCTCTGACGTGGAGCACGTAGGCCAGTGTTTCTCTGACTTGATGGGGAAGGTGGTGGTGGGGGGTCTTTGGAGGGGAGGAGTTCAGACTTGGGCAGGGGAGGAAGATGCCGAGTAGTCAGAAGCAAAGCCACCAGCACGGGGTCTGGAGCTGGTGTCTGGTCTGTTTCTGAGGCAGGTGGATGGCTGTTGAGTAGGCTCTGAGAGAGCTCATCTGGCCACCTCTGCTTCCCCCTGTGAGGGAGACACTGCAGCTGTCACTGTGAGTACATGATGTGACTGCTTCCCAGGGAAACTGCCTTGCTACAGCCTGATAACCAATCCATCTTCCTTTAGTTTTTAAAAAATTACATTTATTTGTATGTGTGTGTCTTAATTTCTAACGTACGATTAAAAACCAAAGAGACTTCCATATTACTTTATGTTTGTTTGTTTTTGGTACTGGAGGTCAGGCTGGGTGCTGCTTCTATGAAGCATTAGACCTCTAAGCTACACTCCAAAGATTTTCTATTATTGATCAGATTCTCCTTTCTGACAGATGTACTATACTAATGCTGTATTTTTTCCACATGACACTGTTTTAACTATGTTCCACCTTTTTGTTTTTTTTTTTTTGTTTTGAGACAGACTCTCTTGAGTAGCTTGAGCTGCTTCAGACTCATGATCCTTCTCCACCTCAGAATACTGCCATTACACGCATACACCACCATGCCCAGTATGTCCACGGCTTTCATAAGCTCATTGTATTTAAAATTGTACCTACTTGCATTTTAAAAGACACTGACTTATTTGCATGTGGGAGGGCACATGTACCACAGCGTGTACATGGAAGTCAGAGAACAAACAGCTTGAGGGGGTTAGTTCTCCCCTTCCACCATGGAGCCAGAAAGACAGGAGTCAGTGCCATGTGGATCAAGAGTACAGGACTGATTCTAAAAATGGAAAACTACCCCCTCCATGCCTGCCTGGAACCCTGTCAAAGGCCTGGGAGTCAGTGGGGATTTGGTCTTGTTCCTCCTCAGCCAGTGTGGTCTCGCCTCCTTTCTCCTGCCTGGTGAGCATTTCCCAGGTGACAGAAATGACTCACGTTGTCCATTGTGAAATCTCAACCAGGTTTCCTGACTTCGCTCTCAAGTAATACCACCCCAGCCCCAAAATTGTGTTCTAGCCCTTTAACATGATTTTTGCTTCCTAGAGAGTGTACATAATGTTATAATTTAGTTTCCACTGGAAAAGGAGGCTTGTTTCCCCCTTTACTGCTGTCTCCTCGGGACACGACCTGGAACACTTTTTGGCTCAGAGTAAGAATACTGAAATAGGAAAATGAAAGGCGCCGTCTCAGTTACTTTTCTGTTGCTGTGACACAACACCATGACCAAAGCAATTATAAAAGAAAGTTCATTTGAGGCTTACAGTTTCAGAGAGTGAGTCCATGACCATGAGTGTAGTCATGGGGAGTGTAGGTAATATGCATACACACACACACACACAGAGAATATATCTATATTCTCACCCATACTGGGATTGAACCCTGGGGCTGTGTGCATGCTGGAGAAGTGCTCTACTGCTGAGCTACATGCCGAGTCCTCTTTATTTTTCGGTTTTGAAACAAGGTCTCACAAGTTGTGTGGGCTGGCCTTGCTGTCACTGTAGCTCAGACAGGCCTTGAACTTGGGATCTTCCTACCTTTGCCGGTGGCCTCCATAGAAGCTGTGATTACAGACCTGTGCCCCTGGCCTGATCTGAGAAGGGAAACTTAGCTGCAGATGCGCCTGCTGATGAGGCCTGCTGTTGAGGGAGGGCCCTGTTAGTACCAAACAGTTGAGCAGCGAGACATTCCATCTACTGGGTGTAGTGTCAGTTCTGCAGGGGCCTGTGCTTCTCGGCAAGTGTGAGCGACGTGTGCTGCATTGTCTGTGTTAATGTTTCCATAAGTATAATCAAAGTTTCTAACTGACTTATTTACATTCTGGGGTTTAGAAGGTCAAAAGAATTTCTTTAAAAGGTACAATGGGCTGACAGTCTTCCCCCAACTTGACAAATGAAATTTGGGCATAATGGTTTTCATGTTTCTTGTTTGATTTTTTTCCCCCTCGATAACATTTATATTGTGAAATTCAAATATTTGTTATTTCTGTGTAAATATAGCACATTAATTAGTAGATTTAATTGGTTATTTTCTAGAAATACTATAAAATTGGACTTGATGCTTTAAAAAGAGTCAGATTATGAGCCGTGTGTTTTCTGGATGGTGATTGTGCTTTCATCCCTGCAGATTTTGAAAGACATTGCCAATCGATACCATATGATGAGAGGCTCCAAAGTGCATTTCGTGCCTGGCTGGGATTGTCATGGGTTGCCCATCGAGACAAAAGTGTTATCAGAGCTTGGTGTAAATGCTCAGACTCTTTCAGCCATGGAGATCAGAGAGAAAGGTGAGCTCCATTTTCATTTAAAGTGAATCTGTGACTGCTCGACCTCCTTCTAAAACCAGGGCTCTGCCTGTAGGAGGTCTTTGTTGTTGGACTTTCTTTGGACTGTCAGTCCCCATATAATGACACAGACTTCTTATTAATTATGAAAGCTTGGCCTTTAGTTTAGGCTTGTTCCCAACTAGCTCTTACAACTTAAATTAACCTGTTTCTATTAATCTACGTTCTTCCACATGGCTCTTTACCTCTCCTCCATTCTGTATGTCCAACTTCCTCTGTGTATCCCTGGCATCTCCTGTGCACCTAGATTCTAACCCCGAGTACCTCTCTCTCCCCAGAAGTCCCACCTATTCTCTTCCTGCCTAGCTATTGGCCATTCAGCTCTTTATTAACCAATCAGAAGGCTCCTTGGCAAAGACACATCTTCACAGTGTACAAAAAGATTATCCCACAGCATCTGCCAAAGGGACTTTGCTTTGTTTTGGTTACAGTGAGACCTATTGGATATTTACTACTTTACATCAGAGACAATTCCGTTTTTTTTTGTTTTGTTTTGTTTTTTGAGACAAGGACCTCTATGTTTACCTCAGGTTGACCTCACATTCTTAATTGCATCCTCCTGCCTTGGCCTTCTGAATCCCAACATCATTGGCATGAGCCTCCACGGATACCCAGATTTTCTTTTTTAAATTGACTTTTGTAAGAACCCAACCAGAAACTTGTTCTTTGACCTATTAGTGTGTGTGCACACATGCAGACACACACACACACACACACACACACACACACACACACACACATACACACACATACACATACAGAGTACAATAATACTACTATTAATATTATAAGGAATAAAAAAATATTTTTTTCTTTTATTTTATTTTACAATACCATACATATCAGCCACGGGTTCCCCTGTTCTCCCCCCCCCCCCCCCCCCCCCTTAACCCCAGCCCACCCCCGATTCCCATCTCCTCCAGGGCAAAGCCTCCCCTGAGGACTGCGATCAACCTGGTAGACTCAGTCCAGGCAGGTCCAGTCCCTCCTCACAGACTGAGCCAAGTGTCCCTGCATAAGCTCCAGGTTTCAAACAGCCAACTCATGCAATGAGCACAGGACTTGGTCCCACTGCCTAGTAAAAAAATATTATAAGGAATAATGTTAAATATTTTCCATTTTTATTTATTTATTTATTGAGATAGGGTTTATCTGTGTGACAGCCCTGGCTGTCCTGGAACTCACTCTGTAGACCTGGCTGGCCTCGAACTCACAGAGATCCACCGGCCTCTGCCTCCAGAGTGCTGGGATTAAAGGTATGCGTCACCACCGCTTGGCAAAATTCCAGTTAGTTAAAAAAAAATTGTTCTGTATTTTGGATACTTTCAAATAGTCTGTCTGCCAAGAACTTTTCATACGACTGGGCATATAGCTCAGTAGGAAGAGGGCTTACCTGGCATGGTGAGGCCCTGTGTTCAGTGCCCAGCACTGCAGGTCCTGGGAGTGATAGTACATTCCTGTGCTCTTGGCTTTAGGGGGTCAGAAACAGCTACAGAGTGAGTCAGAGGCCAGCCTGGGTAAACAGGAGTTCTTCCGTCTAACTGTGCATAGCACCTTCACTTAGAGAAGCATGTAACAAGTCATGTTTGAGAATATGAAGTCAGGGTTGGGGATCTAGCTCAGTGGTAGAGCGCTTGCCTAGCAAGTGCAAGGCCCTGGGTTCGGGCCTCAGCTCTTAAAAAAAAAACAAAAAAGGGAAAAAGAAAAAGAGTATAAAGTCAGCCCAGTGGCTTAGAATCCTATCACTTGGTAACCAGCAGCAGGAGGACTGCTGTGAGTTTGAGGTCACTCTTGGCCATATAGTGAGTTGAGGCCAGGCTGGGTTTCTCAAAGGCTTTTTCTTTTTTCTCCCTTGTCTCTTCTAGCTAGATCATTTGCTAAAGCAGCCATTGAAAAGCAGAAGTCAGCATTTGCCCGTTGGGGAGTGATGGCAGACTGGAATAACTGCTACTATACGTTCGATGGGAAGTATGAGGCCAGGCAGCTGAGAGTGTTTTACCAAATGTATGAGAAGGTAATGAAGTGGGTTTTTCCTTCCCGCTGTAGTAAAGCAGGTGTCACAGAAGTTCGCCTCGATGTTGTCATGGTTAGTTCTCTACTGCTGTGATGAAACACCCGGACCAGAGGCAGCTGGGGAGGAAAGGGTCCAGCGAGGGAAGCCAAGGCAGGGATTCAAGCAAGGCAGCAGCCTGGTGGCAGGAACTGAAGAGGAGGCCATGGAGGGTGCTGCTTACCGCTGGATCAGGGCTTGCTCAGCCTTTTTCTTACACACCCAGGACTATCTGCCCTTGAGTGGTGCCACCCACAGTGGACTGGGCCCTTCTATGTCAACCATTAATCAAGAAAATGCTTTTATAGACTTGCCTACAGGCCAATCTGAAGGAGGCATTTTCTCAGTCAATATTCCCTCTTTGCAGATTTATGTCAAGTTGACAAAGTATAACTAGCACAGGTATCCTATCTTTGTCTTTTCTAGGGCTTGGTTTATCGATCTTACAAACCGGTATATTGGTCTCCCTCATCAAGGTATGTATTCTTTGGTAATTAAAAGGTGGGGAACATTTGTGAAGCTTCCGCATGTTTATGTATTGATACTTTAAATCTCAGGACCGCGCTGGCCGAAGCAGAACTTGAGTATGATCCTGAGCATGTTAGCCGGTCGGTTTATGTGAAATTCCCTCTCTTGAAACCTCCTCCCAAGTTGGCATCTCTTACAGGTGGGTTTAGCCAGAGCTTGAGTTTGTTAATGGTCTGGAATTGTTATGGTTGCTAACATATTTACAACTTTCCTCCCTCAGATGGCTCATCCCCTGTTAGCGTTTTAATCTGGACCACCCAGCCTTGGACAATTCCTGCCAATCAGGCTGTGTGCTATATGCCAGAAGCAAAGTACGTGGTTGGTTTTATCTCTTTATCTTACCCACAAATAAGACTTGTGTTAAATTTATTTGACTCTCATGACCCTTTTAACATCTAGTGAATTATCCCTTAGTTAAGTTTATATGGCTGTTCCTGTACTCTAGAATAGATGATGATCTATTTGAAGACCTTTCAGCTGTTTTGGGAAAGTGAAACAGATGTGAAGTCTGGAGTGCTTCGTAAACTACTCTCTGACCTGGAAGTCGATTTTTCCAAAGTGATGTCATTTAACTGTGGATGTCCTTCTTCGTCGTGGGTGGTGCTTTACTCTGAATTTCATCTTCAGGTATGCTGTTGTGAAATGTTCCTCTTCTGGGGATGTTTACATACTGGCTGAAGATAAAGTATCACCTGTTGCTTCTACCTTGGAAACAACATTTGAAGTTATTTCAACATTTTCAGGTGAGGATTTATAGACATTGTCCAACTATCAGTCATTAAAATATTGGGTTGAGGGGTGGAGAGATGGATACTCTTCCAGCTTCCAGAGGTCTTGAGTTCAATTCCCAGCACCCACATGGTGGCTCATAGCCATCTGTAATGAGATCTGGCGCCCTCTTCTGTGTACATAATAAATAAATAAATCTTTAAAAAAAATATTGGGTTGATTGGCATTTAGTAGTTTCTTGGATATTCCCCATTGTAAGTTATAGCACATATGACATCTGTGTTTCTAGAGGAAAAAAATAAAGAAATATATGTAGTTTGCTTGTTTATTTCAGAATCTTGCTATGTAGACCAGGTTGACCTCAAACTAGCTCACAGAGATCTGCCCGCCTCTGCCTCTCAAGTGCTGGGATTAAAGGCATGCGCCACCGTCACCTGGCCTCTTAATGGTTTTCTCAACCTCCAGGTGTGGATCTGGAAGGTGGTACTTGCAGTCATCCTTTAATTCCCGATAGAGGGTCTCCTCTTTTACCTGCCACTCACGTAACTCTGGCCAAAGGAACAGGATTGGTTCACACAGCCCCAGCTCACGGTATGGAAGATTACAGCGTAGCATCTCAGCACGAGCTCCCTATGGTACTGTTCCTCTTTTTTCCTTTTAATTATTCACCTTGCAGATTGAAAATGATTACTCCTAACTAACATCTTTGTTTCTTGGTAATAACAATTTTTGTCATCATAGTTAAATTGTGAAATGATTACATTTATACAACATCCTAAAACACTATTAATCCATACTAATTAAGAAAGTTCCTAGAATTAGCACAAAATCAGGACAGAATTAGACCTGAAGAATACACATTATTACATGAGGGCACTTTTAAAATATCCACAGGCCATGTTTAATTGTGTGTCACTTGACTGCGCTTGGAGATGTGCAGTTTTTACTAATTGAAAGTTTGGGGCAACCCTGTGTTGAGCAAGTCCAGCACAAATTTTTTAATTATTTATTTCACATGTGTGGATTTTTTTTGCCTGCATGTATGTCTGTGTGCCATGTGTGTACCTAGTACCGTTGGATGCCAGAAGAGGGCATCGGATTCCCTGGAACTGGAGTTATAGATGGTTGTGAGCCACCAGATGGGCCAGCACCATTTTTCCAACAGCTCAGATCATCCTTGATAGTTTTTAGCAAAAAAGTATCTTGTAATTGAGGTAGGTACATTTTTTTCAAAACACACTGCTTGTGCACACTTAGTAGCCGGTAGTGTAGCATAGGCCTGTTTCTTATTTCCACTAGGAAGCTGAGTAGTTGGTGCAGTTGGCTCTGCTTGCTGTTGCTTTCCTGCCGTTCACATTTTTTTCCCACAGTGGTTTCGGCAAACCAGGATACCCGTGCTGAGTGTTGAGTCACATAGACACAGTGCTCTCACTCCCCAAACAATGGCAGGTAGATTGCAGTAAGCAGTTGGAGGCAGTGGTTAAGCTTTGCCTTTCCAAATTCCTAAGCTTGTTTTACACACTTTACTTAGCAACCTTTACCATTTGGTTAAGAAGGGTGCAGGTGAAGAATGGTATACTTGGCCAGTGATCTGAGAGAGACCAGTTTAAAATGTTTTAGAATACTTGTACTTTTCACTATTAAACTTTAGGAATGTACTTTAGTGACACATTTTGTCTTTGGTAGTTTAAATATATAAAATTCCGGAATCGCTATTGACTGAGGAAGAGATATCCAGATTTTTAAAGTAGAGATAAGGTAGACTTTGTAATGAGATGCTTTAAATATGTTGTTTTACCATAGATTGCCATAAGGTAAAGTGTCTCAATGCTTTAACTGTTCAAAATGGTCCATTGTAGGACTGTTTAGTGAATGAAGATGGAGTGTTCACTGATGCTGCAGGCCCTGAGCTTGAGAACAAGGCTGTACTTGAAGAGGGAACAGATGTGGGTAGGTATCATCTGTTGATTGCCCAATATGTTTCTGGAAGGACCAATAGCAGGACTCCTCACCTCTTCAGTCAGACCCCACACTTCCAGTCACAGTGAACCTCATTTGGTTAGCCATATGGTTCCAAATGAAGCTTAGGACCTAGTGTCTTTTGTTTCAGATCTGATCCAGTTGTTTATGCAAATATAGACAGTCAGCGGAAGTGATGTTTGGTGGGGAGGTGCTCCAGAGATCGTCAGCATGCTGCCTTTGTGAAGGGATAGAAATCAAGCTTGGGGTAGATGGTGCCTGTGAATCAGACAGACCCCGCTCTTTCAGCAAGCTTTGCAGAGAGCTGATGGGGGTGGGGGTGGGGAATTCAGTCTGGAATTGTCCTTCTGTCTTCATGGCTTTAGAGTGGAGCAGTTTGGAGTCTGATTCAGGTTTAAGGTGCTGGTGTATGTCCCTTCCACACCTGGGACAGGTCACTTTGATTGGCACCTCTGCCCAGGTCCAGTCCCTCCTCAGGCTGTGAACTTTTCAGAGTGCTTTTAAGTTATGTCTAATGGGAAGTTGTTTTAAGTTATAAAGATGCTTCAGACGGCAAAGAATTTGGTGAAAGAAGAGGAAGTGGTTCACAGCTATCCCTGTGACTGGAGAACGAAGAAACCTGTGGTGATTCGGGCCAGCAAGCAGTGGTTTGTAAACATCACAGATATCAAGGCTACGGCTAAGGTAGGAAAGGCCTGCTCTGAGGGTTGGGCTGGTCATTCCCACAGTAAAAAGGTGTGTGTGTGTGTGTGTGTGTGTGTGTGTATAGAGGGGTTGGGATGGGGGTTTCACGAGAGAAGATTTATGATATTTATTATGATTTATGGTTTATTTTCCTAAAATTGCATACTTTTAGGCAGGAAAAGATCCCATACTTGATTCTGTCATTATATATGTGTAAAAATAAGGTTTAAAGGGGTTGAGTGACTGACTCATCTGGTCACTTTTGTGTCCTGTGTCTTAAAAGAGCATAGGCTGAGGGCAGAACTCAGCAGCTGTGTGACCTCCTGGCACCCGAGTTCTGTAACTCTTCATCCAGTTCAAGGCAGCCCTGTCTGCCACACTCCCACCAATATATATTTAGTGAAGTGTTTATGTCCTCTATTGCCTTGAAATTAAGCCTGCTAAAAAGAAGGAAGCAAAACAAAATTTTGGTCCATTTAAAAATTTGTCGTGGGGCCAGAGAGATGGCCCAGCGATTAGAGCACTTGCTGCTCTTACAGAGCCCTGAGTGGGGTTCCCACCCCCACTTCAGGCTTCTCACAACTGCCTTTAACCCTAGCTCCAGGGCTTCTGATGCCCTCTTCTGGCCTCTGCAGGCAGTGTATGCACATGCACAAATGCACACACGCTTAAAATTGTTTTAAAATGTTGTTATAAATTAACTAATTTTATAATTAGTGTTGCAAATATTTAGCAGATTTTCAAGCTCTTCCATTTAATACACTTGACTGTGTATATGCTTTTACGTGCACTGATGCATATTCCAAAAACAGCTTGATTCTACTGAATGACAGGCTCAAATGTATATATATTAACCAGGCTGAATACACAGATGTTCTTCTTGGCAGCTTGCAGCCAGTTTGTGTATTGGCTTGATAATTAGGGTCCTTGTTAGAGCTGTGTGCAGAAGTTTGTATTTTTTACACTTGTGTAAAGTGGGCAAGTGACATGTAGTACTTTTTGTTTTATTTTTTATTTCTATAAAGGGTAAGTCTATTTTGTTGTTGTTTGCTTATTTATATGATTTTTTTGAGACTTCATTATGTACCTCTTGCTGTCAGAAACTCACTATGTAGGCCAGGCTAGCCTCAAAATTGTGGCAGGCCTCCTGTCTTAGCCGCCTGCGTGCTGGGACTGTAGCCATGTTAGTCCACATGTCCAGGTGTCTGCTCTTGACCGTGGTGAACTTGTTTCTGTTGCCTCACTTTGAAGTCTGCTGTTCTGTTATTTGCCTGTGGTGGGAGTGGAGGGACCTGAATGGCTACACACACTCAGAGGGAAGAGCAGTTCTAGAAGTCAGGGCAGTTTTTAAAATTGGTTCTGTTTCTCCCACTTAACCGGACGATGAATGAATTTCAGGAGTTGTTAAAAAAAGTGAAGTTTATTCCCGGAGCAGCGCTGAATAGCATGGTTGACATGCTGGACAGGCGGCCGTACTGGTGTATATCACGGCAGAGAGCATGGGGTGTTCCAATCCCTGTCTTTCATCACAAGACAAAAGACGAATATTTGATCAACAGGTAATTCTTTTCTGTTGTTGATTGTTTAAAGAGAGTTACGTTTTCTTAGACAAATAGTATGTGCCATTAAG
This sequence comes from Peromyscus leucopus, assembly GCF_004664715.2. Classification (NCBI taxonomy): domain Eukaryota; kingdom Metazoa; phylum Chordata; class Mammalia; order Rodentia; family Cricetidae; genus Peromyscus; species Peromyscus leucopus. The sequence continues at coordinate 13,269,038 of NC_051076.1, forward strand.
AATTGCTTGTTACTGAATCATTTAATCACTGGTTCTGAGATGGCCTTTGACTAGGAAGTCCAGGCTGCTCTCAGATGCCCAGGACCGAGTAATTGTGCTTCGTCAGCCTTCTGAGCAGCTGGGGTGACAGGTGTGTGCCACCATCCTCTCGCCCTCCTCTCTGTCTCACCATGGAGCTCTGGTCAGTCTGGTGTGCTTGTCCTGCCTCACCCTCCCCAGAGCTGGGTTGTAGGCATGTTCCAGCTCTCCGGAAGGTCATATTGTCGCTGGGCTGAGTGATCCAGAAGTCAGGAAGACTGGGGACCGGGACAGGACTATAAATTAAAGCCAAGGGTAGAAAGTCTAGAGAGTGAGAAGAGCGAGAACGAGGCGGTCGGCAGGTGCTGTGCTCCCTGTTTTAATGACCTGATGATGCACTTTCTGTGCTGTTCCAGCTCTCAGCAGTTGTAGATGGTTGCTGTTTTGTGGTTGTTCTCTCCCACCCCCGGGGTGTGTGTGTGTGCGTGCACGCCTACCTCCACACCCATCTGCTTATTGCTGTTTTAACAGAGGTAGAAAGGGAAATGCTGGTCATTTCTATTAGGAATTTATTCTAGGTTTTAATTTTCTTAGAATGCTTTGACTTAATTTTAGTTTCGTTAGTGAGATTTTACTAAATTATGCTATAGCATCAGTGACATTGGCTAAGTGTTTGTTAGTTGAGGATCTACTGAGGAGTTTGAGGGACAGAAGCAACATGTGATGGAGTGTTTGGGAAACTGTAGGCACACGCTGGGCAGCCCTTCTTGGGATTCCTTGGTGGTGTTGTAGATGGTCTGCTTTTCATGGTTACTGTGATTGTATGTCCTTAATAGTACCTTACTGAAAGCACGTATTTGTTGTGGAATATTTAAGTAGACAAAGATGTGTTACATTTGTTTATGCTGCAGAATATTCCTTTAACTGTAAAGGTGTATTACTTTTGTTTATGCTGCATTTGTTTAATGATGTAAGGATTCATGTTTAATTATGTAAAGATGTGTTGCATCTGTTTCACCTTGCCTGCCTAAGGCACCTGATTGGTCTAATAAAGAGCTAAACATCCAATAGCTAGGCAGGAAAAGGATAGGCGGGGCTGGCAGGAAGAGAGGAGAAATCTAGGCTTCAAGGGAAGGAGGAACAAGAGGAGGAGGAGGGGGAGGAGGAGGAGGAAAAGGAGGGGGAATAGGAGCAGGGAATGAGGAGGGGAGGCAGATGCCAGCCAGCAGACATGAGAAGCAGTGAAAGTAAGATAGACAGAAAGAAAGTAAAAAGCCCTGATAAAAAAGATAAAGAGAAACAGGTTAATTTAAAAGAGCTAGCCAGAAAAGAGCTAAGCTAAGGCCGAGCATTCAAAACTAATAATGTCTCCATGATTTGGGAGCTGGTTGGTGGCCCAAAAGAAAAAAAGTCTAGTACACATATTTTAGGAGTTTTAAAAAATGTTGATTTAAGTTGCTTTTTAAAAAGTCACCTATGATCATATAAGGCATAGGCTTGTTGCTGTTTTTAATAATTTTGCGCTGGGAAATGTGTCAAGGCCCTGCATGTGCCCTACAGCGAGCTGTACTCTACGCCCTAACAGTTTGCTTTTTACTTTTTATGATAGTGTAGCTTTTTCTATCGTTTGTGTGCGTGTTCTTGTTTGTTTTGATCTCATGCCCTGTGGAACTTGTTGGAAGAGAACAAGAGCTTCTGCCTTGGACAGCTGTAGGACTGTTTGCTCATGCGCTTCATTCACAGAGGCCGTAGCATTTCAGCTGAGCATGGGGATGAGTGCTCTGCAGGAGTCGGGGTGAGCAGTGCACAGGACACGCACAGGAGCCACGCTGGCTCCAGGGGCTGTGAGAGGGATAGACAGGCAGGCAGCCGCTCACTAGGACTGCCTGGGACAGGCCGTAAGGAATCTTGAATAACAGATTAAGGGTTTTAAACTCCTGAGTGGGCAGGAGAAGTATTTTGTCCGACTGTTTGATTCTTGTTTAGGTTAGCGTTAACTTGACTTTGCTCGCGTATTGTTGCCGTGTGGTTCTGACAGAGTTGGCCAGTTTTGTTTCACTGCTATCTTAATACTTCTGTGGAGAAGGAAAGTGATTGTAGTTGAGATAAATTCGCACAAGGAACTTCAAAGTCACTGTTGTTTCCTAATCCTGTTATTAGAATGCAAGACTTTTAAGGCATTAACTTAAGGTGATTGAGGTGGGATGAATATATATTATTAAAAGTAAAAAGCAGAACAGATTTGTTTTTTTGTTTTGAGTGAAGGAGACTGATTGAACCTAGGCTCTCTCAGATGTTAAACATATGCTCTACCACTGAGCTGCACCCCAGATTCAACAGCATATACTCTACCACTGAGCTGAACCCCTAGACTTCAACACCATACACTCCACCACTGAGCTGCACCCCAGATTCAACAGCATACACTCTACCACTGAGCTGTACCCCAGACTTCAGCAAACTGGTGGAACTGACTGTTCAATTTAGCTACATTTTTACTTTTAAAATAATAGATCAGTTAAAAGAAATAGATAGGAGCTTTTTCAGACATATGGAGATGGTCCACACTGGCATCGTCTCCAGTTTATTTCGTGAGCAGTGTTTTCCTACTGTGTACAGACTCTCCCGTGATCTGCCGCAGAACTGCTTGAAGGTGTCAGTCGATTGCTGGTTTTTAAGTAGCAGAGACATACAGAATATTGGCCTACAGAATGACAGACATACTCAGCCATACTGTCTGTCAATTCATAGGTCATTTTCCTGTACACCAGTTCACGATGAGAACTTGCATTGTCTTCTGTGCTTGGGTCCTTCTGGTGGTGACACAGCACTTGAACTTTTTTTTCATTTTTCTTTATTAAGAAATTTTCTACTCACTCCACATGCTATCCATAGCTCCCCCCTCCCCCCTCTTCCCACCCCCCCAGCCCTCTTTCCCAAGCCACCTCGCATCCCCACACCCCCAAATCGAGGTCTCCCATGGGGAGTCAGCAAAGCCTAGCACACTGAGCCTAGGCAGGTCCAAGCCCCTTCACACTGCACCAAGACTGACAGCACTTGAATTTTAAAACGTTTATATTCTTAATTATTTGTTAGTTAGAAAACAGAGTAAAGGTTATCATTTTTCTTTTTTAATCAAATGAGATCAAGTACCCAGAAATTTCTGTTCTTCCTTTCCCACGTTTGTAGCCAGTTGGTGGCCATCAAAAGTAACAGCATCTCCACTGGAAGTCAGTCCACAGTCCACATGGAGTTGCTGTTACATATGATGACTCCATTCCATTTGTCGGAGGACTCCTTTTGTTTTAAAACCGTAGTTAGTGTGTATGATTCTGAGGACTGAACCCGGAGTTTGGTGCATGCTGGGCAAGCACTCTACAGGAGACTATGGAGCTACGCCAGCCTCTGCCTCCTCCTTACGCGTGTGTACGTGGTGGGAGTGGTGGCAGTTTGGGGACAAAGTTCTAGCCTGTACCTTGCTGTCCTGCCTCAGCTTCCTGAGAGCTGGGACCCAGGGCGAGCTGCAGCACCATGCCTTCCTCTCCTGCTTCTTTGACGAAAGTCTTCACATTACCTCTAAACATACTTGTTTTGCAAAAGAAAACCTTGGTTTATTCATGTTCTAAGGAAGTTTAAAGACTGGCAGACTTCAAGCTCTGGACTTGAACTCTGACGTGTTAATTTCATTTATAGTTTCGGCTTGCTTCTTTTTCTCAAGAATAGTTTTACTTTTGATGTTAATAACATTGGTCATTTTCTGAATCTGTAATTCCTGTATAATTTAGGTGGAAATCTATTCTTTGGTTAGTAAAAACAAGTATTTTTTAACCTAGAATGGATAAAATTTAGAAACATTGGCCCCCTAGAGAAGACAGGGACTGTTGATAGAGTTTCTTTCCTTATTTCAGGTGTGTGTTGTTGCCAACACTGTTGACTTAGGCATCGTGGAGCCGACTTTAGAGACCTGCAGACTTTATGTTCGTTAAGTAAAGAAAGCACCCGAAATCACTTCCTGCTGCCTTTTCAGCTGAGTGCAGGACCGAATGGAGAACAGGCTCTTCTTTCTGACGCTCCACCGTGTTCTTAGTCACATGCAGTACACAGATAGGAACTCTTAACCTCTTACCTCACTCTTCTGGTAGCTTCCAGTGCGGCTCTTGTCCTGTCCCTTCTGCTTACAGAGAAAACAGAAAAGTGTGAGATGCCAGCGGGCTCCTCTTACCTGGGAGCCCTCGGTGCGGCTGCTCCCAGCTAAATATGCCCTGTGCTGCGGAGAACAGAGCTCAGTGATTGGCTGCTGTCTGTCGAGGCTGCTCTCACTGCCCGAATTTTCCCTGATGGAAACCAAAGCAGGGACACGTAATGTGTCAGATAAGGCCTTTGAGTCAAGTACAAAGTTTTATTACGGTCTGACTATTGCTCTGTGAAATACAGCATTAAAATGGAAACAGATTACAGAGTGATAAGTGGTTTCACCCACTTTTATCAACGGCAATTTATACTGATCTTTAGGTCATAAGTCAACTGTGTGTTCAAGTATAGGATGCTGTTAATAAGATAAAGAGAATGCTTGAATTTGCAAGGACAAATTTAGATCCCAACCCAAAGAACATAATAATATCACAGGGGAATTCTTAAGAAATTCTTTTAAAATATTTGAAAGCATGAGCTCATTATAAATCATCTTGGTCTCATGTTCTTATTATTCATTATAAAAAATTCTACTTCTAAGTATTTGTTGTAAAGAAATAAGACTAATGAATTCTATACAAAGGTACCCATGTAAGATGTCCAGCTTAGCTGTTTGTCAAGGAGCGTAATGATCTAGAAAAAAGATAGGGCTGGGGGATAGCCCAGGGCTAAAGCCCTTGCCAAGCCCTCAAATCCCAGCATCACACACATGCACACAGATGAAGTTCAATCACCCCATGGAGTAGCTTTGCCTAAGTCCCACTTAATGAAAACCCAGGGACCAGATCTGTCCAGTATGTGGCTGTTTCTGGGTGGGTTTTGTTTGTTTGTTTGGTAGGAAGTAAATCCTCCACTACTGAGCCACATTTCCACCCAGGTTTTCCTGAGACATGGACTGTGTAGCTCAGCTCTGCACATGCATGGGGACCTCTGTGCAAGGTGCGGACGGCAAGAGGAACTTCTCCTGGGACAGCAGTGCTGTGCACTTGAACTCCTGTGTGCTCTGACAGAAGGCTTCTGTTAGTGTACTTTTAAAAATTACATCTCAGTTTAAAGTTCAATTAATTAACTTTTTTTAACTGACAAAATTGTATACATTTGGTATATACAACATGGTCTCTCAAAAATCATAGGTATGTTATATTAATATGTACTTGTTTGGTTTCCTTTATTCTCTAATTGTAGAGTTGATTGTGTTTTGTTTTAAAAATATAAGTCATTTGTTTGTCCAGAATCTCAGAACAGACCTGAATACAGAGCAGGAGGCTTAGCGAGGTGCTCTTAGTGAGTGCTCTTCAGCACTGGAGTGAGATGGGAAGCACACTCCTCCAGGGAAGCCTGCCTTCCCAGCCGCCACAGTTGCGGGGGGAGGGCGGGCACTGGAAACAGTTTTCTTTGCTTTCAGGTTCCTAAGAACCTGGGATAAAGAGCAAACCTAGGCTGTTTTCTTGGTATTATAGAGTTTAACTTGGCAATTTTTGGGGAAAGAAGTGTCTGTGTGTGTGTATGTATGTATGTATGTATGTATGTATGTACTGTGTATGTATGTATATATGTATGTACTGTGTATGTGTGTATTTGTGGTCCTAGGCCATGCTCATGCTAGGCCAGTGCTCTCCCACTGATCTACACACCTACCTTGACTGTATTTTGTTTGCCTGCTGCCTGGCCTTGGAGCTCATGCTGACCTTGAACTCGGTCCCCCTGCCATATCCTGAGGCACTGAGGTGACAGATGCACACACCATGCCCTGCTTGAAGCTGGGTTTTTTAAATTATTGCACATTGTTTTTCACTGATGGAGATTACATTTGTAGTTGTGCCGTTTGTAAAACTATGACTGCAGTAAAAGGAAAATGAAATCAAGCAGGCGTGGGACCCCAGACCTTGGAAATCTAAAATAAGGCTTCCATGACCTTCAGATGAACCGTGTAAAATGCAAGAGCGCTTAGCGTTTGGGTGACTGAGGCAGGAGGATTGAGACCAGCCTGATCTGTATGGTGACACCTCAAAAAAGAAAGGAGATGGCAGCGCACTGGAGAGAATTAAATAAGGCAGTTAGTTGTATTTCTTGTCTGTTAAAACACGGGTGCTGTCTTATTATTATTAATGTAAGTGAATTATTAATAGTTTATAAGAGAATGTTGCAGTTAAAGAGAACTTTATTCAGGTGTCTAAGGTATTTAATCTTAGGGTTTTATAGTTGACTTAATAAGATACAGATAGCAAATTTGACATCTTCCTTTGATTTATAGACTCAGCAAAGTACTTTAATGTAGTTAAATAAACACTTAAACTATAATTTTAAAGTATTATTGAGTTATCTGATATTTAAAGATAAGAAAAACAGTTCATTTAAGTTGAATTTGTTGTTATGAAATAGGTGTGAAATACATCATGTAAGGCTACTCATTTTTCTTCAGTAAGAGATTTTTTTTAAAGTAAAAAAGTTCAATATCTTTTTACAGCTTTTCATAGAAACTGAAGCTCAGAAAAATACCATATTTTACTCTTGGTGTTCGCCAACAAGCCAGATAGAGCATGGGCTTTGGACTCTGCTTGCTCTGTCGACACACTAATCTCCTGAGACGCCCTCCTTCCCTGCCTTCAGCCTTGGTTCCCGGCCCCTCTGCCTGGGCAGCCAGAGCCCTTTGCCATTGCTTAGCAGCTCCAGAGGACAGGGTGTGAGTTCAACCAGGAGCTTGTGTGACAGAGGTGGGACAAAGGAGTGGTGACAGCCCTGAGCGGCCTAGTTCCAACTGTGTCACTTATTAGGCTCAAGGTTTATGAACTCTCAAGACAGGGCAGTCAGCTACCAAGAGTCCTTATTTACAGAACTTGTTGCGTGTGCTCTGGAAAACAGAATACATGGTATTCATTTGATGAGATTAGTCTTGCCTGATTTGTTAAGTTAGTATGAAATGTGAACAGTTCACTTTCACTTTTATATTACTTTTTATCTGTTTACTCCAAACATTTAAAAATTTTCATTGCTTGCCTAAACTTGGCAATCTAATGGTAACATAAAAAGGCAGATGACACTCATCTCTTGACTCTTTTTTTTTTTTTTTTGGTTTGTCAAGATAGGGTTTCTCTGTGTAGTTTTGGTGCCTGTTCTGGATCTCCCTCTGTGGACCAGGCTGCCCTTGAATTCACAGAGATCTGCCTGGTTCTGCCTCCCAAGTGCTGAGATTAAAGGCATGTGCCACCGCTGTCTGGAGTCTTGACTCTTTTTTTTTTTTTTTTTGGTTTTTCGAGACAGGGTTTCTCTGTGTAGCTTTGCGCCTTTCCTGGGACTCACTTGGTAGCCCAGGCTGGCCTCGAGTCTTGACTCTTTTAAGGGAAAAATATATAATTGGTATGAACAGCTTGTCCACTATAATTATGTGTATATTTGAATATACTTTGCTTGTGTCTCTGTTTTGTTCTTTGGGACATTGGGTTTATTCAGATTTTTCTATTACCACGTGTTCATATTTTCTTAACTGATGAAGTGTTCTGTGCAAACTATATAAAAGACTAATATGTAACTAAGTATTACTGTCTTCTAACTAGTTATTTATTGCATAAAGTTTTATGGTGTCATCCAGAAAGCTTATCTTCACTGTTAAAGTCCATCTCAAGTGAACGGCCTGGCAATCCGGATCTGTGCCAATTTTAAGTTTTTATATTCATGTTGTATGGCAATTCTTAGACTTTAGTAACATTATACTTTCAGTCTTTCACAAAATATCACCTTAGTTATCTTTTGTTTTTTGAGATAGTCTCACTCTGTAGATCAGGCTGGCCTTGAACTCACAGAGGTCTGTCTCTCTTGGCCTCCTCAGTGCTGGAATTATAGCTGTGTGCCACATGCCTGGCTTCTCTTTGCCTTTTTAATATTTATTTTGTTTCATGTGTCTGGGTGTTTTGCCTGCATGTGTATATGTGTACCTAGTGCCCACAGAGGCTAGAGGAGGGTGTTGAATCCCCTTAAAATGAAGTACAGTTGGTTCTGAAGTGCCTTGTGGTTGGGACCTGACCCTGGGCCCTCGGCAAGAGCAGTAAGTGCTCTTAACCACTGACTCACCTCTTCAGTCCCGCCTTAATCTTTTGTGAGGTATCTCAAATTTCAGGTTAAAGAGCATGTTAACTTATATTATCTCCTTGATTTTGCTTCCTGAACATTTTGACAAGCAGCTTCATGAATCTGTAACTTGGCAGAGATGGAGACTCTGGACATTTTGCTCTGCACAGTTAATAATATGCCGGTGTAGATTCGGAACTCAGTGATTTTTGCTGTTCACTATTCTGTCCATTCCCGGTAACTGTGGTAGACCTGCAGTCAGTTAAATAATGGAGTGCGGTAGAGAGGGGCTGTTCCAAAGGCAGGGTTTACTCTGTGTATTTTAACCTTTAATGATAGGGAAGCTGAAGAGCCAGCTCGGTGGTTAAGAGCCCTTGCTGCTCTTCCAAAGGAACAGAGTTGATTCTCAGCACCCATATTAGGCAGCTTTTGACAGCCTGTGAAACCATCTCCTGGGGGTCCAGTACCTGCTGGCATCCAAGAGCATCTACATAAGTGTAGTAGACAAACATACACAAACACACGAATACATAAATAAAAATAAATCTTAGATCCTAAAATAGGTATGTGATTTGATAATTAACGTAACATTAACTATTCAAACTTACCTCAGAGTCAATCTGAACTCTTTTTTTTTATTTTTATAGTTTTTGTTTTTGTTTATGTTTTTGTGTTTTCCAGACAGGGTTTCTCTGTGTAGCCCTGGCTGTCCTGGAACTCACTTGGTAGACCAGGCTGGTCTCGAAACTCACAGAGATCCGCCTGCCTCTGCCTCCCAAGTGCTGGGATTAAAGGAGTGTGCCACCACTGGTCTAAATTCTTACAGATATACTAAATATATGTTAAAATGAAAAGTGTTGCTGTAGGCATTTCGTTTATTGGGTCACTGTTAAGTCTCTTAGTGATGTACTGTTATTTGTGTTTTACAAATGAGAACCCTGAAGTCAGTGTCTTCCCAGTGTCACTTGGTGAGGTAGTGATGAAGCTCCACTCAGTGCACTCAGAGCTGTGGGGTCCATGCTGCTGCCCGTTGTGTGTCTAAACACAGCCACTTCAAGGGGCCCTGGTGTCCGCAGGAGGGGAGGATTACAGTGAAGGACGGCACTGGAGGCCAGGCCAGGAGGCCTGTGAGCTCCAGGCTTGCCTCAGCTCCGGAGCTGGACAGTCTCAGATGAGGCCCTGAGTATGATCCCTAGCACTGCAGAATAATGAAGTATCCCGTCCCACTAGGGAGAAGCCTGTCTGGCTTCTCCCCCGCTGCAGTGTCTCTCGTGCCTGGGATGTTACGGCTCTGGAGCTGCTCCGTTGTGGCAGAGCAAACGGCTTGGCCGTGTCTCTCAAATCTTGGCCACCTGAGCGAGGGAGTCGGACTGTGAGCCTCCCTGTGTGCTGTTGGTGTCCAAGTGGAGTATGGGCTTCCTCTTGTGCCTGGGGGATGGACCAAGTCATGGCAAAGCGGCCATTGGAAGTTTCTGAGCAGGGATTTGTGTGAGAGCAGTTAGAGACATGCTTCTCTCTGAGCCTGGGCAGTCTGGCATCGCATAACCAGTGCTGAGGCGGTAAGGCGACACTAAGAACCACGTGCAAACCAACTTGACGTGCCAGCTCAATTTGGCGGAAATGAGGACAGTAGTTCCTGGGTGGGAAGTAGATGGACTGAAATAGGAAGGTGAGGAGATGTTTGTCTTCCTGTTTAGGGGTGATTTTATTTGTACTGAGCAGCGGTTTAAGATTCTACTGAAAGAAGGGCTGTAAGTGACAAACGTCTGTCACTCACGTGATAATGCATTGCTGATCCCGCCTCCCTCCTCCACAGCCAAACCATCAAGCACATTACTAAGCTAGTGGAGGAGCATGGCAGCGACGTCTGGTGGACCCTCCCCCCTGCGCAGCTTCTTCCGGAGGACGTCGTAGCTCAGGTAAATGGCCCTTGGTGAAAATGTGAGTGACTCTTGGAGGTAAAAGGAATTTTAAAGGCTTGTATTGGAAAACTTAGGAGTTTGCTTCCCAGAGTTAGAGGCAGAGGCAGCAGATGCAGTTTAGAAGTAAACGGTTTTGCCTGTAGTGGAAGCAGAGCTTGTAGCATAGCGGAAGATGTGGGGTATTTGACCTCACGGGCCCCGGTTGTCTGGGCTGGGTGACCAAGCAGATGGTACCACGAGAGACGTCTCTCCTGTTGGTGCAGCAGGGCTGTGTGAGCTCTGACATAGCGCCCCTGAAGGTGTCCCCTGTCAGAGAGCATCCTGGGAGTTAACTGGAGCTGAAGCCGAAGTGATTGGCGCTGTGTCCTCGTGTGGCCAGCGTTCACTTCCCATGCTGCAGCGGGGCGTTGTATTCAGCTGCGAAGTCATTGTAATGTTTAGTTTTAAAACGTGGGTGCAGTGGTTGTATTTCACTTTCTTAAAACTTCCGGAGCATTTCCTGTCCTGATGTGGCCTGTGTAGGTCAAGTCTCTTCTGCTGTCTCCGTAGGCGGGTGGTCCCGATGCTTTGGAGTACGTGCCAGGGCAGGATATTTTGGACATCTGGTTTGACAGTGGAACTTCGTGGGCTTGTGTTCTTCCAGGTAATTTCTTTTTTATTAGTTTTCCTTATGTGTGTTTGTGTGTGACTCTATGTTGGTAGGGAGGTGAGTGCAAGTGTCCATGGGGTGAAAGGGCCCCCAGTCCCCTGGAGCTGGAGTTACAGGCAGTTCTTAGCCACCCAGTGTGGGTGCTGGGAACCAAACTCTGATCCTCTGGAATAACGCGAGAGCTCTACCCACTGAGTCGTCCAGCTAGCTCCTCTCAGGTAATTTCTAAAGTTAGAGTAAAAGCCAATTGAGGTTTTTCTTTTTCTTTTCCTTTTCTTGTTTTGTGGTTTCGAGAAGAGGGCGCCAAATCTCATTACAGATGGTTGTGAGCCACCATGTGGGTGCTGGAATTGAACTCAGGACCTCTGGAAGAGCAGTCGGTGCTCTTAACCTCTGAGCCATCTCTCCAGCCCTGACAGGGTTTCTCTGTTTAGTTTTGGTGCCTGTCCTGGATCTCGCTCTGTAGACCACACTGGCCTTGAACTCAGAGACCTGCCTGCCTCTGCCTCCTGAGTGCTGGGATGAAAAGCGTGCACCCCCACCGCCCAGCTGCCAGTTAAGATTTGAAGGCTGGCCAGATGGCTCAGCAGGTGGAGGTACCTGCCACACAAGCCTGGTTACCCTAACGTGACTCCTGGAGCCCATGCGAAGGTAGAAGATCTGAGAGAGCACTGTCTCTGTAGAGCTGTCCTCTGAGGTCACACGACACTGAGCATGCACTGTGAGACACCTGCACAACTGCAGTAGTAAAGTTTTGAAAACACAGAAACATTACCCGGATCTCCGACCACAAGTGTTGTATGGATTACTATTTGTTTTGTCTTTCTTTGGAGAGTCTGGGTCTTAATCACTGTTCTGTTGCTGTGAAGAAACGTTATGACCGAGGCAACTCTTAGGAAAGAAAACATTTAATTAGGGCTGCCTTACAGTTTCAGGGTTAGTCCGTTATCATGGCAGGAAGTGTGGTGGCATGCAGGCAGATGCTAGAGCAGCAGCTGAGAGCTACATCCTGATCTGTAGGCTGTGAAAGAACCTGGGCGGGGCAAACCCACCCCCAGTGACACTCCCTCCAACAAGGCCACGCTGCTTAATCTTTCCAATCCTTTCAAAGAGTTCCACTCCCTGGTGACTAAGCTTTCAAATAGATGGGCCTCTGGGGGCTGTTCTCATCCAAACACCACAGTCTGCTGCAGTTCAGCTTTGGACTAAAGTAACATCTTTAGTCCAATGATTTCCCAATATGCCTTTTTTTTTTTCAAGGTGAACTTTTGTTTAGAATTATACTACTTAAGATTAGAATGGGAACTTTTAGACAGCTTAGTGATCAGTGCCTATAATCCCAGCACTTGGAAGGCTGAGTCAGGGGGATCATGAATTTGAGGACAGCCTGAGCTACATAGGATACCCTATCTCTAAAAATCCACACAAAAAAGACGTTTTTTTTTGTTGTTGTTGTTGTTGGCTTTTTTTTTTAAGCCTCCTCTTCACCAGCAGTTTTTTCTCTGGCCTACTTGGCAACCTCAAGGCACCCCGTTTGGAAACCACTGACATAACATGACTCCATTATTTCTCACAAAGGGATCAAATTAGAGCCAGGACACAGAGGTCACATAGCCAGTAGTGCACATGTGGCCCTCTGCAGTTCTGTTCTTCTGCCCTGTGTGTCCCTTCCTAACTATCCCAGCTCTGCAGACATTTCATACTTGCGGTTAGGTATGTTTTTGACTCACTGGCTGAAGAGAAAGGGGAGAGCATGGTCAAGAATCGGAAGGGAGCAAAAGAAGGCCGCTGTGTGCAGATGTGTTAGAAGAAAAGTCCTGGAGGATCCCAAGGAGTTAGACATAGAATGATATAGAAAAATTACCAGCATAGGGAGCCTAGAGTCAGGGAGGACTCAGTCCTTCCCACCCCACCAAGTGCCAGCTGTGACCACAGGGGCTTTCTGCTTTCTAGTGCAAGGGACAGGGGCAGTAGCTCCTCCATGCAGCTGGCCACTAATGGACTGGAAAGAGTTACCTTCAGGTTTCACGTGGACTAAGTGTGTGATCCAAAGCCTCACTGTGGGGAGCGTGGTGTAGGGTCCTGGCAGATAAATGTGAATTTTTCATTTGGACCGTTCAGCTTATGTAGTTTGATTGTCAAATGTCTATAAATTCATGCTTATCAACTAAGATGTATGCTGGCTAACTAGATGTTAATTTAAATACATTTTTGTACGTTAATTTGTTGGTAATTTCCCTAATTGTGTTTCCCTGGACATACTCGAGGTAGGATTGCAGGGTTCCGTGTTCTCGCATGTTTTAGACCTTGTAAACGAGCAGCACTACGTGTGGTAGTCAGAGCAGGAAAAGGCTGCTGGCATGTCTGGGTCAGCCTCCTCATCCTCGGGACCGGGGGCCGTGTGAGAGAGGTGCCTGGGGTGCAGGGCGGCACTCGTTCACTGCTGACCCTGGCAGCGAGCGGAGCTGCTGACTCATGTCGTTGCTCTCAATGCTGGATGTGCTCTGGGTGACCAGGCACAGTGAAGGCGAGAGTCATCTGGGCCTTGGCTGGATTAAACTGCACGAACTGTGGTTCACACCTGCCCGTTCCGTGACTTCCATGCATGCTAGGCAAGCTCTCCACCACAGCTACCACAGCCTCCACTGTGCGGATGTCTGTGATAACGTGGGCTTGACTTCGGCAGAGCATGGTTGCAGTAGAGCGCGGTCGCTGTGGTTCCCTTAACCCTCTGACACACGCTTGCTTTTATTTCTTGTTCTAATTGTAACTTCATTTTGTTGTGTTCATTCATTGCAGGCACCGAGCAGAGGGCAGACTTGTACCTGGAGGGGAAGGACCAACTCGGGGGCTGGTTCCAGTCCTCCTTACTGACAAGCGTAGCCACAAGGACAAAAGCACCTTTTAAGTAAGTCTCCCCTCTCTGCAAAGGGAGCCTGCTTTGACGATCCTCCGAGTGCCTGCCTGCTGTGCCTCACAGGCTGGAGCCACGGATGCACAGGCCAGCCACTGGCTAGCTGGAGCGCTGCTCTTCCTGGCTCTGGGATAGGGCGGTCACTGAGTCAGCGTTGTCCAGAAGAGGTGCAGTAAGGCTGAACGATGCTGGGTTCCTCTGCTGTGTTAGGTGCAGTTTGTAAGAAAGTTCCACAGGTTCCTCTTGTGTAGTCACAGTGGCACATGCTGTAATCCAAGCACCTCTAGGCAGAGATGGGAGGATCTCAAGGGTAGCCTGGGCTATGTGCAGACCCTGTCCCAAAAAGAACAACAAAAAGCAAACAGTCAACACAAGAAGAAAAGAAAAGGGGAGAAATGCCACAGTGTGAGGCGTCTGTCCCTGTGGAGCGGGTTGCACCTCCTGGAAGTTAAGATGGCGTGGGGTGGAGTAGCTGGGTAAACTGTAGAGCAGCGTCTTCAGTGATGTGGAGATCATCCAGAGTGCAGAGAAGGACAGTGTGGGCTGGGGAGGGTAGCCTGAGCTCGGCTCCTGCCGTGGGACCCACAGTGACTAGGGACCGAAGCCCCCCTGGGGTGGAGTGCAGACAGTTGCTCATCCCTGCCCCACCCGGAGCAGAGTGCACTTGGAAAGACGTTAGACAGTAGCCTAAGGGTGAGCTCTGCTGCACTCCTAACCCAGCCCGACAGTTAGCTCACCCGTCATTTCCGTCACTCTTACAAACCAGACTGTAAGCACTGTTTCCCTCCCTCCCTCCTCCCTCCCTCCCTCCCTCCCTCCCTCCCTCTCTCCCTCTCTCCCTCTCTCCCTCTCCCTCTCTCCCTCTCTCCCTCTCCCCTCTCCCTCTCTCCCTCTCTCCCTCCCTCCCTCCTTCCTTTCTTTCCTTCTTTCTTTCTTTTCTTTTTCTTTTTCTTTTTCTTTTTTGAGATAGTTTCTTTGTATAGTTTTGGTGCCTATCCTGGGTCTTGCTCTGTAGACCAGGCTAGCCTCAAAATCACAGAGATCTGCCTGGCTCTGCCTCCTGAGTGCTGGGAGTAAAGGCGTGCGCCACCACCGCCCGGCAGCACTGGTTTTCTAAAGTTGTCTTTTTAAAGTCAGTTTTAAGGAGGTGGTCTGCCCTGCTTTCTGTACATTAGAGGCCTGGAAATGCTCTGATGTACAGAAAATAGAACACCTATTTTGCTGTGTTTAAGTAGAAGATTCCTTGCTTAACAGCTTGATACATGAATGCTGAGAAATGGCCTTCACCCACAGTCTGTCAAGACATATCTAATGATTAAAATGATCCTTCATGCTGAAGTCACTTACCTTTCTTAGGACAGTGATGGTTCATGGATTTACACTCGGAGAAAAAGGAGAAAAGATGTCCAAGTCCCTCGGGAATGTCATTAATCCTGACATTTTCATCGATGGAGGAGAAGTAGGTGTCCGACTGAAACTCATTTTCGTTGGGTGGCCAGGCTCTTACATTAGCAATCCAAGACTAGAACTGTCTCTGACAGGCCCAGGATATGCCAGGGCTGGTGGCCTAGCTACTCAGGAGGCAGAGACAGGAGGGTTCGTTCCTTGAGTTCAGGAATTCAGGGCAAATCTGGGCCAAGAACAGCACATGGTGTTGTGCATGTTTAGAGGCCTCAAAGTGTCGGGCTTTATTACGTGAAACTACAGTTTTATAATTAAATGGAAGTTTGGGAAAAAATGAGATTGCAAATTCTGAGTGCACATTATTATATTACTTTAAAGATGTGTACACTTTAAAGTAAGAATGGCCGTCGGATCTGGGGAGGCCGATAATTTAGGGGCCAGGTTGGAGTTGCTGTCAGGAGAGAAAGCCATGGTGTGTTGCCCCTTTCACATCTTGTAGTCACTGGGTTGCTGGAAGGTAAGGGAAGGGAAAACAGCGCTGTACTTGCCACATCCGGGCCATCCTGAAGCCGCTGTGTGTCTAATCCAGATGTCCTGGGCACTGGGACAAGCCTGGGCCTCCTGTCTGTGTCTTGGACCGGACTGTCTCACTTGCCTTTTCAGATACAGCCTGCTTTGTGGTGGCTTTGCCTGCATTGAAGGGGAACTTTAGCTAAAGCCTTTGTTTTTCTAATTAAATATTTATGTTAATTCACAAATCCTCTTGAAGATCAAAATTACAAAGGGAAAATCTCAAAAGTGCTCATCAGATAGCCTAGTCACTGTACACCGTGGAAAGGCAGAGTATTCAGTTTGCTGCCCGCACTGAAAGCAGGTCTTATTTACAGTATCTTAACCCTCTGCTAATGGAGGAAGCGTGATGGAGGCGGAAGCTCTTACATGTTGTTTTTCAATGAAAAGGATCAGAGCAAAGAGCCTCCCTTTGGAGCTGACGCCCTGCGCTGGTGGATAGCTGAATCCAACGTCTTCACTGAAGTAACCATTGGCCCCTCCGCACTCAGGGCTGCTAGAGATGACATCAGCAAGGTCAGACTTTCTCCTTGAAAGTGTATGAGATGTGTGTGAAAACAAACTACGTGTGACCACTTTTAAATACTCTGTGTTAATTTGTTTAAAATAGTAACACTAAGAAATGTCCGTGTCTTTAAGTCTGATTAATGTATAGACTATATCATAAGCTGATGTAAAGTTATACTTTATATACTTACCATGTACTTTGCAAGTTAAATCCACTTACCTTTCTTTTTACTTGTGAATCATGTGAAATAACATAACCATCTGTGAATAAACACATGAGCAAACCAGACTAGGGAAGGGTGGTTTATCCTGAAGAAGGTTAATGAAAAACTCATCCAGTGGTTGTTTCTTTATCAAATTGGGTGTTCACATGAGAGGTCATTTGTGCCTCTGCAGTCTTATTTAGGAATAACAGGGTTTAAAAATCTCACTAAGAAAATAATAGAACTTGAGCCAGGCGGTGGTGACACACGCCTTTAATCTCAGCACTTAGGAGGTAGAGGCAGGGGATCTCTGTGAGTTCAAGGTCAGCCAGGTCTACAGAATGAGTTCCAGGACAGCCAGTGTCTTGGAACACAGAGAAACATGGTCTTAAAAGAAGGAAAAAAAAAAAAAAAAAAAAAAAAAAAAAAAAGTAAAAGAAAATAACAGAACTTGGGGGGAAATGAACAGTTGTAAAGTAACTTTGGTGACTTGGAAGTCTCATGACTTGGGTCTCATGACTTGGTTTTAACTGTGTACTTTCTTTTATTGTGAATAGCTTAGAAACACACTCCGCTTTCTCTTGGGAAATGTTGCTGGTTTTAACCCGGAGACCGATTCTGTTCCTGCCAAAAACATGTATGTCATAGACCAGTATATGCTGCACTTAATTCAGGATTTTTCGACAAAGGTCAGTATACAGCAGCCGGCTTTGGCAAACAGCAACATCAGCACCTTTTCTGTAACTTTTAGTGGATGGACCTTGTAAACCTAGTGCACCCCAGAAAGCACACCGAAAACTATGCTCCACACAGTTCAGAGTGACTGGGATGAAGCGTTTTCACATCTTTGCTGAATTATCACATTTTTACATTTAATTACTGTGTGGTGTGTGCAGCCGCAGGCGCGGCGCCAGAATACCTGTGTGGAGGTCAGAAGACGGGCTTATGGGAGTTGGGTCTCTCCTTCCACCCTGTGAATCCCAGGGACCAGCTTCGGCTGTGTCAGCAGCTTGTGTAACGTGAGCAGCAGCAGCGTTCTGAGACATGCACGTTACTGGCTGAGCTAGCTCACGTCCCTTCCCTAGCCTCCTAAGAGCCCGCAGAGTCCGCTGGTGAACAACCAGGCCCAGGCTCCTGCTCACAGCAGGCTCTCCAATAAGGAGCAGAACCGCACTGTTTGGCAGTGTGTGTCCCTCAGGGCAGAGTGACTCTCCTCTGTCTCCAGTCTCGTCTCTGTACTGTGCTGTTGTGGTGATGATGTGTGTGTGTGTGATGGTGGTGTGGTGTTGCTCGCTGCCTGCTGTACGTTGGCGATGTGCCTTGGTCAAAAGTGCGTGCCTGTCAGTGTGCTGTGGCGCTGTGCGTGGTGTTTGACTCTGCCGCTGTCGATGGCCTCAAACTGCTCCTGTGAGCCTCATCTAGTGAAGCCTTCGCGGATTTTTGCGGCCTAAAAGCTCTAGCACCCATGATCACTACAGAGACCACGAGGCCCAGGTTTGTGTCACAGCTATTGCTGTCCAACTCGAAGAGCAGCACCATCGCACAGCTTGTAGGCGCAGGTGTGTGTTCAGGGTTCAGAGCTGACATCTCCTGCAATGTCTCGCATCCAGCTACCTCTGTAGGTGGTGTGTGGTGGGTGTGTGTGGTGTGTTGTGGTCTGTGTGTGTTGAGCTGAGGCCTCAAACGCTCGTGCGTTTGCCTCTCAGGGCTTCCTTGCGTGGGAATTCTCATTGCACGCTGTCCTACATAATCTCCTGGAAGCTTAGTGCAAGCCTCCATTTCCTGAAAGAGCCAGCACCATGAACAAGTAAGAGGCCACATCTTTGTCCAAGTTCTGCTGTACAACTCGAGATGTCTTCCACCTTACACAGCTGTAGCTGCCTGTGTGTGTTCTGTTGGTAGAGCTCAGGAAAACACTTCCCTGCATGGTTGATTTGCGCAGGGAACCCTTTTGGTGGAATTCTCAGTTCAGGCTCTCTCAAATGAAATTGTGCATCTATAAATTGGAGCTTTCAGCGGCTGGGGTTGTGGTCTCAGGGCACCTTTCTTACTGTCCCAGTGAAGAACACGAGTGTTCCCTTTAATGGTGCTAATCTTTAACAGTTATAGCTGCTGCTTTGTCTGCATGGAATCTCGTTCAGGTGCCTTTCCTCACCAACTGCACGTTTTTCATAGCTTTGTGCTGTCTGTCGTAGAGGTGACTAACAACAGCAGACTGAAGCACACAGCATGGATGCTATGCTGTCTTGATGTTTCTGCTCCCAGACAACTTATTTCTTCTCAGTTTAGCCTCACCTGAGTTACCAGGACAGGGGCTGGAGAGATGGCTCCACAGTTAAGAGCACTGGCTGCTTTTTCAGAAAACCTGGATTTGATTCCCAGTATCCATGCGGTAGCTCACAACCATTTGAAACTCCAGTTCAGGGGACTCCCACTGCCTCTTCTGGGTCTGCAGGCACTGGGCACACAGGGCATACATACACATGCAGGCACACCATCAGAATATAAAATAAAACAAACCCTAGGGACTCACCACAGGCAAAGTACGGCTAGATTCTTCGCCCGAATGTCCCACAAATGACCTCTAGGCAGTTTCCAGCAGAGTCCCCTCTGAAGCCTCATGAGTTGGGTCTCCGTTGTCCTCTCTTTTCTTGCCATTCTGCCTTCCAGAGTCCCACCACAGTGACCCATTAAGCGTTCTAGCTTCCCAAGCTCACAACTCTTCCACATCTCCCTACAAACCCTTCCAAAAGCCTCTGAACCGGAACAGATTTATCACAACTGCCCCCCGCCCCCATTTTCTATATTAGTTACTTTTCTGACATCTACCAGACAAAAGCACCTTAAAGAGAGTTTATTTTGTATTTGTTTACTTGGCATGGTGGCGTATGTGTGTGTGTGTATGTGTGCACCCGTGCATGTGTGTCCTTTATAGTGCACACATGGCTGTCCAGGAATGGTTGTGGGTCTGTGTTAATAAATAAAGTTGCCTGGGGGTCAGAGCTAATAGCAAGCCATCACAGAAGCTGGGCAGTGGTGGTGCATGCCTTTAATCCCAGCACTTGGGAGGCAGAGCTAGGCGGATCTCTGTGTGTTCAAGGATACAGCCAGCATGAAGACACACGCCTTTAATCTCAGTACCAACCATAGAAGACCTGGAGGTCTGTACAGACAGGCAGTGATGAGGAGGTCATGTGGTTGGGCTTACAACCAATGAGAAGGCAGAACAGAAAGTCTATAGAAAGACAGACAGACAGGGAGTAGGTCTCTTGCTGAGGAAGATAGCAGCGGCAGTGAAGAGTAAGGTTTTTAGCTCTTAGCTATCGCTTCGACCTCTTGGGCTTTCATCTTTGCATCGGCTCTGTGTTTCTTCTTTAAGAAGACGGTTACATCTACAGGTCCGTTCTCTGTCCATCATGTGAGCTTCAGGGACCAGATTCAGGTTGTCCAGCCAGCTGGCCAGCGTCTTTGCCTGCGGAGCCACCTCACCGGTGGGGCGGGAAGAGAGAGTCTGTCCCGCCTGGGAAGACACGGTGACATTGTGTCTGCAGTCAGGAAGAAGAGATTATGCTGGCGCTCCACTTCTTCTTTTCTCCTTTTTATTCAGCCCGGGCCCCTGCCTGAGATCTTGCCACTCATGTTCAGGGTGGGTTAAATGTCTCTGGAAACACTATCATGGACACGTTCAGACATTTATCTGCTTGGTGGCTGTAAATCCTGCCCAGTTGACAGTCATGTGAACCATCACACGTATGAAACAGTTTGTGTTCCCAGAATCAGACATGTCTTGCTTCCGTGTATCCTATGGCAGAAGCATACATGCAGATTTTCACCAAAAAATGGACGAGAACATAAGTACTTAAGAAGTCCCTGGCTGGCACCTTCTGTTCTTTGCTGTTTTAAAAATGATTTGATTTGAGCCAGTGAGATGACTTGTCTGATAAAGGCATTTACCCCAAAGCCTGATGGCTTAAATTTGATCCTCAGAACTCATGGTGGAGAGAACCAACTCCCAAAAGTTGCCCTCTGATCTCCATAGTCATGTGTGCGCGCGCGCGCGCGCACGCGCACGCACACACACACACACACACACACTCCATACACACAAATACAGTCATGCTGTATAGCCCTGGCTGTCCAGTAACTTGCTATGTAGACAAGACTGGCTTTGAACTCAGATCTACCTGCCTCTGCCTCTGCCTCCCTGAGTGCTTTAAAGCGTGGACCACCACATCTGACCTAAAAAAAATAAAAACCTTAAAAAGTGGTGTGATCCCATTCCTTCAAACTCACAGACAGAGGAGTGGCTTGGTGGTGGAGAGCTTTCCCAGCATACACAAAGGACCCTGCGATCCCTCGTCAGCATGGTAGATTTAAACACCAAACTGGGCTGGGACGACAGTCTGGTTGGTAAAGAGGTTGCTGTACAGGCCCAAGGGCCTGAGTTTGATTTCTGGAGCCCAGATGACTTTTAAAAAGTCAGGCGTGGCACGAGCTTGTGTTTCAAGTGTTGGGACCTTGAAGACAGGTGGATCTTGTGGCTTACCAGGCAGCCAGAGGAGCATGTTGAGGTCCAGACCAGGGAAGAGACCTGTTTAAAAAGCAAGGTGCGTGGCTCCCTGCTCGAGCTTGACCATCCACACACACATGCACCTACACATACATGAACATGCATGCTTACACAAAACAGGCATTTAAACATAAACTCTCCTTTCCTTGGTATATATTCTGCTGCCATTTCCAGAGTAGAGCAGTGATTATTTTGAGTGGTTGTGTCTCTAGAATGACATTCTCTGGTATTCTTGTATTCTTGCCTCTGTTTTGGGAACATTTTTTTTTTCTTTTTTCATGTGTATGTATGCATGGTATGCATGCATGTGTATATGCTTGTGCAAGTGTGTATGTGCACGCACTGGCACGTGTGTGTGTGTGTGTGTGTGTGTGTGTGAGAGAGAGAGAGAGAGAGAGAGAGAGAGCGCGAGCACAAGGCAATACTGGTCTTGTGCCTCATTCTTTGAGGCAGGTTCTTACAGTTAAACCAAATCAAGTCAAATGGCAGGTAAGATGGCTCAGCAGGAAAGGGTGCTTGCTGCCAAGCCAGGTGACCCGATCTTAATCCTTGGAACTCACACAGTGGGAGAGAACCAACTGCAGATTGTCCTCTGACCTCCACATGTGATCTGTGGCTCATACACAAATAAATGTAATAGCAAATGTGTGAAAATAACAAGAAAAGTGAACCAATAAACAGTTTATTTAAAATTCCAAGGGCAAGTTTTATAAAAGGGAAAGAAAGCCCAGAGCTCACCCCGTGCTGGTTTTGCAGCCAGTGTGCTTCAGGGATCCTGGCTCCACGTTGAGGCTGGAATCACAGGCATTGCCGGAGGGAGGGCCATGGCCACCCAGCACTTAAGAGTTCTGGACATCCATACTCGGTTCTCACGCCTGTGCAGCAAGCACGGTGGCCGAGCCGTCTATCTCCTGAGATGCTCGTGCAGGGAGCTTGCTTCCCCATGACGATGCCTGTTTTCATTGCTCATCCCAGACCCCACATTTCTCCTGCCTTTGTTCTCTAGGTTACTGATTCCTACAAACAGTACGATTTTGGGAAAGTTATCAGGCTGTTAAAAGCATTCTACACCAGAGAACTCTCCAGCTTCTACTTCAGCATAGTCAAGGACAGGTGAGTGTGACTAAGCATGCAGTCCTCAGCAGCATCAAGGATGCAGTGGCCACGGTGGGCAGCTGGGCAGTGGTTACATCCGGGATCTGGGTCAAGTCTCACATGTGCCCTGCCACTTACCAGCTTCGTGTTTGCGATCTCAGTGTGTCTGAAAAATGAGGAGGGTACTACCTATCCTTCTAGTCCCAGTACTGGGAGGCAGAGGCAGGAGGCTCTCTGAGTTCAAGACCAGCCTAGTCTACAAAGAGAGTTCCACGCCAGGCCGAGTGGACTTGGTGACTAGTCTGGCATGAGCTGTCAGCCCCAGCCTGTCACACAGCATCTCAGTGGCTTTGGCATAGGCTTTATAACTCATGCTCTTTTCCTGAAAACCCTATGGCATCATTGGAGATGGGAGTCATTTAAATGTTGTCAGTTACTCTATTGGCTGTATACAAAGACGGTGATCTAGACTGTCGTCCGCCTTAAAGTCAGAGGAAACGGGTACATCTTGAGAGTAGAATGGGATAGAAGAGAAGTTGTCCAGAACCGATGTGAAGTAGATGCGGTGCTAGCGGTGGGTGTGCCCAGGCTGGGGCAGTGTGCCAGCTGCTTGAGCAAGCTGTTCTTCCAGGCTCTACTGTGAAGGCGAGAACGACCCCAAACGGCGCTCCTGTCAGACCGCATTGGCAGAAATTCTGGATGTGTTGGTCCGTTCTTTTGCCCCCATTCTTCCTCACTTGGCAGAAGAGGTGTTCCAGCACATCCCCTATGTCAAAGGTAAGGACAGCGTGCTCTGCACGAGGTCCGTGGCCAGGGTTGGCCTGGGCTTTAAAAGGTGTTACACAGTGCACTTAGAGTGTCACTGGGACAGATGCCTTTGGTCATTCAGTCTGCTCTGTACCTTCTCACAGGAGTCAGGGCTGGCTCTGTGCCTTCCGAGATAGATTAAGTACTTGACAATATTGAGAAAAAACTTTTGCTTAAATGCGTTTATAATGTTCCAAAATGTATTTAAAGCTCTTTGTTTTGTTTTTTGTTTGTTTTTCAAGATAGGGTTTCTCTGTGTAGCTCTGGTTGTCCTGGAACTCACTTTGTAGACCAGGCTGGCCTCGAACTCAGAGATCCACCTGCCTCTGACTCCCAAGTGCAGGGATTAAAGGTGTGAGCTACCTCTGCCGGGCTGTATTTTAAGCTGTATTCAAGCAAAATACAATGCTTTTTAGTGAATATTTTCATGTTATTTTTTTTTCCTCTCCTGATTTTATGTCCATAGAAAACTAGAACTTATGGGGGTGTTGGGTGGGTCACTCCTAACCTCATAGCAGGAGGAACAACTGTTTATACTTCTGCTTCATTTTTGAGACTTTTATGTTGATGTGTTTATAATGTGATCCACCTTTCATTCGTGGACCCTGGAACAGCGCACTTGTTCACTGAACTTCACGTCCTATGTAACAACCCTTGTCTCTCGTGAATGGTGAGTCTCCACTGGTTAAAGCTTATATGCTGTCTAGACCATGTATAACTCGGCTCACTTTCTTTTTTAAAGAACCCAAGAGTGTTTTTCGAACTGGGTGGATTGATACGAGCTCTATCTGGAAGAAACCAGGACTGGAGGAGGCAGTGGAGAGTGCATGTGCCATGCGAGATTCCTTTCTTGGCAGCATCCCTGGCAAAAATGCTGCCGAGTACGAGGTTACCATTGTGATTGAGCCAGGGCTCCTCTTCGAGATCATGGAGGTATGCGTAAGGGTGGGAGTGTTGAATCTGGAATCGCTTTCTATTCTCAAATGTTTAAGACCTTGTATCAATGTAGAAACTAGGATTTCAGTCTTGCAACACTGACCCTGTCACTGTCCCCTGCTCTGGACTCGTGACACATGCAGGGGCTGTTTAGGTCAGTGCCAGATGTCCTCGGCATAAAAACCAGCAGTTTTACACCGAAGGCCTGGGTTTTGAAAAATTTTGTCCATCTGGATCATATCCCAAAAGTGAGTTCTCAATGGGCAGAGGTGGTGCTCGCCTTTAATCCCAGCACTCGGAGGCAGAGGTAGGCAGATCTCTGTAAGTTTGAGGCCAGCCTGGGCCACAGAGCTAGTTCCAGGACAGCCAGGGCTACACAGAGAAATCCTGTCTCAAACAAACAAACAAACAAACAAACAAACCAAAAATAAGTTCTCTTTAATTTCCTAAGAACCAGAGACAGCAAATCAACATATTTCTCCAAACTTTCCTCATGTTTTAAATTCCACAAGTCCCATCAGAGTTTTCTTGGTGGGCTTCTTAGGGACTGATTGGCCAAGTAGCAGGATGTTAAGTGTTGAGCCTTGTGTTAGTTCAAATGCTTTTTTAAAAAGTTCTATTACTGTCAGTTTGGGGCTGAAAAGGTGGCTCAGCAGTTAAGAGCACTTGCTAATTCCGTGGGGGACCTGGGTTCAGTTCCCAGCACCCATCAAGTGGCCCACAACTACCTGTCACTACAGTTTCAGGGGATCCAACCCCCTCTTCTGCATGTAGTACATATACATTCCCACAGCAACCACACTTAACATACCTTAAGTCTTTGAAAAGGAACCATCTTATTTTGGTTGGTAAACTCAATGTGAACATTGAAGATTGGAGACGTGGAGTCACTAGAGTATTGACATTGCTGGCAATGGTGAGAATAGCCGCTGGCCGCTGTACGCTGCACAGCCTCGGCCTGGTTTGCCGTCAGCCTGACAGCCACCCCACCTCCCACCCCTGCACGCATGTATGCTCATGGACAGCACGTTAATCCGAGTCTCATGGTCTTTCATTTTTTAAAGGAATGTTTATATTAATTCACAAACTCCTCTTGAAGATCAAAATTACAAAGGAAAAATCTCAAAAGTGCTTATCAGATAGCCTAGTCACTGTACACCATGGAAAGGCAGAGTATCAGGTTGCTGCCAGTGCGCTGTATGAAAGCAGGTCTTATTTACAATATCTTAACCCCTCTGCTAATAGAGGGAGGCTCTTAAAAAGTTGGCAGAGTTTTGGCTTGACAGATAAGGGTAACTTAACCTCTTACTCATTGCAAAATAAGTGTAATAAATACCATATAGGTCGGGGTTTGAGGGGAACCATAGTTTTCAAAGTAAAAAATGAAAATTGATGGTCCAATTTTAATTGAAGAGTAACTTTCCCATGCCTTCCAGATGCTCCAGGCTGAGGAGACCTCTAGCACGTCTCAGCTGAATGAGCTAATGATGGCCTCCCGGACAACACTGCTGTCTCAGGAGCCACGGGAGAGGACTGCAGAGAGCATTGAGCTCACGGGGACTTTCCTCATCAATCTAGAGGGTGAGTAGTGAGTGTGGACTGAAGAGCTGAGGGCAACCCCAGCTTGCCATGGGACTGGGTTACTGTAAGGACAGCCTGTGACCTGTACACAGCCAGCTGTCAGGGCTCTAGGAACTGAAGCTGAGGCAGGGAGAGCTCTCCTTCTCACCCACTGAGTAACTGTCACCGTGAGTCTTTTTCCTTCTTGTGTTCTGTCCTCATATGTAGTGCCTAATACTACCCAGACCCACCCACCTTTCCTAGGCAGATTCTAAAATTTCCTTTGATGATTATCGAAAATTAAAATACTATCTGGCCATTCTTACAGGGGTTTCTATCCCAGGACTTTGTGCACTGTCCGCAGAGCTTTGCCCCCTGGGTTCATCCTCATTAGCTGCAGTGGTGGAGGGTGTGGCTCCCTTTGTGTCACTCAAGTTGTTAGTGGCATTGCTGCTGTCTCTTTAACTTGGCATTTTAAAATCCCGGGTTAAGAGCTGGGTGTGGTAGCACACACCTTTCGTCTCAGCACTGAGGAGGCCTCACTCTGTGAGGACAAGGCTACACAGAGACTGTCCTAATAGAAAAAAAGAAATTCCAAGTCAGCTGTGTACCTGGATAGGAATGGCAGGGCCAGCTCTACCTGAGCATTGCAGAGCTCCGACCTGGATGAGAAGCAGCTGGTCTGAGTCATATGCTCTTCAGTCATTGAGCGGTTTGATCTGTTTCACTGACAGTTTGTTACGGGCAAATCTGGGCCATGTTGGAAAGGTGGGGGGAAAGCCTGGGGAAGGCGTGCCCGCTGGGCCGAGGGCCGGCAGTGCAAGCTTAGTGACTGGAGGTGCTCGGTGTGTTCTTTTCAAGGTGGCGACATCCGTGAGGAGTCTTCCTATAAAGTCATTGTCGTACCAACTGCCAGAGAAAAGTGCCCTCGATGTTGGAAGCACACTACCGAGACTGCTGACACTCTCTGTCCTCGGTGTGCAGAGGTTGTTGGTGCAAAATAGCATTCTGATGTGAACAGCTCTCTGAGCAAGAAACCCTCATCGATGCTGTCTGGGGATGAATTATTAGAACCCTAGAAAGAAGTCCAAGATTTAGGTAAGGGTGGGAAGAGTAATGGTAAAAGAGAAAGATAGGAGTAAAAATCAGAATTTTAAAAGTATTTCCTGTAACTACAGAAAGATTTATATATATATACATACATATACACATGTATATGTATATATCACACACACACACACAAACACACACACACACACACACACACACACATACACACATAGAAATACATATATGCAGACATACGTATGTCTGCACATACACTCATGATGGACTTCTTCAGAGTCAGGCACTGAATATGGTTACTTTCAATGTGGCCAAACAGAATGTTTCATATTTTATTGAAACTTTTTGACTCAGTATTTAAGTTCTGTGATGTCTGAAAATAAAGGCATTCTGGGAAACTTCCAGCTGATGATGTTGTATAAGTTGTGGATAATGAAGAGATGTAACTTTGCAGGGGAGTGGTAGAGTCGTGTGCCCACACGAGGTGAAGGAGCCAGTGCATTCTGCCCACTAGCAAACATCAAGTTTCTAAGGCAGCAGGATTTTGGAACGTACTGCAAAGAACATCACCAAACTATTATTCAAGAGGAAGAAATCTCTTTGTCTTACATGTATGAATGTCAAGGAAATAACATGAAAGCTGAAAATTTATTTCACTAATATACATAAGTTCACAATAATGAACAGACACGGAAAATAACGGTATATACAGAATTTACTACTTACAATACATTGACAGTAGATAAGTAATAGAGCATCTTGTAAGGAATCCAAAACTGGATTGACCTTCCAAGGATGGCTAATCTACTAAGCAGAATCTAGCTGCCTAGCAAACCCATCCCTGCGAGGTGAGAGAGCCTTCACTGTTGCTATAGTGTACTGTAAGAATACTTGTTTCTTCAGGAAATGGACCACAGCAACTTCTAAGTGAATGCTGTAATCGATGTAAGCTTATTGTTACTAAGTCTTAGTTTTCCATGATTTTAAATCACAAGTAATCATATTTTAAAAAGCTATGTAAATGCAGCAGGCTTCACACTGACCTTAGATGGACTTTTCTAACAAGGTACAGCTCTTTTCTGTCTCTCTGCCAAAGTGGGAAGCATGGGAAGCCTGGTGCTGTGTACTGCTGTGTCTACGTTTATCCCGGCCTCCTCTTCTACATCTACCACAACCTGGATAGAGAAGTTAGGGTTATCTGACACTTTCATTAACAAGATAAAAATATGGAATTGTAAGAAGAGATGGGGGCGTCTAGGGAAACACTACTGGCTAAGGGCATGTGTCATGCCCTTGGTGCAGGGATACCAGCCCCATAGTAGAACCGAATTCCTTTATTTGTGGCACTTTGTTGTTAGAGAATGGATACATAAATGTTAAATTTTTCTTTATCAGATTTATTTTAAAAGCCCTTAGTAAAGTAGTAGAACATTTTACTGCTTTTGTTAAACAAACTCAGGATTTCGTTTTTAAATTCTCTATATATTACTATTTGGATGACAAATCTAACTTAGAGCCTTAACAATTTGTGTTCTGGTTCTCTTAAGTGACTTATGAGAGTAAATTTAGCCAGTTTTATTCTCAAAAATACTAGCCATCCCCCTCCCAAAACAAGTAATGGAATTAGAGTAAAAAGGCCGTCATGGTTAGTGGTGCCGCTCCTCTTCCAGAGCACTGCAGGGCACGGGAGAACGGACCTCCTAGGACCTCGTAAAGGGTGGGGTTTCTGTCACTCAAGCTTTGCTTAAAGAGACTGCAGCCCGTGGCCAGCTGCTCCTCAGCCACCCGAGTGACACCTGAAGCATTTCTCTTTGAAGGTGTGAAATCTGACAGTTAACAGCATTAGTTTTAGCCAGGCACAATCTTACTTAGATCTAACTTTTTTTTTAAGGGAAAAGAATTCACATTTGTGTGTGCTCAGGTTCAGACTTCTACTGGGTGTCCCTGAAGAACGTTCTCAACCTTCACAATGGTGGAGTTGGCTTCTTCCCACTATTAGAATGATCACTGTGAACCGTGGTCATGGCAGACACCAATAATTGCACTGTATGGCTACATTCCAGAGATAGTTAAACCGCAGTTAGTACTTGCCCATCTGCAGAGCCAAAGTGCTGTTGCCAGGTTGGGTAGGTGGGTTTGCCTCCCACTCTGGTTAGCACTTGGTCTGCTCTAGGCACTACAGGCTACAGAACTGGTCGCAGTTTATCCTCTCCACCCAGCTGTGAGGTAGGTTTGCTAAGGCTGTCACAGCACAAAGTGTGTTCTCTGTCCTGCTCCTAGGACAGGCAACATGACCAAGTCCCAGAAACAGACATTTTAGAACACTTGGAAGAAAAATAAAGTTGGACTTTAAATATTTTAGAATCTTTGCTTTTTTCTTTTTTTACATAAGTCTTACAAGATAAATACATTTTTTACAATTACCTGATGTGGACACAATTTTGGAACTTGACAAAATAAAGAATAAATCTTAGTTTACATTATCATTGATTCTGCTGCATTGTTCACATCTCTGATTCCCAATTCTGGCAAGTAGAGCAGGCTCGGGGTCCTTCTCCAGGTCCCTTCTGGTGATCTCAAAGCCATGTCTCCTCTGATGGCAGCAGCAGCAGCACCCAGAGCTCCCTGCCAGGTGGCATCCTGGTGCAGGGCCAAGCTAAGGACATCTCTGCATGTTCTAAAGGGATGTGGGCTGTATCTCTAGCGTGCTGATGGAAGCTATATGAACACACTTAATCCCCACTGGAGACATTTGGATAGGAACTAGAATACTACAGTAAGAATGAAATCTGCAAATTATAACCAGTTACAATACCAAAGTTTAACAATAAAGCTGCTTATTTGAATGAAAAAATAACAGTAAAGTATCTGTATTAATTATAGCACAGTTAATGTATTTTATCTTCAGTCTCAACTGAAGAAGTGGAATTTAGCCAGGATTGCACTTTTTAAAAGTAATATATTTATTTATTATACAAAAAAAAAAAAAAAAAAAAAACCTCCCAAAAGTTCCAGGTCTTGCTGTGTAGAATGCCATGCAGTGATTCGTGTGGTCACAGGGTCTTAGACACTGTCATAGCGTAGCCATGGCTTCCACAGCTTCGATGAGGTGCAGAGCCAGGCTGTACTGGCCGTGCTTCTCTGGCAGGAGCTCTATCACTTTATGCACCAGCTTAGCTGTTGTTGCAATTGGCACATCAGTGTTTTGAAGATCCTGGGGGTTCTGCGAATGGGACACAAGAGCCCTTTAGTTTCACACACTCAAACAGTGATTGTTACTGCCTTCCTTCAGCGTTATTATGGAAGTTCTCCCAATCAAAACATTTCTTTGGAATGAAACAAATTTCTTGCTGTGAACTCACGAGGAAAGGTCACCCATGGACCTGCTCATGCCGCCCTGCACTCACCATCGCCTTCAGCCAGGTGCAGAGTGTGGGTGGGAGGCTGGCCAGCAGCTCCATGCCTTCTTTTGTCTGGGTGTGGAAAAGGGCATGAGCCAGCCTTTGCCCTGTCAACACGAGCAGCTGAGATGCCAGCACTTCTTTGTCATGAACTTGCAGAATGGCCTGAGGATGAACATGGAGAAACAATACAGCAAGAGTTACTCAAACTGTTCCCTGAAGGCTGCCAGTGAGGAGAGTCTACTTCTGCTCTCTACATGACCACAGTATGCACAAAGGAAGAGTGAAATCCAACTTAGAATTTAAACCCAAATCTTTGTTCATCAGCTAGTTTGGTTACCTAAGTACTACAGTAACCTCAGGCTTGGAGAGTAGCCAACTTCCTCTCAATCACTCCTTGCTGGTGAGTGGATGCCTACCCACCCCTTACTCATGGCTGGCGAGCCTTGCACCTTGCCAAGCTGGTCCCATCTAAGGACTTCTGTACTCTTGGTTCTTCCATCTGAATCTACTTACTGTTCCCTCTCCCTCAGAGGTCAGTTCAGCTATCACTTTCTTCCACCCACTGAGGCTCCCATTTATCCTGTGGCTCTACTCACTTTCGTCTCTTGGTACAGAACTATCCATGTTTTCCTGCTCCTCCAGTTCCACAAGGAGCCCTCTTATGTTTTACTGTTCTACATCTGTATGAACCTGGCACCAGGCACAACTCTGGCTCCGGCTTTCTACTCTTTTGTTGTTTTTTTTTCTGAGATTGGGTCTTATGCAGCCCAAGGTGGCTTATGTAGATGAGGATGACCTTAAAATTCTTATCCTCCTGCATCCACATCCCAAATGTATGCACCACTATATCCGACCGTTTACTGCTTCCTCCAGCTGTCTGTTTCATAGCGAGAGCCCCAAGAATGACATCACCGGTCATTCTTACCTCCTCTCCTAAGAGGTCAGCTCCATAGTTGTACAGCTCTCCTACATAATGCCTTCGAATGACATCTTCGCTCACTTGAAGGTGTTGAGCTAAATCCACAGCCAGAACTGGCCAGTTGTCTTTCCAATGAGTGGTCACTGCCTCTTCGGCGGGATCTTTGTCCTTGGTGACAGAATGCTGAGCCTGGACAGCTGCACTGACAACTTTCAGTAAGAACTTGAAGACAGGAAGGCACAGCACTGTCTTGTCAGTACTTTTCATTGAAGAGTAACCCAGTGCTTGCTGTAGAAGCTGGTAGCCCGAGTTCAGTCCCAAGAGTTCATGGGAAAGTGGAAGAACGGACTACACAAAGGTGTTCTTCCCATAGTGCTATGGAATACACAAGGCCACCCCCATACACACAATAACATTAAAGTGCCTCAAGTCAACTTTGTATCAACCAGAGAGACACCATTACAATTATTTTTAATTTTTATTTATTTATTTGGTTTTTTGAGATTGGGTTTTTCTGTCCTGGAACTCACTCTGTAGACCAGGTTGACCTTGAATTCAGCATACCTCGCTCCCAAGTGCTGGGATTAAAGGCATGTGCTGCCACCGCTGCCACCACCACCACCTGGCCTTTTAATTTTTAAGTTAAATCAATGTGGAGGAGTCAGTTCTCTCTGCCATGAGGGTCCTGGAGGTCCAGCTAAGGTCACTAAGGGCTTTTACCTGCTAGACCATCCCACTGCTTTAAAGTTGTTTTGATACCAATAAAGGAATATATACTTGAATAACTTGAAGTAGTCAGCTTTTAAAAAGACAGTTATATTTCTACTTTGTTATTTCCTCCTAAGAAACAAGAACAAAATCCAGTTGCTAGCTTACCTGTTGTCTTATAGAAATAAAATTTGGATCCATTTCCCCACTCGGTAATAATTGAATTGAAGTTAAGTCTTTGAAAAATGCATTCTTTCCCTAAAGAGAAAGATTGAAAAAACGAGAACAAAAAACCCTGATGAGTATGGATTATTAAGGGAGCATAAGGAAAGATTTTTAAAACCAATCACTTTACTATGAGTAATTCATGGTTGGTTTTTATTTTCCCCTTAAACAGAAAGATCTTAGCATTCTGTTCATTAACTTGGTAACCATTGCTAGTATCAAGCCCAAGCAATTCCTCCTCCCCGGAATGTGGGCTGCTGACAGGCAGAAAATACGATGCATCAGACAGGTGACAGCAAGTCATGCTCCAGACTGGGCTCCAAAGAACTGTGGCTTCTGCCTTGGGTGCTCTTGTTCACTCCCCCTGAGAGGGCCCAGTGGCCAAGTGAGCCACCCTCTAGACACAGCTACATGGAGTAGATCATACTCCCCAGTGTAGCTGAGGCCTCCATGAAGCAACCCCACCACAGTCCCACAAGACCCGCTATGCCAAAGGCAGCTAGGTAAGGAAGTCAGGTTCCTGGCCCATAAGGTCTGAGGAAATAAACCAGGTGTGGTGACCCATGCCTGTAATCCCCAGGGAGCTAGGGGGTTGAGTTCAAGGGTACGTAACTGACACTACGAACTACCAAGGCCGTGGTTCTAGTTCAGTGACAGAGCAACTGCTAGCATGTGCCAGGCTAAGCTCTAGAGTGTCAAGTGGTGGCTGCTGGCAACCACCCAGTCTCTGGGGTAACTTTGGTTAAGCAGCCGCAGGTAACTGAACAATCAGCATGTATCTGACTCATCATGTGTTTAAGAGACCAGACGTGGTTAAGGAGTCACACAGGGCAGGCTGGGTAGATGGCTCAGTGGATAAGAACACTCACTGACCAAGCATGAATACTTGAATTTAAGCCCTCAGCACTTACATGAAAAGCCGGAATGGCTGAGTGTGCCGCAACCCCATACTGGAGAGTGGAGGTGGTGTACACAGATCAGTGAGCTTCCTGGCCAGCCCGCCCTAGAGGAAACATGGAGCTTTGGCCGTGAGACTCCCTGTCTCAGTCAGTAAGGTGAAAAGCTACACATCCTCCTCTGGCCTCCAAACCCCAACACAAAAACCAATCAGACAATAGGGTCAGATTTCCCTCCGCAGGGAATGGAGTGCAGAGCTGAGAGCCCCAGGTCAGCCACTCAACAACCACCCGTGAACAAGCCATCCCAGAAAGTCTCTAAGAAGTGTCTGCATAGTGAATGTCTATGAGTCTAAGTTACACAGAGGGCCAAGAGTTAAAACTATTTACCCACTCGCTGCAGACATAAGTCAGTCTTTGCCCAGGATGCAGGTAGTCCTGGCTAGCAAAGATCCTCAGGCAGTGTCTACCTTCAGAGTGCTGGGAGTAAAGGCATGCACCACCATGTCAAACCTAGTATTTCTTAAGTATCTTTTACAATTCCAAGTAAAAGATACACTAATTCAAAACCAATATTTATTACATATAATGCTGTTTCATTGAGAAAAATTTGCCGTCAGACTCCCCCTAACATTTTTTTTTTTCTGTCAGAAGTTAACTGCTGGGGTAGCAGCAGTCTTTATTTTTCCTTTGTGTCCTCTGCAGGCTAGATCCAGTCTCTAGCACTGTGCTGGACCCTGCCCTAAACAACTGTAATCTAAATATTCAATGTTGTTGATTAAAATTTTCTCTCTTTCACTCTGCTTAGGTGGGATAGAACCCAGGGCACCAGGCATACCAGGCAAGTGCTCTACCACCAAGCTGAAGCCCAGCCCCAAATCTCTCTTAAAATATGTACTACTCCTGCTTATACAGCGTGTCAAACTTCACATGGCTAAGACATTCCGAATAAGCTTTCCATGAGAGTCCCAAGCTTGAGAACAGGTTTGCTGTCAGTCCTATGGGGGGATTCTTGTGAGCCCTCAGAACTGACTATCTCCTAGTCCACACCCGCCCCGGTCCCTGACCGGACGGACCCTTCTCACACAACGGATCTTCTGCACACTGTGGACATGCGCCTTTCCTTGAACATCTTGACTACAAATGCATCCAGCTGAGCTCTTGCTTTGTGCTAGGCAAGGTACACAGACATGGGAACAGCAAAGAGATGTGACAAGTTAGGGGACACAGACAAGCACTTTGAAAAGGGTGCTTAAGTGGTTATCTTAAAACCTAGAAAAAAAACTAGACACCGGCCACACAAACTAGTTGCCTGTGAAGAGAGTGATGGACATGTGACCGAGGGATGGCTGACACAGGAATGGCTGTGGGAAGTCCCTCCTGGCTCCAGAGTTCTATGTGGCACAACTTCCCTAGAATAATAAGAACCAGCCAGGCGGTGGTGGCGCACGCCTTTAGTCCCAGCACTCGGGAGGCAGAGCCAGGCGGATCTCTGTGAGTTCGAGGCCAGCCTGGTCTCCAAAGCGAGTTCCAGGAACGGCGCAAGACTGCACAGAGAAGCCCTGTCTCGAAAAACCAAAAAAAAAAAAAAAAAAAAAAAAAAAAAAAAAAAAAAAAAAAAAAAAAAAAAAAGAACCAATCATGACCCTGAGGGCTGGGAGTGTAAGCGAAGGCTGAATCCTCCATCAATCCTCCATGCCCTGTATGTCCTCTTGGGAGACACCTCTTCGGCTCCTACAGGGACAGGTACCTGAGGGGAAGCCTGTCTTGAGAAAAAGCTGATGTTACACTTTAACCAAAGGCTGAGAAGTGGCTCTCTGTACTTTCCTCACGCACTGAAGCCACATTCTCCAATGCAGTCAGATCTGAGCGGGAAAGCTGAAGTTTTTATTTCCTGTTGGAATCTTCTATCTCGGGACTTACTAACCAGCCTGACGATGCAGTCTTTCCGAAGACCACCACGTTGGTTTTGCGAGGAGCTACAAAATGTGAGGCAGGAACCAATCTGCTCAGGAAGCCAGCTCTCCCAGTGTTGGGCCTCGAGAGCGACGGAGGCAGGACAGTTAGGAAGGGGTCTGCTTACTAGTCAGGAGGGTGGGGACGAGGCACAGCTAGGAAAGCAGCACAGGACAGCAGTGTCCAGTAGGTTGTCTTGGTTCTTGAGATGGTCTTATTTAGCTCAGGACGGCCTAGAATCGACCATGTCGCCCATGCTGGTCATGAACACACAAACTTCCAACTTCCGCTTCCTGAGTGCTGGATTACAGGCACAGGCCACCATGCCTAACTTCAGCCTTCAGTAAGAACAAGTAAGTAGACTGGGCTGAGGCAGGGGGTTTCTAGTGTGTGCTAGTACACAAAGGTTTCACCTCCAGGTTCTAGTGTGTGCTGGTACACAAAGGGTAGCATTACTGTTAATAACTCAAGCCAGGGAACTCAAGGGAAAGCAAACTGAAGTCAGGGCAGGATGGGGTGAGGGTCTCCAGATTCAAAGGATCTCAAACTCCTTAGGACATTCAACTGAAGCACACTCGTCAGACTGTATGAGTAGGTCTGGATGTATCTAGAGAGAATATGCAGGATGAGAAGGACCAAGAGCAGAGGTCAAAACCCCATTGGACATCAAAGGACATCGTGAATAAACTAGAAGAATGGAGCTAGGTAGGAGTAAGGACCTGAACTCCTCTGTGGATCATCCCCCACAAACCACTGAAGAACCTGCACACACACCATTCAGGGAGAACCTCATGTACTGTCAGCCAACTCCACAGCCGCTCGGAAGCCCTCGGGGACTCACCTTGCTATCAAAGAGGGCGAGTGGCTTCACACTCTTCAGAGAGAAGCGCATGGCTGCATACAGGATGGAGCACAGGATGGAGTGATGCTCCACCAGCGGGTAGTGGATAGGCTTCTGCTCGAGCGCCAGTTCCACTATAGATATGGGTCCTTCCACGGACAGCCAGGCATCCTCCGTGTCCAAGACTGGTACCTGCATTTCATCCCTGCTGATGTCAGCCTGTGGAAGTTGAGAATGGAAGGAAGGCTGTGTCAAGAGCTGGAGAATAAAGACTGAAAACTTCCAACATCCCAAACTGCAAACCGAGAAATCACAAAAATATAATTGGGGGGCGGGGGAGGTGATATATCACTTTTTAGGCTAAAGCTAAAACCTACAAATGAATATGTTAGCTAAGCCCATCATAATAATGTCATTTCTTAAGCTCAATGATTTTCAGAATATTTACTATCCACAGAGACACTCAAATGAGGGTGTGTGGGGAGAAGGTGCTATGTGTGTGTATGTAGTCTCACTTCATGGCCCTGGCTGGCCTTCAGTCTCAGTCCTTCTATCCCAGCCTCCCAAGAGGGGATTCCAGGCATGCCCCACTGTGCCCAGATAGCATACGCCTTTTACCTCCAGTGAAGTCTGAAGAAGCTCCAGGCAGGACCCCAGGAAGGATGTCATTGCTGTGTCACTCATCCCCACATCCTGTTCTCAAAAAGGAACATGATGAGGCTGCATCAAAACTTCTGTACTACCAGAGAAACAAGAGACCTCAGCATGTCCACTTGCCTGACTTTCTAAACTGACTACAATCTGATTATTGTATACATAGTTAAGTTTCTGCCAGTGGGTTTGGTAGCATCCATCAATTTGATATTAGCCGTTAGTGTGTGAGCCTAGTGATCAATCTGAATGTTCTGGGGTGAGGATCCAGAGAGACTCTGGATTCTATCTCCAGCACCAAAGGGCAGAGGAGAGACATAAAATGTAGTATTCTCTGTGCACAGTGAAGGCAGATCCTTCAACTTGCTAAAGCATTTGCTAGCCAACTAACCATGGAATATGGTAAGAACACACATGAGGTTCAACGAGGAAAGTTCTAAGGAAACAATATGGGTGCTGGTTCATGGCATCTTGAAGGCACTGAACTGAATTATCTGAACAAAACTAGAATTCCCATTTGATGACCAAATACCAGATTCATACTTTTGGCAATAAATAGTTCCCAATGACCCCTTCTACTGGCCTGTACAAGGAGCTACTGTATAATCTTTTTAAAGCCAACAATCAATTCTTCACACCTTCAAAGTACAAAATTCAGAGTGTGTGCGTGCATACTTGCACACATACGTACTTAACTATAGGCACACAATCACTCTGTAGAACACAACAGAAATCTTCAGTTATGGTGATTTGGGGGAAAAGGTCTAAAAGATTTATGTGTCTCAACACTTCTTGGGATATTTAAGAACATGTCAAAGTTTGGAGGGAAATTGATCAGCAGCCTCGGTGTCGGTGGATCAGAATGTCAACTGAGGTCAGCGGTTACTCAGTCAGGGTAGTCTGCCTGTAGGTGAGGTCAGCTATCTCTACTGTGAGAGACCAGTGCAGAGCAGACCCAGGCAGAGACAGCAATCCTACTCCAGTCCAGAGTCCAAAGCCCAACGACCTTAAGACTTACACATGTTAACCGCCATCTAGACGGGGAAACCGAGTGACCACAGATCACAACCATTTCCTTAATGCAGTACTCTCTGTTTCTACTGTCATCTCAACAGTGAAAATCAAAGTTCACTCATACAGAAAGATATTATGTAGAGTGTAGGTTTAACAATGAGACTCACCCTTCGGCATAACCTATCCTTTGGAGATTTTCCAACCTGAAACAGGCAGAAAATGTTAAAATTTACACTAGAAGGCATTCGAATGGTACAGAAAATAAAAGCAACCAGAATTACAGCTATAAATCCATGCCAGTCATTAACTACTGGCAGGCTACCAACAATAAGAGCAACATTTTTTGTGGTAGAACTAAAAAAAATATATCACAAAAATATCACACAGAGCTCATGAATAATTCTTTTCAAAAACATATTCTTGGGCTGGAGAGATGGCTCAGCAGTTAAGAGCACTGGCTGCTCTTACAGAGCACCTGGGTTCAATTCCCTGCACCAACAGACATGCTAATGTGGAAGAAGGAAAGGCCAGGAGGCCTCAACCACAGACGAAGAACTACAGGCAACTAAGGAATGCTGAGCGTGGGAGAAATAGCTTCCCCAGGAAAGAGCAGGCAGACAGACAGACAGACAGACAGACAGACAGACAGACAGACACACACACACACACACACACACACACACACACACACAAAAGCTAGACCTGGGAAGTACATTTAAGCCAGAAGGAATAAACGACACTATCAATACCACACACCCCAGTGTAAACAATCTTTCTAATATCAAGAAACTAAGGGAATGGCTGGGTGGTGACGCATGCCTTTAATCTCAGCACTCGGGAGGCAGAGGCAGGAGGATCTCTGTGAGCTCGAGACCAGCCTGGTCTACAGAGGGAGATCCAGGACAGGCACCAAAACTATACACAGAGAAACCCTGTAGATGTAACCAACCATCTTATTAAATAAGAAACACAGAACCAATGTAAAAGAGAAAGCCAAGAGATCAGAGCTCAGAGCTAAAATCTCATCCTTCCTCCTGCCGTGGTTCCAGCTTCCCGAAAGAGAGCTATTTCCCTGTGTGTAAGTCGTTTCATAGTCATTCTGCCTTCTCATTGGTTGTAAACCCAAACACGTGACTGCCTCGTCACTGTCTATATGTACAGCCCCCCCAGGTCTTCAAGGCGTATGTCTCCAATGCTGGCTGTATCCCTGAACACACATGGGGTTAAAGGCGTGCGCCATCACCGCCACACTCTGTCTATGGCTCTAATAGCTCTGACTCCCAGGCAACTTTATTTATTAACATACAATCAAAATCACATTTCAGTACAATTAGAATACCACCACAAAACCCTGTCTCAAAAAAAAAAAAAAAAAAGAAGGAAGGAAGGAAGGAAGGAAGAAAGGAAGAAAGGAAGAAAGGAAGAAAGGAAGAAAGGAAGGAAGAAGTTAATTACGGGAACTAAATAAAGAAGTCAGTATGTGACCATTTAAATCACCTCACCTTATCCATCAAGTAGGTAGCAGCAGAAAACCTTTTAACCAAGAACGTGTTCCACATCATCAACGCAATACCTACACAGTAAATGAAAGATGAACAGAGGGTTACAGATGCAACTTCAGCAGACTTGTAACTCTCTTCCCCAAGCTTATGAAACCATGTGGACTCTCTATTTACATGTTGTTTCTTGCATCTTACACAGAATTTTCATTTTTAATGAAAGAATAAGTGAACAGAAGAGTACAGCCATAAACAGTAATTATAAAATTCCTATCACATGCAGCAAGAAAAATATCATCACCACCATCATCATAACATCACAGAGACTCCAGGAAGGCTTAGAATGTTTGTTTGCTTGCTTGGCTGTGCTGGGACTGTGCTGGGGCTGTGCTGGGGGTGGGACACAGGGCCCTGCACATGCTCAGCAAGGCTCTATTACTGATTAGCAGTCCTGGCTCTCAAGCTTTGGTGAAAGTATGAAACAGGCTGAGACAGTGATTTGGGAAAACCTCTTGGGAAATGTCTGTTAACATGATACCTACTGGTCTCCCAGCACATCTCTGAAATTCATCATAAAAGACATGCACAAATTGTTGAGAACAACTTAATTCTTATGTAGAAGTATTAAAATATTAAAAGTATGTCAAGGTAGCCAGATGTGGTGGCTCGTGCCTGTAATGCCAACCTCTGGGAGGAAAAGGCAAGAGGATCAGGAAGGAGTTCAAGGGTGGCCTGGGCAACACGAGACCTTACTGCAAGAGGAAACAAACAAGCACCCACCCCCAAAGATAAAAAGCACTTTAAAACATTAAAAATACTTAAAGAAGAAACTCAGTTAAGCAAACAAGAACAAAACCTGTGCTTTTATTTACATAGCAAAGCAGCTGGCAACCCATAGTAGTCCCCAGGAGGAAGCAGTTACAAGGGGAACTTTGCAAAGAGTAAGATGTTGTTGGAGGATGTAAGCTTAACAATTCATGTCCTGTTACGGCAGGGGCTCCCATGAGTCCACGAGGCCTTAACATCTGCTACTCACCGTTTTGAACATGTGCATTAAGAATGCGCTTCAAGTGTTCTATGGACCTAACCAAAAAGCGTGCTTCCTTAGACAGGAGAGAGAGAGAAGATAAAGGTTACTTCACATCAATGAAAACCTTTTCTTTTTTTTTTCCCCTTTTATTTTATTTTACAATACCATTCAGTTATACATATCAGCCACGGGTTCCCCTGTTCTCCCCCTCCCCCCCTCCCCTTATCCCCAGCCCACCCCCCATTCACACCTCCTCCAGGCAAAGCCTCCCCCGAGGACTGAGATCAACCTGGTAGACTCAGTCCAGGCAGGTCCAGTCCCTTCCTCCCAGACTGAGCCAAGTGTCCCTGCATAAGTCCCAGGTTTCAAACAGCCAACTCATGCAATGAGCACAGGACTCGGTCCCACTGCCTAGTTGCCTCCCAAACAGATCAATCCAATCAACTGTCTCACCTATTCAGAGGGCCTGATCCAGCTGGGGGCCCCTCAGCCTTTGGTTCATAGTTCATGTGGAAAACCTTTTCTTTAAGATTTACTTTTATTTCTGTGTATGTGTCTGTGGCAAGTGAACACTGTGTGTAAGAGGATGCCTCTGAAGGCTAGGGGAGGGCATCAGAGACCCTGAAGCCAGAGTTACAGGCATGTGTGAACATCCAGACTAGGGTGCTGAGAACTGAACTCAGGTTCTCTGACGAAGCAACCTTAACCACAGAGCCCCATCTCTAGCTCCCACTGGAGACTTCTTACTAAATTCCGGCATAAATCTATTTAAGAATTTGGCAAAGGGGCTGGAAAGATGGTTCAGTGGTAAAGAGCACTTGTTGCTCTTGTAGAGGACCCATACGATGGCTTACAATTATCCACAACCCAAGTCACAGGGGATCCAACACCTTCTTCTAATGTCCAAGGGCACTGGGCATACAGGTAGTGCACATACATACACGCAAGCGAAACAGTCACATACACATGGAGGAGGAGGAGGAGGAGGAGGAGGAGGAGGAGGAGGAAGCATCAGCACTACCACCACTGAAGCAGCAGCCCCTGGGGATGGCAGCACACACCTTTAAACCTAGCACTCTGGAGGCAGAGACAGGTGGATCTCTGCGAGTTTGACGCCAGCCTGGTCTACATAGTGAGTTCCAGGACAGCCAGGGCTACACAGTAAGATCCTGTCTCAAAAACAAACAAGCAAGCAAACAAAAAGAAATTGATAGAAGCAGATGGACCATGAATTCCTGACCACGTGGACTACAAAGGGAATTCCAGGCTAAGCGATAGCTAAATCCTGACTCAAACAAACAAACAAGAAGGAGGGGGAGGAGGGGAGAAGAAAAGTAAAACCAAAGAAACTCTGTGAATTAGGTAAATAACTTTTGATAAGATAACTTCAATCATCCCATTATCTAATTAATGATTAAGTCTAGACACACCCCAGATCATGCTGACAGGGAGGTTCAAACTCTCTGCAGTCTATATACCACACAATTGTTCTCTACAGGCAATACTTGAATTTCACAGGCATGAAAACTTAGTTTCCTTCTGCAAACAATCATTATACAACGAATTTGAAACAGCTACTATGCACAAAACCTATTTAGCCCCCAGGAACACTACACTGAACAAAATGGACCCAGATCTTCATCTTCACTGAAGGAAAAGTCTAGTGAAGGAGCTAGACAATAAATATGAAAGCGAGCATATCAGTCTGTCAGAAGTAAATGGAAAGGAAAAAGAATGAGAGTAAGGGAACAGGAAACACCAGAGGGAAGGCTTAAAAGCTATCTGTGTGATCACAAAGGTTGATATACTCAAATTTACATAATAGCATGTAACATAAAATCATCCAGACGTTTGCTAAAACGTTTTAAAGCCCCCTATCACTACTGTCCCACACATGTTGATACAGGAAATTCTCCAAAGAGAATTCAATTTAAAATTAAAGGTAGATGTGTGTATAGTGGTGAAGTTAGGGTGGGGGGTAATGTGTTAAGTGGATGAATAGTTAACAAGAAAACCACATAAACAAGCCAGCCAGCCAGCCATTCTTCAAATCATCCTAAAGGAGGCCAACGACTGCACTAACGGGAAACACTGGGTACTATGCATGCCATCTTCTCTACACTTCAAGATGACTACAACTGTAGAATATTCTCGTTTAGGAAGAAATGAAGACAGTGGACTCAGCAGTGATTCCAAAGGTCAGGCCACTGTGTGCTGCAGCCAGGATTAGCTGGAAGGAATGGCCACCGGGCACAAAGACAGTCAGGCTCTTCTGTGAGCCAGAACCAAAAGCTGTGCTGCTCATTCCTCCTTCCTTTAACACAGGACTGTACTGGTACAGCCCAGTCTGGAACACAGTTCTCTCCTTACTTGAAGATGTGTGCTTTGCCCTGTCCTCAGTGAACTGGAACAAGGATAGTTTTTATTTCCTCCTGCATTTCTGCATGAAATGGCACCAACCTAACAGTATGTGTAAATCTTGGTAAAGTCAAAGTAAGGTCCTAATGGCAGCCTAGTGTCTCATGGCTAGAGTGTGTCTATGTTTACCACTTTTCTTATATTTGGACAAGAACAATAACCCAGAAACAGCCCTACTGTATACATGTCTAACTCTTGTCCAAGGTTAGTCTTTGCTTGTTTAACTCTCTGATAAAGGCCATACTTTCAGGGTTACAAATTTTCTGTGGGCACTTTGGTCTGGAAGTACCCTAGAGAGTGGCCCCAAGTTTGGCTTTGGATCCCAATTAAATGGCTGACCCTCAACGGGTCACCAATCTATTACCCCACCACTCCACCCATTTAAGGAAGGCATCAATCCTTCAGGCTTGACATCAAGATGAAGCACCATCTCCTTCACTCAAGCCTCCCTCATAAGTACTCTTGTAAATGATTCCTCTTGTATCCAAACTCTTTCTCTGGGGTCTTTATCTCGGGCTGCATTCTTGTATAAAAACCTCAAAGGTGAATTAACTTACACTGATACAATAAGGCATCCTTTCTCCCCCCGATAGTCTTTTTAACATGCAATGGTGTTACGTATTAAAAGACTACACTAACAGAGTGGTTTAAACAATACACTGTCTTTGCCAAACCTTAACCAAACCCTGGTGCCAGGATGGGGATCCTGTTCATGTTCCTCCATCCCATCTCGCTGAGTCCCCACAGCGGAATATGAACTACAGTCAGTCTTGACTTAACCCCATGCTTCTAGTCAATGGAAAAAGGAATGCTAGAACTAGAATGAGGCGATAACTCCTAAAATCTTAAAGAATTACTGATTGAGGTCTAAAAAAGAGACACTTAAGAACACAGTTGACCACTTCAGTACACACTGCTTACTACCCAGGATAGCCACAAGTTCAAGGCCAGTAAGGGCAACTTAACAAGACCCTGTCTCCAGGAAATAAGTTTAAAAGGGCTAGGATATAGTTTAGTGTTGGAGTGCTTCCCTGGCAGATATGAGGCTATAGGTTCACTACTCAGTACTGCCACACAGGCATACAAGGCAATGTAGGAAAAGCACCTAGCACAGTTACTAGTGCAGCACTAGGTCAAAGCAAATGTTTCAAGAGCTCCAGGACAAGCCTAGCCTGGGTACATGTGTGCAGACACAATCATCAGATGGAGACGGACGTACCTCCGGGTCTTTATTCCACTGAACAACATACTCCCAGCAGCAGTGTGCATGCAGCACGTCCAGCTCAAGGCTACAAGGGAACTGTTCATAGGCTAAACACAGCAAGTCTGAAAGACACGAGAGGGTAACAGCACCCTTTCAGTACAAGAACGCAGCTACCTCACTCCGCCTCAGATCACGCAACGCTCATTATTCGGGTGTCACCTGGTATGGCTCCTAGGTCTATCTGCACCTCTGGCATCTCAAGGAAACTTCGGGCAATACCTTCTTTGGGTTCATCTGGGTTTTCTGCATCTCTTTCTTGGTTGGCACATTTCAACAATTCAGGGCTGAGGTCTTGTTTAAATATCCACTTGGCTACACTGTCTGCAACACCACCTACAGGTTTGAGACAAGAAAGAAAATAAAATCTGGTAAAATTTGAGTAGCAATGTACTAACCAAATACAGGATATGCTGGATATTCCCTCAGGATGTTCCTGAGGGATGTTCCCTCAGGAACAGATATGCACACCACATTCACTTCTGAATCTGAATGGTGATGCCAAAAAGTCATGAGATTTACAGCAGTGTTAACACCTACCATTCACCTTGAGAGGGCAAGCAAGACAGCTGCTATGTGGGGGCACACTTCTACATTGAGAAAAATCTCAAATAAATGTAAATGGACATGTGTCAATATGGTATGCCATACACTTGCCATAAATTCAAAATATACTACACAGACACAGATGGAGAGAAATTACTTTTTTAAAGGATTTTTTTTTTCTTTTTGGTTTGAGAGTCTTATGTCAGGCTGGCTTCAAACCAATTACATAGCTGAGGATGGATGACCTTGACCTTCTGATGCTACTCCCTCCACCTCTAAAGTGATGGAACAAGTATGTGCCACCACCCCTAGTTTATGATGTGCTGGGGATTAAGCCCAGGACTACGCATGCCAGACAATCACTCTATCAATGAAACTAATGCCTACTCCTCACGTTACTTTTTTAAATTTAAAATAAATGCGTATGTGTTTGTATAGGTGTGTACGCACACATACGTACATGTGACATCAGAAGGGGAGGGCGGCGTCCTGCTCTGTTACTCTGCCTTGTTCACTTGAGACAGAGTCTCTCACTGAACCTGGATCCAGGCTGGCAGCAAATTCCAGTCTGTCTCCCTCTCCCACAGCACTGTGGTTAAAGTGTACACAGCCACACCTGGCTCTTACATGAGCTCTGGAGACTTGAACTCAAAGACTCATGGTTGGCAGAGACACTCTTCCGCATGGAGTCACTGCCCCAGGGACACGACCCACCCACCCCATATTACATCTAATCTACAACTCACTTGGCTATGTGAAATATCTATGGGCAAAATTTAGTCATAATTTACATGTTCTACTCATCAAGGGGGTACTGCAGGAGAATATTATTTTAAGGTATGTTACTTTTGTTTATGTTGCATTTGTTTTAACTCTGTGAAGCTGTGTTACTGTGCCTGTCTAAAACAACTGATGGCAAGGCAGAAAAGAGAGACAGGTGGGGCTGCAGGAGAGAAGATACAGAGGGAGAAATCTGGAAAGGGAGATGGAGAAGAAGCCAGAGAAGGGG
This sequence comes from Peromyscus leucopus, assembly GCF_004664715.2. Lineage (NCBI taxonomy): Eukaryota > Metazoa > Chordata > Mammalia > Rodentia > Cricetidae > Peromyscus > Peromyscus leucopus. The sequence continues at coordinate 13,313,891 of NC_051076.1, forward strand.
AAAATATCAGGGGCTAGCCATCCAGTTACACAGCAAGCCACGGAGTAAGAGTAAGACTTATGGAAATAAGAGAACAGGAAAAGCCCAGAGGCAAAAGGTAGACGGGATAATTTAAGATAAAGAAAGCTGGCTAGAAACTAAGCCAAGCTAAGGCCGGGCATTCATAAGTAATAATAAGCCTCCGTGTGTGATTTATTTGGGAGCTGGTGGCAGGCCCTCCAAAAAGAGCAAGAAACAAACAACAACAAATTGGCTTACCAACTTGGGGCTCATATATCCTCTAGAGCCTGAGGAAGTTGAATAAAAAAAAAAAGGGATATGGCTCCTTTAAGAGTTTGGGCCGGACCGTTTCTACCGGTCAGTGAGCCACTGAGCAGCTGGTATGTTAAGTAGGAACAAAAAACTAAGTAAAAACACCTGCCGCAGTGCAAGCATCAGCACTCTAGAGCTGTAGGAAGGGTGAATGCAGTTCCTGATCAGACAAACCTCCAAACAGGCCAAGAGTTTCACGCTTAAATTTCCTGGACCCATGCGGAGAATCCAGGTGTACCTTATAAGCTTGAAAGTTTGCTCATACAGTCAAAAAAGGCTAAAAGATACACAGTAAAAGAGATCCAGACAGAAAAACGTTGAAACAGGTTCCAGTGTGTTTTACAATGTATATAGGCGTAAGAAAGAAAGAAAAAGTTGGGCGGTGGTGGCGCACGCCTTTAATCCCAGCACTCAGGAGGCAGAGCCAGGTGGTTTGAGGCCAGCCTGGTCTACAGAGTGAGCTCCAGGACAGGCACCAAAAATACACAGAAATTGTCTCGAAAAACCAACCAACCAACCAACCAAACAAACAAACAAAAAAGAAAAAAAAAAAAAGAAAGGAAAAGGGTACGGACAGTCAAAGAAACAGTTTAAAAATAATAAAATCTTTGAAGAGAGAAGTACAATAATAAAAAATAAGCCATGTAGAAATGGGAAATACACAGAGAGTTTGGATCCTGTATGCTGTGTTGATTTTGAATTTTTTAAATGGTCATAAGCAAACAAGAGCCACTAAGAGACATAGGATTAAAAGAAGGAGTGTTGAAATAAATCAGCCTTTATACTTAGGAATGCCTTAACTTTTGAAAAGTCAAAAAATGTATTTGTCAAATAGAAATCAAAAATGCTTTGGAGTTCCCACAGGAGATGAGAGGCTGTGGATTCCTTCAGGGTTAATATGGATCAGGTTTGATCAGGCGAGACCTCCTGAAACTTGACAGGTGATATCTATCAGCAAAGGTCACTGCTGGTCTTCCCAGGACTTGGCCATTATCTCAAAATTTTCTCTCTAGGACCCTAAAGATACTTCATCCACAAACAGCAGGAAGAATATGGAGAAAACTATACCCATATTCCCAAGAATTGGGAGCTGGGGATGGTTTCTGGTTAATTGGTGGGTTATAAATGTTTGTTATCATTTATGGGAATATAGCATATTGATACAAATTTAAAATTATTTTTGTTACACTGTATATAAGTTTCTACTCTTGTTTAAAGGAGTTTGTTATCATTTAGGGGCATAAAAAATATTAACACAAATTTAAAGTTATTTGTGTTATACTGTATACATGTTTCTACTCTTGCTTAAAGGATTTCTGTATATTGATAAAAATTTAAGGTTATTTTGTTATAACATATTGTATATATGTTCCTATTCTTGTTAAAGGCATTGTACCTATGCAGTTTATTTAAAAATATAAGGTAAAATTATAGTTTTTGAAAGATGTTATTATAAACTATATAGGATAATCAGGAACATAGGCTAGTGGTTAGTCATTTATAACAATCAAAATTGTAGAGAGGTATGGTTTCTAGGTTAAATAGATATATTTTAGATAGATGGTCTTCAAATACTTCAAAGATCTATAGCATATGGCATTTAAAATGTTTTGTTAATTTAAAGTTTTTCATGACAATGAGACACATCTGCTCCTGGTAGCACCAATTTATTTCAGAGAGATGATGGGCACTGAAGAAACTCCTTATGGAGTTTGCTTTCATTGTTGCAAGGTTAGCCACTGGGCAAAGAAACTGTTCTTGCCTTTGACTGCTGACAATGTGCTGAGCAGACTGGACATGCAGGACACACAGGAAAAAGACTGTTGAATTTTGCCGAAACAAGGCAGGACAGTCCTTCAAAATTTCTGCCAGACATTCTGCAGGACACAGAGGAAAATGACTGATGAACTTTGCCAAAACAAGGCAGGACAGTTCAAAATTTCCGCTTCATAGAAAACGACAGCTTGCAGAAAATTCTGTTCACGCTTAGTGCATACGAAAAGTCGGAGAAAAGTCTGCCAGATACTCTAGGCATGTAGGCTGAAGATGGATGCCCCAACACCGCAGAGGAACTTTGGGTGACTGTCCAGGCAGCCAAATGTCTTTATTGTTAGATAATATTATATCCTTCTGGGTCTTTGATGGAGTTGAAGACAAAATAGTGTTAGTTACAGTTTCCTTAGTTATGATAGAAAGTAAGTTAGGTGTAAAACTTTGGATTCACTAAGACAGGATTAATAATGCATTATTTTCTCTGAATATACTAACTACAAACAGACAGAATATTGTAAATGTAATTCCTACTTGATAATTGTTTTTGTTGTATGTAGTTATACTATGTTAAAGTTAAAGCCTTTATTTTTATTTAGACAAAAGGGAGAAATGTAGAATATTTTAAGGTGTGTTACTTTTGTTTATGTTGCATTTGTTTAACTCTGTGAGGCTGTGTTACTGTGCCTGTCTAAAACAACTGATGGTCTAATAAAGAACTGAATGGCCAATAGTGAGGCAGGAGAAAGGATAAGAGGGGCTAGCAGGCAGAGAGACTAAACAGAGGGAGAAATCTGGAGAGGGATTGGAGAAGGAGCCAGAGAAGGGGAGGACATCAGAGGCCAGCCACCCAGCTACACAGCAAGCCACGGAGTAAGAGTAAGACTTAGGGAAGTAAGGGAACAGGAAAAGGTCCCCTCCCCACACCAAAAGAGTAAGAAACAACAGGATACAAAAAGTTATAAGTGCGAGCTGGAAATGTTCAAGGCATCTCAAAAATTCTGTTTGTTACCTAAAATAAACACACATTTAAAAATGGTACACACTAACTTTAAAGGTGAGCTCTCGACCAACGCGAGGATTCTTCTCAGATCACACTTTATTGGATGGTGAGGGCCCTTAATTACAGCTGCTTATATAGGGAATCACAAAACTGTGAAGAATCCTGACCCGTGCATGTCACCAGTAGTCATAGCCAAATATTTGAGCTCCATCTTAGTGGGGCGGGGTGAGGAATGAAGTATCACTATGCTGCCCACTATGGCTGGTTTGAAATTTATTAGCTCAGATGTTCATTCCCCCATCTGCTTCCAGAATAGCTGGGACTAACACAGATGCCACCATGCCTGGTTTACCTCTTATTTTGATTCAAATAAAGAGTTACCCATAAAAAAAAAAAAAGCTTCATGGTAAACCCACCCTCAGCTGTAAAAACACTAGGGACATGGTGCTAGGAGACTGAATTTATTACATCTGGCTTCTAGACTACCTCACAGATGTTATGCCCCTGACTATATTTATTGGGTTAATATTAAAATGATGTACCTCAATCTTCTTTAGGTGACAACATGGTATACAGGAAATTTACAATTAAAAAATCATCACAAATCTTATAATGAGTGAGAAAACAAGTTAATTAAATAAAAATCTATGAACACGGGGCTGGGAAGATGGCTTAGGGTTTGAGTAAGTACTACCCAATCATGAGGAACAGAATACAGAGCTCACTGCCCATGTAAATAAGCTAGGCAGATGGCACACCCATGTAAGGCCATCTCTGAGGTTGGCAGAGACTGAAGGATCCCTGGCTCTTCCTGGCTTCCAACCTAGCCTAGAAAATTTGAACCCTAGGCTTGGAAAGAGACCCTGCCTCAAAGGAATAGAAGGACACTGACAGAGGACACTTGACACCCTCTTCTGGCCTCCATGCATGCACACATAGTCCAAGTACACGCACACACATACATGCATAAATAAATGAATCTTGAAGACCTAAAAGCACTTGAAATAACAGCCCCTGAACTGTAGGCCAGTGGAAAGTCATGCATCAGAAGAGGACACTGCTGAAGGCTCTCACTTACCTGTGGAAAATCCACAGTTGCTCTCACAGGAGTACAGGGTGGAAGAGCTATGAGCAGAGGCTGGGGAGTGCAGGGCAGTGAGGAGGAGGAAGAGAGGGCAGTAGGAGGTACTAGGGTGCATCTGGAGAGGGGGAGTACACTGCTGGTCTACAGCATAGCAGAGACTCTAAAGTTGACAACTAATTCAATATTCAAAACAGACATCAGAGAGGACTTGGAGTGCTCTGACACAAAACAATGACAGCCACATAAAGGATCTGAGCTAATGACGCATAAATGTATTAAAATGCCACACTATGTCTCATAAATACATATGACTGCTGTGTGGCAATGAAACATAAAACATATACTTATAGAAAATGGAGAAACACAAAAAGGGGACGAAAGAGAGGAAGGGATGAAGTTATTAGTTCTAAGGGGACCAGGAGGAGAGAAAGTCGGCTGGGAATGGCCTCTTGGATGGATACTTGGATGGACTTTTGAACATGAGCGAGACTTGAGTGTCCGTGAGTGGGTGAGGTGCGACCAGGGAGAAGGATGGATTCAGATCCAGGAAGGGAGTCTCATAAACATCTCATTCAATGAAAACTAGTCTAAAATTAATTTGAAAACACTCACACCTATATTCATGGCACTTGGCTAGGGAAGGAGGACTGTGAGTTCAAAGCAAGCCCTGGCTGCATTGTCATAGCCTGTCTGAAGAAAACAGAACAAGTCAATACATACTCAAGATGACGCATGTGCGTCAGCTCACCTTTTCCTCCTTCTAACAGCTTTTTAACAGAAAGTCTTGGGAGTGGCTCTGTCTGTGGAGACGACACTTTGGCAGGTGGAGGGCTGGCCTTGCTGTGAAGCAGAGTCTGGAGTATGAGGCAGTCCTCCAGCTGTTTGAGCAGGAGCTTCCAGTACTCGGTGTCAAGAGAAAGGGCTTCCCAGGAGTCTGTGAGGGCTTCTGCATCAGCACCCAAAACCGTCTGGGAAAACTAAGAGAAAATATCTTGCTCATACTCTGGGCAATATGTTTGTTTTTGATGTGCTGAGGGGGGGATTGACTCCACGGCCTTACACACTCTGGGCAACTGCTCTAATACTGAGCCACACCCCAGTTGTCTGGCAAAGACTCTGAATAACATTAACTTACATGAAAGCAACAGAGACGTCATTTTACAGATTTACTACTTGACTGGATGAGGCTGGAGACTCGGGACATATAGAAGAGGTCCTGTGGTAATAAGTCGGGCTCAGCCAGTGTGCATCTTAAAGAGTCTTCTGGCCTTGGGCAAGGGCTGCTCTGCTCAGGACACTGACAGAATATACCAGCCAACTCTATCACTGTAAACACCTCAATCTGGTAATGTCACCATTAGCCCTTAACTTCCAGGGCTGACAACATTTGGAGTAAACCGCTATAGACCCACTCAGGTTTTAATCTAACATCCCACTAGGAAAAACCACTTGACCTGCCATGAAATGTAAGAGAAGCAAATCTTCTCTTCCTAATGTAAACAAACCCTCAGAAGAGGGGAAACCCTCACAGCAAATGTTTGGTAAAGTGCTGGCCCGTCTGACTCAGTGCCGGGTGTGTAAGAGGAGGAGGATGGAGACAATCATGGGCCTGCAGAACCCGAATAAACCCAAGAAGTGGTCCAGTGTGGCCCTGACCCCTTAGTGAGAAAAGCATCACCATCCACTACCAGTACTTAAGTTCTTCACACATCCCACAGTCCAGACGCTCCAGAGCACTGCAAGCTATCTACCCAAGAATGGAAATCAGCCACCGGCCAACTAGCTCGGCACAGAGGGCAGCCGCACAGCTACCCACTCACTTTCTTATCTGTAGCACTGTTGGACATCTGTGCAGCAACAGAATGCCCAACATGTGCAGACAGCAGGGCAGCGCCATTGTTCTCCGACTGAATACAGGCCATACGCATCTGCTGCCACCAAGGGGACACAGACTGAGAATCCCACGTCTCGTCAATGGCCACTGCAGAGACAAGAAGAAAAGCAAAAGGTAAAATCTTACCCTGTCAATTTGGGTGTGTTGTATATGGGTCTCACTCTTTATGTTTAAACTAAACCCCTCAAAGATATACCTGCATATTTCTAAATGTACTAGAAAATTAATATTGTGTGCCAGCTAGGTTTTTATCAACTTGACACAAGCTAGAGTCATCTGAGAGAAAGGAACCTCAAATAAGAAAATGCCTCCATAAGCTCAGCCTGCAGGCAAGTCTGTGTAGCATTTTCTTGATTGGTGGCTGATGTGGGAGGGCCCAGCCCACTGTGGGTGGTGCCACCCCTAGGTAGGCGGTCCTGGGTGTGTAAGAAAGCAGGCTGAGCACAGAGAGCAAGCCGGTAAGCTCCACTCCTCCAGTCTCTGCTCCAGTTCCTGCCTCCAGGAACTGAGGTTCACTGACCTCCTCAGTGACAGACCGTTACCTGGAAGTAGAAGAAGAAATAAACCCTTTCCTCCTCAGTTGCTTTTGGTCATGGTCTTTATCACAGCAATAAAAACCCTAAGCCATTGCAATTGATTTCTTTCACATTTATCTTCCATTTCTTTATATTGTTAGTCAAGCTGTTTCTTGAATCAATACCAAACTCTTCATTTTTTTTTCCCCTTGCGGGGGAGGAGGTTGTTGTTGCTGTTGTTTTGAGATGGGGTTTCTTTATGTAACAGCTTTGGCTGTCCTGGAACTCACTATAGACCAGGCTGGCCAGATCCGCCTGCCTCTGCCTCCACTGCCCGGCCCCAAACTCTTATCTGAAATATTTTCATCATTACTAAAAAGGAATAACGGGGAGATATATACTTTTAGAAAATTTTTATTATTTACTTTATATGTATGGGTTTTTCATCTGCATATATATCTATGTATCACATGTATGTCTGGTGACCACAGAGGCCACAAGAAGGTACTGTATCCCCTGGAACTGGAGTTATAGACAGTTGTGAGTCACTGTGTGGGTGCTGGGACTGGAACCTAGCTCCTCTAGAAGAGCAACAAGTGCTCTTAAACACTGAGACACTTCTACCAAAAAAGGCAAAGTAGTATTTCTGCCAAAGACCATTCTCCAATAACGTTACATTTCTGACGGCAGAATTTCACGGTCCTATATTAAAGCGTATCACTAATGCACAGGAAGCTTTCGGCCAGCGCATGAAGACTTCTCTAGCAACAGGGTCACAGAGCCAAGGATGCAAACCAGGGTCTGGTGTGCACAAAGGTTCCTCCTGGCTTCATACCCCACTGAAACATTTTCTACATTGTGGTCTCCTTTTGCTGGAAGAAACTCCCCCTGTCTTTGTGTGGTGTTTCAAACACTACATTCTGTTTCAGAGCATCGAAGTGGAAACCCTGAGCACTGGCCCACATCTCCTACCTTTCATCTTGCTCAACAGGGACAGCATGGTATGAAGACAGCAGACAGACTGTGGTTTGTCCAAAATATCTTTTTCCTTCGAAAGCCAAACACTTAGGAGCAGAGACTAAAATAAAATTAAAATATTTTTCAGCCTAAATAATATTTAACAAAGAGATTTATAGTTTCCTACAGTGTGCATGTGTACACAATGATGCAGCTATTTAGCTGGGTGCTTGATCTATCATGTAATGTGGGGATCACTGTCTCCCTAAGAGATTCTCAACACCTGCTGGGTACCTGACCCCCACCTCTTCTACCCCCTCTTAGGTCACACGCACTGTCTTCCAATCTAAGCCACAGTTAAGGAAACCCTGCCAGGAAGGACACCCCTCTGACCTTCGCCTGCGGAGTCAAGTGCCCGCTGCTGTGCTGAAAGAAGACAGGGAGGAGGGGCTGTGCGGCTCTGGCTTTGGCCAAGGGTACAGGGACATGGTGGGGAAGTACAAACACCACGTTCTCATTCTAGAATCCCTAACAGGTTAGGAAACACACGCTGTAAACAAAACAATTTTGGCAAACATGAATGAAAGTCTTTTAAGAGTTAAGTCTACAACAGCTTTCAGATTTGTGAAGCTTGTTAAAAGATGATTCCGAGGCGATGAGAATTTGAAGAGCACAGTGTCACATCTGTAAGTGCTGGTTTCTATGCAGCACCTTGGTTGCTTACAGAACTGCAGTAGCTTTATGTGGGAAGAGCTCTAAAAGCTGGTGGTTGAAATGTGTTAGTTCACATTACTTTCAAACAGTGAAGGGAAGGAGCGGAAGGTGGTGTACGAGGGGATGAGTTTACACAGGTGACTGAGAACTAGGAACCACATAAAGTGGCTGGCGTTATATTTCCTCATTGATTTTAACAATAACCCCCGTGGCAGGGACAGCCACGCACATTTCAGAAACAGTGAAGAGTCCCTAACTTCCAGCACCATGCACATAAGGAGTTCCCATTCTAGTTTAGCCTATACAAGAACTTTAAAAAAATAAATAAATATAAACAACTCTGCCCTTAATTTCCTCATGTTCATAAAATAGTGAAAATACTAATAGTTACATAAACCATATGTTCTTCTGACACTTGCTTATATGATGGGAGGACAGACAGCCACTGACTGACAGAAGTAAGATCATATTCTAGCATGTAATTTCTAACAATGGTGACCCAGCACGCTGCTGAGTCCAGAAAACTGTCTTACCCTGATCATCAAGGGTCTCCCCTCTGCTTTAGATGACCCCCAGCTTCACACATCCTGTTGTTCATAACCAACAGTTGGTTCTTTCTCAGCGGTAACAAAACACCCACCTTCAGCAGAAACAACTGTCTCATTGCCTCTGCCTGTGTGCACGGGCTGTGATGCACTGAAGGGAAGTACTTTCTACCTTTCGGCTCGTGCTCCGCTGCTATAGACTCACTGACTCATTACATTATATGGTGTGTGAGCGGTTTACTAGAAGTACATCCTGTCTACAACTGAACAGCGGTGCCTGGCTGTCACCTGCACTTGTGAGGCAGAAGCAGGCAGTCCTGAGTTCCAGACCTGTCTATACTACACTGCAAGACTCTCTCACTCCATCCTGCCCCCACAAAGAAATAAACAAACTGCCACCAGGTTTTTTAAATGTATTTAAGAGGTTTAAAGTCTCTCAAATCTTGGTTTATGCCCCCATTAACAAAAAAGTTCCAAACGCCAATCAAAGTGGCATCCCACAGTTACGTTAGAGGGAGACAGCTCGGCTAAACACACTAATAACTTGTCTTCAGACTGACCTGGACTGTCCTTGCCCACTGGCCCCACGCATGCCTGCAGCCAATTCTGACAAATGCAAACCTGCTGCCTAACTGTCTCCTTCCCAACTCTCCCTGTGTCAGCCCCTCCATCTCCTGCCCTAAGCTGGCCTCTGTTCACACTGTAAAATGGCTTTTTCTTTTTAAAAATAACTTAAAATTTCCTAACAGCTAAGCTTTTGTTCAAAAGTAGATCAGTACAAAATGCAGATGAGTTCCCCTCCAAACACAACAACGCATTTTAGAAACACTTAGCAGAGAAAGGTACTTTGCACATCAGGGACAATGAAGGTAAACACAGAGACAAATGATCAGCACATGCAGAACAGCAGCTTTCAAGTGAATACAAGGAGGGCAGTGTTCCAAGCCAGCACAGCAAAGGAAGGCGCCATGCATGATGGGAACATGATAGCATGGATCCACACATGTGAATTATCCTATTCCACATATCACTATGCCACACTTAGACAGACAGTCATGAAATAATGCTGGGGTAACTGATTAGGAACAGCGCAGACAAAAAAAAAAAAAAAAAAAAAAAAAAAAAAAAAAGGCCTGGAGAAATGGCTCAGAGGTTAAGAGCACTGACTGCTCTTCCAGAGGTCCTGAGTTCAATTCCCAGCAACCACATGGTGGCTCACAGCTATCTGTAATGAGATATGGTGCCCTCTTCTGGCCTGTATACAGCAGTCATACATGCTGTATACATAATAAATAAATAAATCTTTAAAAAAAAAAAAAAGAACAGCACAGACTATAAAATTTAGTGAACTCTACAGTTCTATTAGTTAATATCTAAGACTTGCAGAACATCTCCTTCTATATAAATACCCTTAATGCTTTACTCCTGCACTCAAAGGATGCAGATAAGCTGCGAGGACACCACCTGTTGGCCTTGTTTTCTACACACAAGGCACTACCAGTCAATCTTTCACCTGCGCTGCATTTTCTAGTCTTTCGTGAATACAACCAGAACTTGATAAAGCCATAACTGTTCTGAAAACATGCATATGCTAACACAGCAATACAGGAACTAAATTGAATGTAAATGCCTAGAAACTTAAGTACATCTAGAAGGCCTCTCCCCTCCTCCCTTCTTCCCTCCATAGTACTGGGGATGACTGAACCCAGGGCCTTTGCACATGCCAGGCATTCACTTTACTGTTGAGCTATATCCCTAGCCTTCCTTTTGCTTTTTAAATTTTGGGACAGGGCTTTACTGGGTTAAACAGGCTGGCCTGAATGTCCACAGCCCAGGTAGGCCTTAAATTTGTGGTCCTGTCTCCTCTGTCTGAGAAGATGGTATTATAGACATAGTTATGCTTTCACACCTGGCTGGAAGCCTTTCTAAGTTAACTACTTTCTTTCCCTCCTCCATCCCCCTGCCCCGACTCCTTTCTCCACCTTAAATTCCTCTTTTTATGTTCTGTCATAAGACGTTGTCTCATTGTATAATTCGGGCTGGTCTCAAACTCATGGCCCTCTTGCCTCAGCTTCCTGAGTTGCTAAGATTAAAAGCATGCACTTTCATGAATATAATTCTAATAAGGGTGTTCCTTATTTTTAAATGGAGATGCAGACAATTTTGTTGCAACTGAATTCACAATGTAAATTAAGAAGCCTTCATTCCAACAGCTCCATCTGAACCTCCTTCTTCACAGATTTTTATTTGGAAAGCACTGCAGATTTGATGGTGATAATAAATAAAGTGGAGCGCTATTAAGGAAGACTTCTGACATCACTTTTGGTGCTCCATAGAACCTATGTGTGTGCATGTATACACACACACACACACACACACACACACACACACACACACACACACGAACAGGAACAGACATGCATACATGTAAAACAGGGAAGGAAAGCAGACAGGCTGGCACAGTGAAGTCTCAGGAACCCTTTCTACCATGTCCCTTAATATTACTATCTTACCCAAGATCAAAACCAAGAAACTAACATTGGTAAAATCTGTCATATTTCATGAGCTACAATGTACTTATTTGTATATATGTATGTGTATATGCAATTTTGTTCTGTTTTGTTTTGCTTTTTGAAATAGACAGTGTAGCCTTGGCTGTCCTTGAACTCAGAAATTCACCTGCCAATGCCTCCCAAGTGCTGGGATTAAAGGCATGCACCGCTACTTCCTGGCTGCATATGCAATTTTAAAAATTAATTTTGAGACAAGGCTGGTCTGGAACTCACTATGTAGACCAAGCTGGCCTTGAACTCAGAGATCTGCCTGTTTCTGCCTTGATGGTGGGGAGACAAAGCCTTACGCAGTTTTAGAGCATGAATAGTTCTGATCGTCATCACTACAGTAAGAGAACAAATTTTCAGAACAAGAACATTGTGCTTTTTCACAAAGGTTACACAGATACCCCAATTTGGATCTTTTTAAAATTGGCTTTTTCCCACTTTGTATATTTTCCTTAAGGGAAAGTTACAATGTGTTTCTCAATGGTTCCTCGGTCTATTTTTTTTTGTTGTTGTTGTTGAAAATATACAATAAAAATATGTGAATTGTTTACAATGGAAGCACACACTGATACATGCAAAAGTCATCCTAGTAACACTGACAGGGGAGAGCTTGTTCCTGAATGTCTGGCACACAACATACATCTGCAGAGCTGTCGCTGGCACTGAATGTGTGCTGTGTGCTGTGTGCATGAGCAGGAGGCAGTAAGGAGGAGGTGAGGGGGATGGGTAACTTCCTTGCTCTTTGTATTTCAGTTTTCTCATTGGATGATTCTTCTGTTTCACAGGTGTGTAAAGCTGCACCCTCGAATATTTGAAACTTGAAAATGTTGACATCAACTTTATTCACATTTTAGAGAAGTTTGTTTTTAGGAATTCTTTCTTTCTAAGGTAACAACTGATGATCAAAATCTACTGTAAAAGCATTCACCTGTTAGAGTCTATATTTATTTGAGGCCAAAAATTTATAAGATAAAATAACACAATCTTAATATGGTAATTACAATTTTCTTTGATCATTTCAGGTTTTTTATGTGTGTTCTTGATATGTTAAGGATAATGATTTGAAAGTTAACACTTCTATGTAACTTTTGCAAAGGATTCAGTAAAAACCTTACCAGTAACTGCTGAGGGCTAAATCCCGCAGACTCCAGAGTATGACACATATCCTCAGTGGAGCTTTCTCCATGCAAACACTTCCAAAAAAAGAAACTGCCTAGCAAAACAAACAAACAAACAAACAAACATGTTACTGAGGAGGAATACTCAGATTAACAATCTTGCTTAACTGCAAACTGGAATCCCAGAGGAGCAGGACAGCATGAAAGAAAAGAATTTGTTGTTGTTGTTGTTGATTTGTTTGTGAGGGTTTCTCTATGTAGCTCTAGCTGTCCTGGAACTCACTATGTGGACCAGGCCAGCCTCAAAATCACAGAGACCCATCTGCCTCTGCCTCTTGAGGGCTGGGATTAAAGGTCTCCACACCCGAAAGAAAAGAACTTAATGTCTGAATTTGATTTAGGAGAACAGAAGGGAAATCATCATGTCTTAAAACTGATCCTTGTGTGTGTATTGTATGTGTATGTGCATGGGTGAAGGCTAGAGGTCAGTGTAGGAGTTCTTCCTTAAATGCTCCCCACTTTATGTTTTGAAATAGATCACTCACTGAACCTGGAGTTCATCAGTTAGGCAAGACTAGGTGACCAGAGAGCCCTGGGGATCCTCTTATCTATGTCTCCTCAGGGCTGGATTACGGGCAGATGCACCATGCCTGGCTTTTGCACAGGTGCTGTGACTTCAAACCATGGTCCCTATGTCTGCGTGGCAATCACTTCACTGAATGAGCCATCTCTTCAGCCCCAGCCTTTCCACAGTAGGAGGCTTATTAAACGTGTGTGACATGGTGTGGACACCCAGAATGCATTACTGACCAAAAAATATGTACACTGAATTCTTTGGTTGTTGAACTTCAAACAAAAGCAGATTCTGAGTTGCTGTATACTTGCACCAGGACTTCTGTAGAAGAGGGAGGGCATATGGAGCAGATTCCAGGATGTTACCTACCGAGAGCCACATACTCCTCTTCACTTATCTTCTTTATGCTGAGCGCATCCTTCTCATACTCTAGATATTCAAGGAAGATCTTGACAGGCAGCACTCCATCTGTATCCTCAGAAAACCGGACAGTGATCTTGGTGTTTTCTTGCTTGTACTTCTCTAACAAGGCCCGGAGCTTCACGAGTTCCTTATCGTCCAGCCTTAGCAACACAGCCAAGTCCTTCAAGAGTAAGAGTAGGCCTTGTCTCTATGAATTGTCACAAACTCTAGCCCCTTATTGGAGCTGAGATTCAAGGTTGTTGAGCAATGGTAGCTTTAAAAATTAGTATGAAATATAACAGAGTTATTGTATTGTTTAAAATGTTAGTTTTAAATGATATTTCATGAATATGATGTTATATAAGTAAACTAACCTTGAAAAACTATTTACTACTAACAGTGCCATTTTAGGAAGTTTCTTTAGAGTACTAAATACTCTTCTAAAAGTTAGGACCCTAATAAATATGTATTACATAATAGAAAGTAATCATACAGTATGTAAGTGTAACTTTGCTTTCCAAGAAAAGTAAATGACATGTGGCTGCATGCCTCTGTGCGACATGAACAGTACACCATAACCACAACCCTCATCCGCTCAGGTCCTCTGTGCACATACACCATAACCACACCCCCTCCCCCAGTCCTCTGTGCGACATGAACAGTACACCATAACCACAACCCTCACTGCATCCGCTCACAGGTCCTCTGTGCGACATGAACAGTACACCATAACCACAACCCTCACTGCATCTGCTCACTAGGTCCTCTGTGCAACCAGGGATACAAAGATGTCAAGCCTCAGCTAGAACCTGCTAGCCTTTCAAGCCATTTCACATAGAACATATAAAGACACACTGCCTGAATTACCATTTTTTTTGAAAACCCTGTAAATCTGTCATAGCAAGGAAAACCTTTTGCTCAGTGCTACACAATTAAAACCACAATCATACACATTCAATTTTGTTTTGTTTTTGTCTTTTTGAGGTGGTGTATAATTATGCTGCCTTTATTTCTGGATTTGCAATCCTCTCTCAGCCTTCCAATAGCTGAGGCTCCAGGAGAGTAACACATGCCGCTATTCATTTTCACCAAGCACATGCTCTTGATGAGAAGAACCTAAAACTACACAGGCAGCTCTTCCTGTAAACCTCCATCAACTTGCATGTTCCTGATGTTTACAATTACTGAAGTAGATAGCCTGATCCTAAAGAACTCATTTCATAATGTTTATTGGAAATGAGAGAATACCACCATGAATGTACTACTAAAATGTTAAAGTCTAAAATCCCAAAGACCAGAAGATATGAGAATGTATTCTTTCATTTTTCAGTTTAAAATTATTTATACGGTTGTATATGTAACCTTAACTTTGAATAAGACAGGCTAATTTTTAAACAAGTATTACTGTAACTTGACAAATCACTAAAATCACTTTAATAAACCTGCCTTGGATAAGCAGAAGACATGGGGCTTCCGGGCTGGGCAACCCACTAGGGAGCAGTTATCTGAACGGAAGGAAGACATTCTACCTCTAGTTTCCACTCCGGGAAACTGAATGAATGCATTTCTTGGAGCAGCTACTGCACTACACTACAGACTGGAAGGGACTGTTGTAACTACTTGATGTTTTACACAAGTGAGACAACATTTAGTACAGTTGTCTGTAACACTTGGGTCTGAGAGAGACAATTTTAGAATTGTATTTCAGTGTATAATTCACAAAGGAGCAAGCAGCATTAATTTACTAACAATGCAGAAAAACCAACCTCTTGCTTGGTAGAATCTTTCTTTCTTTCTTTCTTTCTTTCTTTTTTTTTTTTTTTTTTTTTTTTTTTGGTTTTGAGACAGGGTTTCTGTGTAGCCTTGGTTGTCCTGGAACTCAAAGATCTACCTATGTCTGCCTCCCAAATGCTGGGATTAAAGGTGTGCACCGTCCAGCTTGGCAGATCCTTTTTATAGTTTCTTTAGAACTTGGCCAGTGAGACAGCCCAGCAAGTGAAAGTGCTTGCTATGTAAGTCTGATGGTCTGCGCTCAGTCTCTGGAACATGGTGGATGGAGAAACTACTCCAGACGGCTGTCCTCTGACCACCGCATATGCTAAGGCAGGGCTACACCACACTCACAGACATACAAACAGTAATAATAACATGAAAGGTAAAGAAAAGAAATGACAGTTTTGTCACATCAGAAAACAAAGTATTTTTATTGTAAAGTTTTTCAAAATATATTTTAAAAAGTCACCTGTGGTGGTTTGAAATGAGAATGGCCAACATAGGCTCATATATTTGAATTCTTAGTTTTCAATTGGTGGACTGTTGAGGAGGATTAGGAGGTGTAGCCTTGTTGAAGTAGGTGTGTCACTGGAGGTGGGCTTTGAGGTTCCCAAAGCCCAGCCTGGCCTAGTCTCCCTCTCTGTCTGTGGATCAGGATGTAAGCTCTCAGCCCCATGCCTGCCTGCCTGTATGCTGTCCGTCATGATAAAGATGGACTAACCCTCTGAAACTGTAAACAAGCCCCTAATTAAATACTTGGTTTTATAAGAGCTGTTTTGGTCATGGTGTCTCTTCACAGCAATAGGACAGTGACTAAGAAAATTTTAGTGACCTTAAAAAATGTGTCAAGAAAATTCTAAGGAGTCTAGAACAGTAAAGATGAATTAACAATGAGATTTAATATCTTTGTATTTTTACAAAATATAGATTTAGTAATATAAAGCAACAAGGGATAGAAAGGAGGCCTGATAAAGAAAATATACTGTTAAGTTCTTAAAAACAATAAAAAAAACCACCCCAAACCTTTACTTTTCTACTGTTTACTCAAAAACTTTAAGAACTAAAAACACTCAAAGGGATTATTGTGCATAATACTAATATTTGTGGTTACTCACATTATCAGAGAACGGTGTATCTGGGTGAAAATCAAGAGAATTTAATTGACTGACAGATTCATAAAGCTGTAGTAACTTCAATTTACTGGCACAAAACTGTAGCAGTCCTTCATCAACAGACTCAAGCTCTAAAAGGCGGAGGGAAAACATATTAGACATATTTAGCAGACTCATAAAAAGATGTTCATAATCTCTTAAATATGTAATTCCTTAATGGGTTAAATACTGATATGCTTAACCCAGCATAGATTTGGAAAGCAAAAATATTTTTCCCATTATAGTAAAATGTCTTTTAAGTGAAATAACATTTCCTAATAAGAGGTATAGAGTAAGTTTTTTGAGTGGTACGTGTGTATGTGTGTGTGTGTGTGTGTGTGTGTGTGTGTGGTTTTTTGAGACAGGATTACTCTGTGCAGTTCTGGCTGTCCTATAACTCCCTGTAGACCAGACTGGCCTCAAACTCAGAGATCCGCCTGCCTCTGCTTCCCAAGTGCTGGGATTAAAGTGCACCACTGCCGCTACCACCCAGCCTGTGGCACTTCTATTTAAAGAAGTCTCTGGAAATACTTGGATTCATCCCAGTGTGATGCACTTGCTGTGCTCACCCGAAGATGTACGGATGTAAGGCTGCCTGGCTCTGCTTATTATCAAGAGGGTCAAAGACAATGACATTTGGTCAGGATTGTAATGAATATATCTTCAAGAGAGCCTGGCAAAAAGACCTAAAGTAGAATTCTACTAATATCCTCCAATAATTAGATTTATTTTGTTCAAGATTAATGCTGAGGCACACATCTGCATAATAATTTAAATATTCCTTGCTAATGTAAAACAAATACATAGTCTCTAAAAATTTTTCAAGTGGAAAACTTGAAAAACTCTTATTTAAGACAGAGTAACAAGAAACACTATTATGTTCTCACAGCTATAATAAAACAGCATACAAAACTCTTAAGAATATTTAGGATTCCCACTTATCAATACAACTTGAAACTGATTTGATTTTTAGTTTTGGTTTTGTTATCTGGCTGATTCTCTACATAACGTCAAATCTCTTATTAACACTTTCAAGGGATGTGGGATTTTATGAGCATGGTATACCTTTAAATGAGCTGTTTCCCCTAAGGTGTGAGTTCTAAGAAGGCTACTGTTTACCAAGAGCCGGCTCTCTGTATCTACTGAAAATGTCAAGAATGAAAGCAAACTCAAATTCAGATGCTTTATGTCCTAAAGGAACTTAATAGGAAGTTGTTGTTTTTTAAAGCCATTGTAGCATAAATGTGATTAAATATAAGTCTAATTTATATATTACTGTTAGGAAAAAGTCACAAGTAGATGGGTTCCATCTACTGCACACTGTAACTTAACTGAAACTGGGAGTTTGAAGCCGTTTGTTTTGCAAGCTCAGCTGAGTAGAATATGGAGTTACAAAAACAGTTTCCAATGATTCTTTTCAGACAAGTTTAAACAAACAAAAGTCAGCCCCAAAGTTCAGTCTCACTAATCCAGTCACAGGCTCTGAATTCGGGAACTCCCTCCTCTGTCCATAAGAGAAAAGGGTGAGCCTGTGCAGATGCTCACTAACAGAACACCACTTCAAAGGATAAATTGATCACTACCCCAATCAGAAATTATTACTTCAGTAGAAGCAAAGCAAAAGCCAAAGGCAGCAAGAGAACCTGATTGGGCTTTGTTGTTGTCTGTTTATAAGACTGGGTCTCCTATGTAACCAGGCTGGCCTTTGAACTCAGAGACCCATCTACCTGTGCTTCCCAAGAGCTGAGATTAAAGACATGCACCATGATCCCCAGCCCTACTTAGGTTTTGCAGATCATCAGCTCATCACCCTCATCCCAATGGCTTTCATAATGTTCTGCAACTCTGTCAAAATAATAACTTCTCATCATTCTTTAAAAATTTTTATATTGTTAATTAATTTCTTAGTTCAGTTTTATTT
The DNA here is from genome assembly GCF_004664715.2 of Peromyscus leucopus. Taxonomy (NCBI): domain Eukaryota; kingdom Metazoa; phylum Chordata; class Mammalia; order Rodentia; family Cricetidae; genus Peromyscus; species Peromyscus leucopus. The sequence continues at coordinate 13,332,185 of NC_051076.1, forward strand.
TTTATTTATTTACAGTTTTTCTTTTTTTTTACTCATTGTACAGTCTAATCAAGATTCCTGTATGTTAATAGTTTATTTTAATATTTAAAACAATACTTTTGTTAATTATTTAAGAATTTGATATATCATAGAATGCTACACATGTTTAAGCCAGTATTCAGCAACACTTCCATCCCTTCCCAACTTTATGTCCACTTTTTTAATTTTAGAAATTTTATTATCAAAAGATTTGCAAATAAAATAAAAGTATCACACATCAAAATTAATAGACACAAAGTCTATAGGAGGCATCTGGAATGGAAGCTGTGGCGCTTCACATTAACTTTGATATTTTATGAACACTTTGAGGGATGGAAGCTTTATAAGTATGGTATGCCTTTTCCCCCCTAAATAACTCACTGAGTCCAATTTCTGCTTCCCATATACTCAAGGATGTGCACACTGGAGTGTGTTTGACCTAGTAGGAGCCCAAACCCCTAATGACAATTGACTCCCACCTCCAGAAGCCATCCACCATCAATAGCTCTCAGGTAGAGGTGCGGGTTTGTGATCCCCACTGCCTTCAATGCAGGGGTGTGTACTGGTTGGATGCTGACAGGCTGTGTGCAGGCAACAGCTGCTGTGACTTCAGGAGTGCAGTGGTTCTGTCATGTCCAAGACTTTCCTCCAGTCCTCCTTTCACTCCCCCAACAATCTTTGGTTCTTACGATCTTTTTGCCCCTTTTCCAAAATGTTCCCTAAGCCTTGGAGGGAGGGGATACAACATAGGCATCCTCTTTGTGGCTGTTTCTCATCATTCTCTACTGACATATTTCCTCACAATAGTGAAATGTGGATAAAAAAACTTCCTAATAACATTTAATATATTGAGACAGTTCAGATGAAAATTAAATGTGAATGTTAGATATGAAATCTGTTAAAGCTCCCAAGTAGTAAGTGTATGGAGGAAGTTCCCTATTTTATGTCTACCAGCCCATCCCCCACCTGTCTATCATCTACCAGTCATCTTTACATTAACATGTAGTGGCATCATAGGTCCCACAAAGAAATACATAATCTGAAGTGAAAACATAACAGTATCTATTACCTTGATTTTTTAAAGTGTCCATTAAAGTCTGAGTAACATTTCTAAGGCAAGAAAATGATAAACGTTCACTGGCCAAAATGCTTTCCAGAGCCTAGAAGAAATAGAGTGATTCTAGTGATTATATGGCAACAAATTTGCTTTTATTTTATACATATACCTATATCTTTGCAATCCACAATTTCAATACACACACCTGAGAATTCAAGTTATATCAAAAGCAGTATGTAACCAATCCTATGTCCAGACAGAAAATGAAACAATTAGAGGGCAATTGCTGGGTCACAGAATGCCACGCAGCATGGAGAGTACAGCTGTTCTCTAACAGAAAGTCTGAATTGGCCTCTACCAGGAGTGAATGAGAAGCAGAGGTTACTGGCATGCCAGTTATAACTTCATTCCCACTTGCTGCATATGCACATGGGAGGCTGCCATTTCCGCATGGCTAGCTAGACACAGTATCCACTCTACCCTCCCCACTCTCACTCCATCCAGATGTTTAAACATCTTCAATTTACAGGTTTTAAAATACCTCATCATACCTGAGGTAGTGGCCAGGGGAGACATCAATGAGTCAGGACAGTTAAAGTTCATATTTACCTTTGTGTATTAGCATATTAAATTGGACTTTAGCTGCTGAGACACATAGTTTAAAACCCCTAACCCTACGCTGGCTGTGGTAAGGCATAGGACTCCTAGCACTCGGGAAGGCAGAGGCAGGCTGGTCTCTGTCAGTTCTATGTAAGCCAGAGCTGCAAAGTGTGACTGGTCCAAAAATAAATAAAGCAGACTAAAGATAAATATCAGTCTCATAACACAATGATTTCTATGTTTGGGGGTGAAACGGGCACAGAAGGTGACTCACAAAACTACCAGTCCTATAATGAGGCGACTATCCACAGTATAGAAAGAAAGTGACCAAAGAGACCAGAACCCAGGATAAATGTAATCCTCTTCCGGCCCGCCAACAAGGTGGGCTGGTGGGTGAGCACACTTTCTTCCCATCACTGGACTCAGTCTCCTACAGTCTTTACTGAACTCTGCCTTTCCTCTAGTGTTGAAAGGCAACAGACATGCTGACTTTTCTAGCATTTTAAATAAAATCCATGCTTTTGTGTATGATTTGGTGACAGAGAAAGAGAATCCTTCGTAAGACAACTTGTGCCCGGCCATCCCAGCTCTGCTGCTCTGATGGGATGCAGCACCTCTAATTTCTAACAATAATCTCCTGAGTGACAGGTGTTAGAAGAATCTGTTCTAATGACTGGTCTTGGCCTCTACTCCTAGAACAGGTGTGCTAAAACCCTGCAGAGAGAGAAGCTGGGAGAATGTTCTGCTGTAACATTTAGTGTTTGCCCCCAGATTCCTGACACAGAACTCCTTAGACCTGTATAGCTCCATGGGAGAGAACACAAACACCTTCTGTTCAGTGAGGTAGTCTCCAGCAGAGTCTCAAGATGGGGCTAGTTACCATGGCAACCATCCAGGAGATTAGAGAATTATAATTTTTAGTCCACTCCTAACCTCTGGGGAGGAGAAGCACTTAAGGAGAAGTTGACCAATAATAGTCAATGATGCAATCAATCATCCCTAAGTAATGAAACCTCCATAAACTCTTGCAAGGATAGAGGCTTTGGAACTTCAAATCGTGCTAAGGCTTTATAACATGCAGAGGCTCCTGCAGGGGGCCGGGAGGCCACACCCCCTTCTCCACAAGCACTGCCCTGTACACCTAGCCAGTTGTCAGTATTCTTTATAATATCTGCTTCAACATACAAACACAAGAATTTCCCTGAGTTCTGGGAGCCACCTTAGCAAACAAGAGCAAAGGACAGGTCACACAGAATTCATAGCTGAGCGGAAGCACAACAACCTGCTAGTTGTTACTGGCATTTAAAAGTGGGGAAAGTTTTATGGGCCTGAGCCCTCCAGGTCAGAAAGTCAAAACTGATCTTCAACAATGAGCTGGAAGACGTGACATGCTGAGACTGTGGTGCACAGGACTTAGCAGTAAAGTGCAGTTAGGAGAAGCAATCTGCCGTCTGCTGACAGAGCTGAGGAAACAGCCTAGTAGTTCCACTCTGTGTAAGTTCAGGACAAACCTGCAGCATGTGTACAGGAAACACACGGTCATGGTTTCACTGAGAAACCAGAAGCAGCCTGAACGGTTCAACGGCAGGAGAGTGAACGTGAGCTGCAGCATGCACATTAGCAGGTTGCAACTGCAGTGCCATTAAGCATGGGTCACCCACAGCAACACACTAAAAACAAGTCACAGAACACAACAATGTGTCTCCAACAATAAAAGGCTGAAAACACATCAAGATGTATCAGAGGAGCCGCACAGAAATGAGGCATCAGTAAGAAAAATACAAAACTCCTCAGGGATGGAGATGAGTTGGGACTGAGGAGGGACAGCTGGGCTGTCAGAGACTATTTCCTCAGGTGATAGTCACACACCTGTATTTATGCTATTATGTTTCCATTATTCCAGATTTATGTATGGATGTGCATGTATAAAGCACATGCAATCACATATATAGCAATATAAGAAGTTTTTTTTTTTTTAAAGAAACAATAGACACTCCTACATGGGGATATGAAAATAAATTTTTCTCAGGATCAAGTGATGTATCAGTTTCTCAGCAGGAAAGTTCACTTAATATACACACTTACTTGTCTCTTGGTTGCGGGGTACTTAATATCAAGGATCAACTCCTTTATTTCCGTTTCAAATGAATCTACAATGAGAAAACCCGATTGGAATTTTCAATTTACTGAAGAAAGAAGTTTCTCTGAAAGAAAATGAGCTCTCTGCACTCTGCCACTCTAAAGGATGCACAGGGGCCCTCGCATTATCATTTTACTGAGAATTTTAATAACTCCAAGATCAGCAGTTCTCAACCTGCAGGTCGGGACCCCTCTGAAGGATGGAATGACCCTTTCACAGGGGTTGCATTATCAGATATTTACATTACGATTATGAAAATAATTTTATGGTTGGGGTCATTACATGAGGAACTGTATTAAGGGTCGCAGCATCAGGAAGGCTGAGGACCACATCATCCTCTCAGAGCACTGATAGAAGATGCCACGTCCCTCATCTCATCCTGGAAGAGGGTCGAGACAGCTCAGAACGGTCAGGTACTTTGCTGCACTCACAACGCTATGGCGTTATTACTTGATCTGATCAGAGGCACCTACCGAGCCCCCCGGGGGACTTGGTTTTCAGCAGGGCCGCCAGTTTCTTCACCAGGTGCAGGTCCTTGGCTCGTTCACTCTTCTTGTCACTAAAATAACAAACACAACTTACTATACAGTATGCATTTGCGTTCTTTCTACTCCTTTTTTGTTTATACGCTTCCTATTTAACTTTAAGGGATCATCCAGTGATAAAACAAACCACAAAGTACTAACTATAAAACAAACAAAACAAAACAAAAAAAAACCAAGGTAAGCCGGGCGGTGGTGGCGCAGGCCTTTAATCCCAGCACTCGGGAGGCAGAGCCAGGCGGATCTCTGTGAGTTCGAGGCCAGCCTGGTCTACAGAGCGAGTTCCAGGAAAGGAGCAAAGCTACACAGAGAAACCCTGTCTCGAAAAACAAAACAAAACAAAACAAAACAAAAAAAGGTAAAGAACTAAGCAAAATGTGCGCAGGAAACTCGTAGCAGACACAAAGAAACTCTTACCTCAGTGCTAAATGGAAAGGCACGTTCACTGTTTTCACACTTGCAGACACCGGGTCAACAAGACAGATCTGGTAAGTCTGAGGCTGCCAACTCTGACTTGTCACATTGTTTAAGCCCATGATTTTGTAGCCAGGATACAGCAGCCTAGGGCAATCACATACCAGTGGGTGGTTATCAGCAGCAGGAGTCAAAATCCCACAAGGTGCTCTGACCAGCAGCTACATCTTCATCAACTCAGGGCTATCTATCCACTGGGCAAATCACACTGATGCCAGAAAGCTAACTGAGGCAGAACTAACTCAGAAGGAGGAGTCTACTCTCCTCAAAGGTTCTAGGAAACTGTATGAAGACAATCAAATCTGAAGCCCAACAGCAAATAAAGCGTGTGCCTTGCTTAGCATCACCACTGGGAAACTGGTGGGTTTTTCCTTTGGGGTCTTCACAACATAAGCAAAAGACAAACGGCTAGAGCAAGCTCACTAGAGCAGTAGCAGACCACGGCATTCTCAGCAACATCTCTCTGCTATGTAACACATAACCTCAAGTATACACCAGGCACTCCCAAGGAAGACACGACAGCATTCTGCAATTCTCCAGCGCCCTGCAATCTGCTACATGGCTTTCATGAAGGCTTTACGGAGAGCTCCCCTGCGTGTCTGTGACCAGTGACTGGCAGGGCTGGCAGCTTACCTGCAGTGCTTACCCACGTTGAAAGCTCCCACCCTCGGTCCTTGCTGTGTGTTCCACACTTCCAGAATTCCCCTCCGTGGTGCATAGATCACGAGGAACTGAGCTACTCGACTAGGACCTTGATTATTTCCAAAGGGGGAAAAATCCCCCTTTTCTGGTACTCTTTCATGAAGGTCCTCTACAATTTGAATCCATCCGATCTGTGCATCTCGGTACCCTTGCAGACAGAAAGAGGCAGCTAGTCAGTTTATTCTTCTAGGCTCAACAGTAGCTCCGCATGCACTTCTGACTACTTAGGGAGAAGGAGGGCATCAGGACAAGCCAGAGAAGTACATTATCTTTTTATTATTAGAGATCTTAAACAGAAAAGACAAAAAAGTAATGACCTGTCACCCTAACATCAAATTTTAATATTTCACCATGTATATCTGCTTCAGATCACTCTTTTCTTTAAAAAGAAAATACTGCAGACATCACCAAAGCTTCCTGAGTCCATCCCTGCTGGCTCCCATTCCCTTCCTTTCCTCTCTTTCAAAGATTCCTTCCCTTACAAACCAAAAAAAAGGACATGACAGAGTATTAGTTTGGCTAGCTAAAAATAAGCAAAGGCAAAGTCATCCTCCTGCTACCCAAATTCCCTGGTGGGCAGAAGATGGAGGCAGGAGGCAGAGTAGACTTGGGATGCTAAGGGCTGACGCAGTCTTGTCTGGGGTGGCCCTCTGAGAACTAACACACACGGGAAGGGCTGTGACTGAAGCAGCTGCAAACCGCAGGCAGCACTGTCAGCCACACAGCGGCCGTACAAGGGAAGGAGCGCTGCAGGGACACGATGCGATGACGACAGACCTGAGTCGGTGCAGGAGAAAGGTCCGGAGCATTAAGTTAAGATGTGTTACCTTTGTTCACGCTGTGGGACATTTGTTTAATGATGCAAAGATGTGTTGTACTCTTTTATGTTGCATTTGTTTAAATCTGTGAAGCTGTGCTACTTTGCCTGTCTAAAACACCTGGTTGGTCTAATAAAGAGCTGAATGGCCAAGGCGGGAGAGAGAAATAGGTGGGGCTGCTTAGCAGAGAAAATAAATAGGAGGAGAAATCTAGGGAAGAGCGAGGAGCAAGAAAAGGAGAAGGAGAGGAAGACATCAGGGGCCAGCCACCCAGCCAGCCACAGAGTAAGAAGGAAAGAAAGATATACAGAATAAAGAAAGGTAAAAAGCCCAGAGGCAAAGCATAGTCAAAGAGAAATGGTATAATTTAAGATAAAGAAAGCTGGCTAGAAACAAGCCAAGCTAAGGCCAGACATTCATTAGTAAGAATAAGTCTCTGTGTATTTATTTGGGAGCTGGGTGGCGAGCCCCCAAAGAGTGGGAAAAAAAAAGAATCAACTACAGTTAAAAGTGTCTATGATGAGTTGGAGGTAGAGTGCAGTGGGGGCATGCACAAGGCCCAGGGTGCAAAGCCTAGCACCACATAAACAACATAAAACACAAACTAACCAACAAAAAGCCACTGCTTTAATTGATGATGTATCAATTAACGACCAGCCAAGTGTTGTTGACCTGAGTTGATATTAAAAAGAAAAGTCATAGAATTCTGAATACTGTTATTAACCAAGAGTGGAGGATGATAAAGTTGCTCAACTACTGGGGTAAAAAGAAGTGAGGCAACTTTTTCCTCCATTGTTGTAGGGAAGTACCTTTCCACATCCGTATTGCAATCCCTCGAGCGACGTCCAACAAAATAACTCTGCCAAAATCATCTGTGACTGCTGCCAGGGTGTTACAAGGAGACAGGCATATGCTTTCTCCATGGCGTCTAGAATCCGGAAGTCCAAATCTATCATTAAAAAAAAACAAAAAACAAAACAAATAAAAACTAAAATCACACCCAAAGCTAGAAATGTAAAACAATATAATTCACAAATAAAATAGACATATCTATTTCTAAATGAAGAAATACACTTTGCCTGGATTGATAACTCACCATAGTCGGCATTTGCAACACAAAATACCTAAAAGAACCATGCTCCCACAGTACTATTTTGTCCTTCCCGTCTTTCTTTGAGTAAGAGTCTTGTCGTAGAAGACAGCACAACCAACTCTGCTGCAGGATGCTCTGCTCCAACACAGGCATCTTCTGTTTCAGTCCCCCAATGTGTTCTCTTTGTCTAGACACCAATACATCTATCTATCTGTGATGGTTAATCTTGACGTCTGAAATGGTAAGAACTTGGGACACTTCTGGGGTGTCTGCAGTGTGTTTCCACAGATGACTAGGGAATGTGGGCTCTGACCTTGGACAGAGTAATCCCTTGACAGATTTAGGATACGATGGCATCATTGAGAGGTGATGAAAATCAGAAGGGGACACCTAATTGAAAGCTGTAGGTCACTGGGGTGGGGGTGAGGGGCGCGTGTCCTTGGAAGCTGTATCTTGCTCAGGCCTCTTCCTGGATCCCATCCTTCTACACTCAATTAAGAAGTTAATGGCTCTTGGCGGGCGGTGGTGGCGCACACCTTTAATCCCAGCACTCGGGAGGCAGAGGCAGGCGATCTTTGTGAGTTCGAGGCCAGCCTGGGCTACCAAGTGAGTTCCAGGAAAGGCGCAAAGCTACACAGAGAAACCCTGTCTCAAAAAAAAAAACCAAAAAAAAAAAAAAAAAAAAAAAAAAAAAAAAAAAGAAGTTAATGGCTCTCCTTGGCCACATTTCCACTGCAGTGAAGTTCTCCTCAAGAACAGTGGATCAACTGACAGTGGACTGAACCCTTTTGGAAATGTGGACCAAAACAAATTTTTCCTGCTTTAAGCTGTTTTTGTCAAATATTTTGACCTTAATAACACAAAAGTAACTAACCCTCTGTCTGAAGCAAGAACTTTCTACTGAGTTTCTGCTAAAGTGCTATTGGACTGTAACCAACTTATGAGAATTCTCAGTGCTCCAGAAGCAAACAGGGAATGAAAAGGAAGGGAGCTCACACAGAAAAAGACCTTGCCAAACTTGGTCACATCAGCGATCAGGTGTGTTGTAACATATGGTAAGGGAGGCTGGGAAACGGGTCAGTGTGGTGCTTGCCTCGCATGAAGGAAGTCCCAGGACTGTTCAGAAGAAAAGCAACTTCCTTTGCTTAGAAAGTAATGAATGAAAATCTACAAACCTCAAAAAACTGATTTTACTAACAGTTAATTAGTTGGCTTTCTCCAGGTGAAGAACATCTTTAAAAAAGGGAGCTGCAGTGTTACTTCTATGGTGGTATTTTGTATTAGGTAATAAGCGACAATTACAAAGAAAGCTAAGCAGAAATCAAGCTCTCTCTTCCCCAAAATTAAAGTAACAACAAAACTGATACACTTCTATGTTCTAGAGCAAAACAAGAAGGAAATCTAGTTCTGAAGGGTTACCCTCATCACAGAACTCCTGATCTGGTTGAAAAAGAATTCCACATGAGGAGTAATTCTAAGGAGCCCGCAGAGTCACGGAATAAGAAAATCAACTATGGCCCAAGTTAGTGTAAATATAACAGCACTGCTCAAAGCACCCAGAGAGAAACAGAGACGCGCTCACAGACTTGCCTCACAGCTAGGGGAGTGGCTGGCTCCATCTTGGGCTTCTGCTTCTGGCCAGTTTCTTCTTCATGCTTGCTTTTCCAACCAAGCCAACCGCTGAAGGGAGAGGACACACGTAAGTAAAATAAACTAGGGGCACGATTTCAAGGGTCTTAGAGTGCAGACTACCAAAGTCTAGGCACAATCCAGCCAGCCCAAATCAGACCATTTAAAACCGCAGCTTCATTACCTGGCAGCACTAAAGAGAGCGGAAGTCAGTTTACTTGCAACTGCAAGTGCGACATGAGACAGCAGCGGCTGAGTGCTCCCCTGCAAAACAGGCATGCGCACAAAACTGAGATGGAGCTTGTCTTTTACAGGAGACTTACATAAATGCAAGTTGCAAAGTCTGCACCAGCGGCTCTTTACAGAGGCATCGGCCTCAGTTGCAGCAACAAGACTGAGTAAGGCTAGGATTTAGAGGTAAAATCCGCCAGCAGCCCAAGGTATTTTGGCCTCAGCAATGCAAACTAACACACTGCCTGAAGCAAGAACTTCCTGTTGTGCCGAGCTGATGCTGGCCTAGAACCAACCTTAGGGGTTTCTCTCTTTAAACTGTAGCTTAATGAAAACCAAGGAGGCTGTGCTGTGGATTTCCCAGTGGTACACAACTAGCTCTCCCCTGCCCCTTTCTTTTTTAGTAAATATACATTTGTATAACAGTAAAAAGACAGTTCAGCCCATCCAGAGAAGGCTACTTCTTAAGTGAGAGGTGTTGCCAAATGTAATGGTTAACTTTTCTCTATTTTAGGAAACAATTTTCAAAGCTTATATCAACAATAATGGGAGCTTGCTCTGTCTCACAGTTCATTTATTCTAATCCCTGGTGGGTGGACATAATTAACCCGCAGCTGCACCAATATTTAAACAAAATGTAGCTGTCAAAAAACTTAGGGCTTCAGAGACCAAAAATTATTGGTTTTACCTTGGGTTTCTGTTACACACACACACACACACACACACACACCACATTGTGGGGAGCTGGGAACAAGATCTCATGTAGACCAGACTAACTTCAAACTTGCTACGTATTACAGATGACCTTGAATTTCTGACCTTTCTGCCTCCATCTCTCTCAATGCTAGAATTAGAGGTCTTATATGTTGCTGGAGATCCAACTTGGCCTTCAGGCATGCTAAGCAAGTGGTGTACCAACTCAAGTACACCCCCAATGCTTTGTTGTGATTTTAAGAGCTTTTCAGGTAATCTAAATAATTTAGAAGAAACATGGACTGCTCACATGGCACAGTGGGTAACAGTACATGCAGCATAAGCCTGATAGCCTGAGTTCAATCACCAGAACTCACACAGAAATGCCAGATGCGGTAGTGCGCATCTGTAAGCCCGGCTCTCCCAGGGAGATGGGTGGGGGAACATGGAAGTTGCATCTCAGCCAGCTACAAGGTAGAAGGAAAAGCAAATGTCCAAGAGTTGTCCTCTTACTCTCACACACACATCACACAGACACAACTATCTATACACAATAATTTCTTTAATTTTAAAAAATTTTAGAAGAAACTTGTGATTAATTTTAGCTTCAGGTAAAACTTATAATTTTAAACTTAATCTTTCTATGTTACTATATCTAACTTTTAGGCAAGTTAAAAATCAAGAGTGGCTCTCCTCATGGTGAAACTCATACCTCTAGAGCATAGAAGAAGCCAGTGAACGGACTGGACCCCACAGTGATATACTGAGACATAGCAGGCGGACTGTTTTTAATGGCTGCATTAAATCCACCAATATTAGAAGCAGTCTTCATTTGATCAAAAGGTGACAGAGTCATAATACCTTATAATTTAAAGAAAAAAGAGACAAGAAAAGAACCAGTTTGAATACATTAAAATGACTTCATTTAAGTGATTATTTTGACTTCTGTTCTAAGATGCTACTGATTAGTTTTATTTCAAAACTATAAAATGCTTTGCTTTTTAAAATGCTGCTAAATATTAAAAGCATTAACCTGACTTTCAAGCATAGCCCTTTTTTTTTTATCTCCGTTACTTTAATGACCCCTTGCAATGATATTACCATTTTACCAACTGTTTCAGCCTACTAATCCTGCTATTTTCCCCTCTATTTATCATGCAACTCTTGGGTTCCCTTTCCCTTATCATCCAGCTTAGATCTATCTTCCATTACAGCCTTCCCACAAGCCCTTGCACTAATCTTGCTCCACACGCTCTCCAGAGTAAATCTTAAGAAGTTTCTGCTCTTGGGAGAAACCGTTGTTGACACAGCCCCAACACCAGCCCCGCTGTCCTAGCACTTCCCCACCTCCCAATCCTTTGCGATCCATATGCTGAACAAAGCAGACTGTCTGGCACTAATGGCAGTGGAGACCTGACTAGCCCGCTCTCTGCAGCAATACTAACTTGGTCTTCTAACTTGGTCTTCTACCCTACACACTGCTGCACGTTGGCAGCTGGATCTAGAAAACGATGTTTTTGTCACAAGTGCTGGAACTGTGCTTCATGCATAAAGGGTGAAATAGCTCCCTGAGGACCCTCTTTCTCTCCCATCCCTTCAAAAGCTGTAGAGCCACTTTAAAAAATGAATTCACATTCACTGTTTTCATTAGGAATGATATAAATCTTACTCGCGGCCGAGAAAGCTTTCAACTGTAATTCTATTTCCTTAGCTGAGATTTTCCCACTGGGGTTATAATCTTGTCACTGGAGGTTTTCCCTGAACACAAGCCCTTTCCATACTGTGAGACACACTGAATTTCCTCTGCACATAAATCTCCATAAAGTCAAGTCCACTGGACCACTTCCACTTCTGCCTCATACCTATGAGGGCTTCCTTGACAGTGACATGTGAACGGGGGCTTGCACTGAGTGAGGGAAAAACCACATGGCTAGGTGGGCAATGTTCCAGGCAGGGGATCAGCAATTATAATGTTTTGCAGGAGGTCCCTGGGTGTTCTGTGAAGCCAGATCAGCACATCCAATGCAGCGAGAGACAGGCTGGGAGACAAGGCCAACCAGCACCTGAGCAAGCAACAGGCCCTGAGTGCAACTGGGAGGGATCAAGGGAGGGGGAGGAGGGCGGAAGAAGAGCGAGAAAGAGCAGCAAAAGTGAGGGGAAGAAATCAAGAACTTAGTATTGGAGGTCACGTTTGGACATCTGTAAAAGTGTTCAAAGAACTGGCCAGCACTGGAGATGAGGAGTGGAGATGCTGTAATTTTATTTCTTGTACTTATTTGTTACTTTGAAAATAGGAAGTGGACACATTTATTATAAAACAAACCCACTCCAGCCTGGCTTCTGGGCTCACCTCTCCCCTCCAACTGCTCATCAAGTTAATACAGAGCTCCAAGCTGCCAAATCCAGTGACCCACCCTTTCTCTTGAATGCTGCTGTCTCACAGGACCCACCCAAACCATTTCTACCTGCAGCCCCAACTGCCTCTGAACCTCAGATCACACGTCTGTCTACCTGCTCCATGCTCTACCAGAATGTGCTTTTGCCAGAAGTCAACATGCAAAAACCTAACTCTTGTCTTGCCCTCCGTAAATATCCTCCTCATTCTTTCAGTGAACAACCTGCTTATCCACTCAGCTGCTCACACTTAACAACAAAGACATAACCTGTGATCCCATCACTTAGGAGGATGGAGGTGGGTCCTTGAGTCCTTTTCTCTCATTCCTCAAACTCATACCCAAGCGACTGTACAATGTACTCCACATTACTGCTTCTGGTCTAAGTCCATCATTCTCACACGCCTGAATTACCAAAATACTCCTATTGCTTTGCTTTCTCTTTGACACCTGTCTCTAAAGAGCACCCGAGGGGTACTTTTGTTTTTGTTTATTTGAGACAGGGCTTTTCTACATAGTCCTGATTGTCTTAGAAACCACGAATCCAGAATAAAATTCAACTTCCTTATTTTCAGCTCTGACCCTCTGTACATCTCCCCTGACTCCCTTTTCACACCCACTCTGACTATCAAGCCCTGCTGACCTCCCTTGTTTCTCCAATCCTCTGAGGTCTTTGGGATCCTCAGGCCTATATTCATTTTGTGTCCTCTGCTGAGAATGCTCTGGCTACAAATCTTCCTGCAGCTGGCTCCTTCTCACCCTTTCCATCTCAATCCAGGTGTGTCCTCTCAAGAGGTCTCTTCTTAGCACTTCCTTTACTCTAGAGCAGCGGTTCTCCAACTCCCTAATGCTGTGACCCTTTAATACAGTTCCTCATGGTGTGCTGACCTCAACCATAACATTATTTCATTGCTACTTCATAACTGTAATTTCCATACTGCTATGAATCACAATGTAAATATCTGATATGCAGGCTATCTGCCATGCGGCCCTGTGAATGGGTTGTGACCCAGGGGTTGAGAACCACTCCTCTAGAACATAACTCTCTGCTGAGTTCCTCCACGATGTCGACTAGTGTTTGATAGCACCACAGTTACTCATTTAGGTATGTTTATCTCTACCACAGAACACAAGCTTTCCCAGGGCAGGGTCTGGATTGTCATGTTTCCAGCACCAGCACTACCTAAGGAATAATAGGTATTTATTTATTGAATGAGTTAAGACTTTACATAAAGATGTACATAAAATAAAGTTTATTGTACCTTTTGTTTTCTCATTTGTAGGCTGGGGAGTAAATGAATAGAACAATGTTTCTATCCAATCATTTTCCCCAGCCAGCTTCAATGTTCCAAAGTTTAATTAACAGAGCAGGGAGGAGACCCTGGGCTGAACTCAACACTTTGGAAATTTTATGTTAGCATTTCTCTCAGCAAAAAACTGAAGACACACCAAACTGTTTACCAAGAAGGCATTCATTAGAGCAGTCTACACAAGAATGACATACAGGGCTGTGAGGACGGAGCCTTCTGTCAGCCCTCCACACAACTCCTGCCTTTCCTAGACCAGACTTTCGATAGTTCCTGCTGACTTCTGGCTGAATTCAGACAATGGGAATCCCGTCAGGAGACCAGAGAGAGAACGGAGAATGAAGATGGGACATCTTTTTCCCCAGCTCCTTCCATGAAAACTGGCCATGAGCCCCGAGGAAAGTCATCTTGCTCCCCAGGCACCATCCCAGTCACTATCTCTAAGTTTGAGGAGGACTCCGGTCCGCCCTTAACTCTTCAGGCTTAGCAGTGATTGACAACCTGGCTGCTAAGAAGTCCTGGTGTACAGACATCCCTGATGCTTCTACAACAACAAAACCCACAGCTTCTCTGTAAATAAACCTCTAAAGCCTCCTTGTCAAGTGAGCCATCTGTCTTCCATCCAGACTGAGGCTGACAAAATGTATCCTCAGTACCCCAATGTGAGGGACTTGGCATTATACAATACTGTGTATAAAAGCATACCTTCCGTCAGCCGGGCAGTGGTGGCACACACCTTTAATCCCAGCACTTGGGAGGCAGAGCAGGCGGATCTCTGTGAGTTCGAGGCCAGCCTGGGCTACCAAGTGAGCTCCAGGAAAGGCGCAAAGCTACACAGAGAAACCCTGTCTCGAAATACCAAGAAAAAAAAAAAAAAAAAAAGGCATGCCTTCCACACAACAGTATGCATATTACATATGCACTTATTCACAGACTAGAGAGCTAAACACCAATGATGAGGATCTCTGAAGAGTAAGAAATTTTTAATTGTTCTTTTTTCTGTATATATTTACACACTGTTCAAGTTTTTAACATATATTACATAGATGGAAAATATTTTAAAATAATATTTCTCTTTCTACTTTCACTTTTATCACCTTAATTCAAAAGCCCATTACTTCTCACGAAAGTACAGTCTCCCTATTAGTTTTTTTTTTTTCTTTTTTTAAATTTAGAACGGAGTCCACTGCCTATGCTGGCCTTGAATTTGCTCTCCTCCTGCATCAGACTGCAGAATAGCTGGAATTATATAAGCATGTACAAATATACCCAGCTTCTCCTAATGGTGACCCACCTATTCCCAGTCTCTTGAACTATCTTCACAGTGGCTTTTCTTTCTTTCTCTCTCTTTTTCTTTCTTTCTTTCTTTTTTTTTATTTAAAGATTTACTTATTATATATACAGTGTTCTGCCTGCATGACAGAAGAGGGCACCAGATCTCATCATAGATGGTTGTGAGCCACCATGTGGTTGCTGGGAATTGAACTCAGGACTTCTGGAAGAACAGCCAGTGCTCTTAACTTCTGAGCCATCTCTCCAGGCTCCACGGTGGTTTTCCTCACAGGTGATATGAGGGAGTTATTTCTTTGCTGAGAATGGCCTGAGGAAATATTCAGCTACTCTTCTGTGTAGGTACGGGAGGTCTTTCAAGATGAGGTCCTATCCGTGGCCCTGGCCTCACTCTCACCAGCTCACTCGGCACTCACTGTTTCTTCAGCACATCCTGCAGTTCACCCCAGGCCAGTATGTGTGTTGGCCAGAGGGCTCGTTCTCTTACTGTCAGATTACGTCACGTTGCTCCACGCTGGAGCTTTCTCTTTCTCCTTGATTCCTACTACAGCTGTCTAATCTTACGTGTATCTTTCAGTTAGCCTTGTGCTTCTAGACAGAGTCATGACTTTCTAGCTCTTTATTTCTGCTTTGGCTCCCCCCCGCCTTCCTTTGGTATATGAGTCTTATGCAATGTAGTCTGGCCTCAAACTCCCAACCCTCTGCCTTGTCTCCCAAGTCCTGAGATGACAGGTATGTACCACCGTACAGTCTTTGATTCTCTACTCTTGAAAACACGACAGGCCTTCAGATACTGCCATGGGAAGAAATCTGCTTCATATATGTTCCATAGGTCCAAAGTAAGGTCATTACAAGAATCAGAATGTCAGCAGACAAATGACATCAAAAGAGGGAGTGACTACTGAGAACCTCAGTATTGATGCTGAGGGTATAGTTAAATCTTTACTAAAACTGCTACTCCATCTTAAAGATATAAACCTAGTGAAAAAATTCAGAACTAACTTCCCAGTGTCTCACTAAAGGCGGTAGATTTTTTTTCATGTAAGAATAAAATATCGATTTCTAATAAGTTAGATGCGTCAATAAAAAAGTGTAAGAATAAAAATAGACTAGCAATACTTACCAATACTAGCATGATCAATAATAGTGTCAATATCTTGTAGACCCCACTTCTTGTAAGCTAATGGTGGTGGTTGGATGTTTTCATTGCCTGATGCCGCAGCTGTCAAAAATAAAAATCAGACAGATGGATAGAATGGTGTTTATCAAAAAGACATCTAATATAAAGTTTACTATTCTAAAACGTCAACTAATAAGGAAGCACAATAATTAAAAAAACTCATAGAATGAGATTTATTCATGCATGGCAACACACACAAACGCAACTGCTAAGTGCCCTGCTGACCCTGGTCCTGAGTGAGCAGCAGCCTTCGCCTGTGGCAGACAACCCCGCCTGAGCCTGCAAGCCTGCCGCTGCCCAACAGGAGAACAAGTTCAATACCAGAGAACGAGCAACCCCTGCCAACAGTGAGCTTGGCACTGCCTGAGAGCCCTGGCTTTCAGCTCGTTCTGTAAGCCTGTGTGCTTTGAGAAGCTTGAGGCACCTGATGACCGTCTGACTATACTACCTGGCTAAAAGGGCAGACTTTATTTTGGTCTTATACACAACAAATAAATAGGGATTGTGTTTTTTTTTTTTTTTTTTTTTTTTTTTTTAAAGCCAACAATACCATTAACACAATTGTCTCTTGCTAGTTTTTTAATAGAATTCTTACCTACAAACAACTGTCGTTCTCTTTTGGTAAATACATTAATGGTGACTATTTCCTAAGCACAGACTCACATACCACAGTTTATCCTGAACTTAAGATCCTCTCACTTTGGCCTCCCAGTAATGGTGACTGTTTCACCAATCTCAAAATGATGAAGTTACAGTGGGCTAAATTTAAACAATTTAAAGATAATGAAAATAGGTATAAAAATTCAAAGTATTCTGACGTGAGGGAAAAACATGTACTTACTGAAAAGAACCACAGAAACAAGACTTGAGAATTTTACCAATCACAGCCTGCTGAGACAGTCTGTCCACTGAAAGTACAGTAAAGGTAAAGGTGTACACAGGCTTATATTCCTGCCAGAAAAACTGCTTGTTTTGTACCTTATGTAAAGTTAGCTTAGAAATGCACACACATACACACACATATATATGTTAAGCATATATATATTGTTAAGCAGCAAACATATCCTAAGAAACTGTTCTCAGCGGGCTGGCAAGATGGCTCTGTCAGTATTCCCTACAAGCATGAGGACCTGTCACCCCAGCAGCCATGTAAAAACCACAGTGTGGCACCTGTGACAACACTGCTGGAGGGGTGAAGACAGGCAGGTCCTGGACTCACTGGCCAGCTAATCTTGCTGAACCAGTGAGCTCCGGGCTCAGTGACAGACCTCGTCTGGAAGGAAGGAGGAAGGGAGGGAGGAGGAGGGAGGGAGGGAGGGAGGAGGGAGGGGGAGGGAGGGAGGGAGGAGGGAGGGAGGGGGAACAAATACAGTGGAGAGTGCTGAGGGGACACCCTTGCTGTTGACCCTCGCTTCCACACACACTCCATCGTCAGCACAATGAGGCTCCTTGATTTTCTGTGCAGCTTTCAACCTCTAACAATGAAGCCCTCACACACGAGGTTCAGACCTCCAGTATCTTTCCACTGACAAGAGTTTCAAATGAAGAGGCTGGGCCCTCTCCCCTGTGAGGAAATGTGCCAGCACACAGGACACCTCTGTCCTCAGTGAGTCAGAGGACTTTAGTACATGTGTCCTACAGCTTCTCATCCAGGGAAAGGTTTGCTAGCTGCACCAAAATCCTCACCAGTGACCAAATTTCTCCCAACCCAGCTATATCTTTGAGTTCAGTGAAGCATGCTGCTCACAGCTGCCACATCCCACTGCCAACATCTGAACAGCACGGAGGCACCAGCCCCTGCTTCTAAACAGGAGACACCTCACGTGTGTGAGGAGGCCACACTGAATGAAATGATCACCACCAGAAGTTAGACCCTTCTTGCCAAAACCTTACCTTTGGCCACCTGGTTTCGACAAGCGCGGAGGACTGAAAAAGACTGAAGCCATCAATGGTCACAATGGCTGCGGGGTACAAGATGCTCAGCTCTTCATTCTGTGTGGGAACAAAGAAAACACATCCTTTCTTAAACAGACACAACAAATACACACCTCCCCTTTTAAAAACACTTAAGAATCACACTCAGTTAACTACTAAAACAGCCAACTGCAAACACCAGCAACCAGAGGGAGCAGCAGAAGGCAGCAGGAACTAATTTCAGGACGCCTTCTGGCCAAAGACTTTAACTTCCTCTCAAATATGAGCTTTGCCTGTAGTAGGAAATGGTTTCTGGATAATGGTGAGAGTAAAAATTTTGTTCCAGCTCACAAGAAATAGTCATTATAGAGATGTAAGTCATATATTTAAAAAAGAAGCTCACAGGGTGTGGTGGCACATGCCTTTGATTCCAGGTGAGGCAGAGATAGGCGGATCTCTGAGTTCAAGACCAGCCTGGTCTACAGAGTGAGTTTTAGGATAGCCAAGACTACACAGAGAAATCCGGTGTAACAAACAAACAAACAAAAAATAAACAAACAAAGCACCTCAATACCTCACAGACGCTCACTTGAAATCAGAGGCCTGTCCCAATACACATTCTCAAATAAATCTATACATATTTGCATAAGTTTATCATACACATTTTATATACACATTTGTCCTACAGCACAGTACTGAGTGTGATGCCTCTAATCATCAATACTACAGTTATTTATTTACCTATAGTGCTGAGGACTTAACTCAAGCCTTATACACCAGGCAGGTATTTTGTCAATTATGCTTCATCCCAATCCTAATTTTCCCATTTTATTAAGCACACAGATAAGATTTAACTTTGTTTTTTGTCACAATCTTCTGCCTCAGTAATTTTTAAAAATCCAATTTCAAGTAGGGCATGATGAGATACACCTATAATCCCAGCACTAGGGAGGCAGAAATAGAGGGATTATGGGTTCCAGGACAACATGAGCTATACAAAGAACACCAAGCCCCCACAGGTACCCCCTGACTCCAGTCTCTCACACTGTGGCCTAAGAACAAGTGCTCCAGTGGCCTGTGACTGCACCTCTGCCTTCTCTAGGAGCTTTTCCTCTGCATCAATTCTGAGTTCAAACAAACTTGGATCACTGCTTACCAACCAGATTCTGCTTTCTAATGGGTTGGTTAGTTAGTTACCATGCACAAAATTCTACATTTGAGCCTTCCCTCACTTTTCTGCTGACTCCTGGAAATATAACCCTTTCTTCTCCCACTAACCAATCAAATTGCATGCTCCTTATCCAAGGCTCACAGCAAATCTCTCACCCCATGGAATTTCCTCCTCCCGGGACAGTCACAGCTCAGTCTTCCCCTGCAGTTTATTTTGACCGTGTGACTGAGTGACTGTTTATTTTATTGATTAATTCATTATTAGATCCTGACAGACAAAAATCTAGTTTCTCGTACTGGATTGCTTTTTCTATAACTCCTGTAATTTATTGTGCAATTTAAGTCCATGTATGTATTCAGTATATGTCTGTTTGACATGGGGTTTTCTGGAACTAGATAGTGCAAAAAGAAGGATTAATTTTAACATTTTAACGCTACACTGTAAATGGAAGGGAAGCACGCTGGTTCAGTAGTGCTACAGTAACTGTTTTACTGTGAGACTTTTCACTATAGGTAATTTTGACACTTGAATTAAAATTGAAAAGGTACAAAGTTTCATTAATATGTTTTCACCTTAAGTCGCTGTGGTGGTCTGGCCCCCACAGGTTCATAGACTTGAATGCTTGGTCACTAGGGACTGGTACTATTAAGAGGCGTGGCCCTGTTGAAGGAAGTGTCACGTGGTTGTGGGCTTTGGGGTTTCAAACGCTCAAGGTAGGCCTAGTGCCTCCCACTCTTCCTGCTGCCTGCAGGTGTAGGACTCTCAGCTCCTGCAGCACCATGTCTGCCTGCACACCACCTTGCTTTCCACCATGACAGTGACAGACTAAATCTCTGAAACTGTAAGCCAGCCCCAATTAAATGTTTTCCTTTATAAGAGTTGCAGTGGTCAATGGTGTCTTTTCATAGTAATAAACACTAAGATAGTCATCTCAACACAGTGTTTCGCTTATAAAATACAAAGACTGGTATTCTACTTAGCTACAAATTACATTTCCAGAATATGCCAGCTCAGCTAACTGTGCCACAAGACAAATCTCTCAATTTCCAGGCAGAAAAAACAAAACAAAACTGCTTCAAAACAATTCACTGTTACTTTTTTTCTAATTGATTTTACAGGTATAGATGTTTTGTCTGCATTTATGTCTGTGTATCACCTGTGCCTAGTGCCCGTGAAGGACAGCAGAGGGTATCAGATCCCCTGGAAGCTACAGAGGGTTTGAGCCACTAGGTGCATTCTGGGAATTGAATCTGGGTCCTGTGCAAGAACATCCAGTGCTCTTAACTGCTGGGCCCGCTCTCCAGCCCTGCCACTGTTACTCCGAACGTAATCTTTACATTACCTGCTCAGTCACGCCAGGGTGTCGGGGGATTTCATAGGTCCTGCACTTAAGCTGAAGCACTCTGTCCTCATTCAAAAGTTGTGCAAGCAGAAGCACACCACTCTAGAAGCAAGCACAGAAAGGCCCTGCTGGTTTCTCCAGTGTGACTGAACAGGGACAAGGCAAAGAGACCATTTCCCAATAGTCTCCCAAGGACACCGAGTCCTCCTTTTTCACAAGCGTATGGCGTCTCTTCTGTTTCTTCTACAGATGATTGCTCATCTGGTCTTCTTCCACCCCATAAACCAGCAGTTCTCAACCTGTGGGTCGCAACCCGCAAAGACCATCGGAAAACATATTTACAGCACATTTCCTAACAGTAGAAAAATTACAGTTATGAAGTAGCAACAAGATCATCTTATGGCTGGAGGTCACCACACCATGAGGAACTGTATTAAAGGGTTGCAGCATTAGGAAGGTTGAGAACCACTGCTAAATCATCAGCTACACATTTCCCAGCATTCTTAGTAAGACTATCCTCTTGACTCCCACCTGTGTTCTTGATAAAGTAGTCATGAGGTGGCACAAAATGATATACAACACAGTCAGCTGGCTCTCTCTGCTGCTGGAGACCCAACTCACCTCAGTGTAGAACCGCACGTAACCAGACGTGAACCCCACCACAATGCAGGTCCAGTCAGGACGCCCAGTGGAACTCCTGTCACAAATAAAATTGATGATTGTAATGGCTCAGCCATCAAAGAGGAAGAGACACAGAGCCCACCCTCATCCTTACCTCTTTTGGCTTGCCAGTGGGATGCAGAGAGCACTGGTCACATACTCCCTACAGGCAGAAACCAAAGCAAAACCACGAGCTCAGTCACTGTGCAAATGAATTTTATGAGACGCTTTCTGAAACTTCCTCACATTCCTCCCAGGGTGGAGATATGGTCCAGCAGCTAAGAGTTCTTATTGCTCTTGCAGAGCCTGGGTTCAGCTCTGACATCCTCATTTGACCTCAGAGGGCATCAGGCACATTGGTGCACACACACACACACACACACACACACACACACACACACACACGCAGGCAAAACATTCATACACATAAAATTAAAGAATAAGTCTGTGAAAATCTATTTTATTCAGATTAGGGTTTATAAAAAATCCTAAGAGCAACAAAAGGAAATCTGCTAACCAAATAGTTCTGTACAACCAATAAAGTTGGGAAGGGGACACACACACACACACACACACACACACACACACACACACACACTCATAAAACCTGTACACAGGAAACAGATGCACTTACAAATAGACCCATTCCCATATCTCACACGCAGACAAACGAGAAAACTCGCACCTACCCTTCGTCCACGCTCAAGGACCCACTCCAACCAACAGCAAACTGCATTTCTTCCTTCCCTTTATCACCATGCTTCCATTTTGCTGGGGGAAAAAAGATAAAATAAAACCAGTAACTTACTTATAAATTTTGATCTTTCCCCTTTAAAAACTGACTTGGATATTTGTTATAGGTCAATACACGTTTTTAGTTTGTAAAAGCATTTTTAAAGACCAGCCGGTCCCCTAGCCTTTGGTCTCTCCTTCCCCCACTTTAAACCACAACTTATTACTGTACTCAGAGTTTTTGCAGAATCAAGTTATGAATGCTCATATGCCACCGTACTAACTTTATTCAGAAGACTACTTTTATTTTCAAATGGCAAGGGCAAATTTTATATTAGATTTATGCCATGGGAATGGATTTTCTCTGTAGGACCACCCACAGACATCTTATACATAATCACAGACATCTTATACATAATCTTATTTTGTTCTATGAGTTTTTTTTAATAGTCTATCTAGCTCCAAATCTTAATATTTACATCTCTAACAAAAACTTACGAGCTGAAAACTTATGCACCAAGTGAAAATTTACAGCACTGAGTTTTCAAGCTGCAGCTAAGTCCCTTTTACATTGCTGTAAGGAGCCAGTTACAGCTCTTTCAGCCAGTACTGCCTCAGAAGTGTCACAGAAGGACAGCCTTAAAACAACAACAACAAAAACCAAAACCACAAAAAAGCAGAGGCAACCCAGACTGAAAAGGAAGCACTCTGGGTCTAAGGAGATGGCTCAGTCCATAAAGTGCTTACCATGCAAGTGTGAGGACGCGCATGCATGCATGCACGCGCGCGCGCACACACACACACACACACACACACACACACAAAGAGCGAGCCAGGGGCAGTTTAGGTCTGTGAGCTCAGTGCCCAAGAGGCAGAGATAAGAAGATGCCAGTTTGAGCTCTAGGTTCAAAGACCCTGACTCAAAAACTAGGGTGAAGAGCCACAGAGAAGGACACCTGACATTAGCTTGTGGTCTCCACACATGTGCAGAGGCGCCTGCACATACATGTGCACACACATACACATACCCCAAAAGAGAAATATTCTATCTATATATATAATGCAGTGCATAAATAATGTAGTGTGATAAATGATAGAACCACCATATAATATAGAAGAGAAATAACACATTTCCAAGTTCACATTCTGTTCTAATCTCTGCACTAAAATGGAGGCAGCAGAGAACAACGGTACTTACGCACTAAAAACGCGGCCTTTTGCTCCCGGGCTATCACCATAAGATCACTGGTTGGAGATAAGGATAAAACACACTCTTGAAGCCAGGAAGTTTTTTGTGTTTTAGAAGTATTTCCTTCTTCTTCCTATGCATAAAAATGTAATTACTATAAATGCAAACCATTTAAAGAATACTGCAACTGTGCCTGCCTGTCCTGAGTGAAAGGGGGAGAAAAGAAATACTCTTAATTCTTCCACACCGAAATAGTTCAATGACAGCCACCCAACAAAATACTACAACAAGGGGCTGGAGAGATGGCTCAGAGGTTAAGAGCACTGCTTGTTCTTCCAAGGGTTCTGAGTTCAATTCCCAGCAACCACATGGTGGCTCACAACCATCTGTAATGAGATCTGGTGCCCTCTTCTGGCTTGAAGGGATATGTGCAGACAGAACACTGTATACATAATAAATAAATAGATCTTTTAAAAAAAAAATACTACAACAAACACATCTGTTGTGAAACTGACACAAAACCTTCATACATAAACAGCATGGCATTAGCAGAATGCAACACAAGAAACACTCAGAATTAACTCAGTATTAGGAATTTCATCAGGCAGTAAAGCAGTCTTTAGAAAATCTCTCTCAAGGTCAGCAAGTTGGCTGGGCAAACAAAGGTGCCTGCCACCAAGCCTTAAGACCCGAGTTCAATTTCCAGAACTCACATGTTGGAATGAGAAAAGAGACGCCCCCAGGTTGTCCTATGACCCCCAACACGTGTGCTGTGGCATGCCCATGACGTGGAACATGCGTATGTGTGTGTGTGCACACCCATACACATAACACACAAACACACACAAATAAATAATATCTTCAGCAGGCTTTGGCCAACTAGAGAAACCAGTGAAATGTATTACTGTATGCTCCTCTGCACATACAAACAAATACACTCACTGTGCTTCTCTCCCTTTTCCCTTGTGAGAATTGCACATATAATACATGCATACTTTAACATGCTGCTTTCTTCATTCCACAAGAAGTTTCTTCTTCTTGTTGAGGGCTTCATAACATTCTGTCAGAAGAACACTTAAAATTTGGGATACAGAACCTGTAGCCTCTGGTATAGTTACATGTGCTCCCCTTTACATTAGGAATAAGAATGGATTTGGAGCCAGAACTAAGAAGGCTGCATACTCTTGAAAACAGAAAGGCATTATTACTGGCAAAATTCATATTTTAGTCAAGCTCTTTTTAAAGGGAATTCTGTATCTACCTTACTGTCTTAAAGACATATTTTCTACAGAAAAACTAGAGAGAAAATTATCTCTATGGATAAAAGTCAGCTGTAATTATATTTCTCCTAGATCTATGATTTCTACTAGAACATAGTCTGTTTACTCCACACAGTATCCCAAGCTCCTCAGAGTGGGGCGCTATCACACCCTATGGCCTCCGCACTCGTGACTTGAGACCCAAGATACTAAGTCTGAGTCTTGGGTCCTTTCATGTAAGTGAGATCCCACTTTCGGGCAACAGCCTGGAAAGAGAGCAAACCACAGAGGAATAGTAAATATCTGATTTAAAAAAATAGTGATAGTCCAGGGATTATGGGCATACACCACCACACTCAGCAAAGACAGTGTATTCTTAAGGTATTTCTTTAAACATACCTTTAAAAAATCTTTCCTTTTCCCCTCTGTGGTGGTCTGAATGAAAATGGCCCCCATAGAATCATAGGGAGTGGCATTATTGGAGGTGTGGCCTTGTTGAGTAGGTATGACCTTGTTGAAGGAAGTGTGTCATTTTGGGATGGGCTTTGGGGTTTCGGAAGTTCAAGCCAGGTCTCTTGTGAGGCTCTCTTCATGCTGTGTGGGGATCCACATGTAGAACTCTCAGCTACCTTTCAAACACCTTGTCTGCTGGCATGCCACCATGCTTCCCACCATGATGAAATGGACTAAACCTCTGTACAGTAAGCCAGCCCAAATGAAATGTTTTCCTTTATAAGACTTGCTGCTGGGTATGGTGGCGCAAGCCTTTAATTCTAGCATTCAGGGGACAGAGGCAGGTGGATCTCTAGTTCAAGGCCAGCCTGGTCTGCCAAATGAGTTCCAGAACAGCCAGGGCCACACAGAGAAACCTTGCCTTGGGGGTCGGGGGTGTGTGTTGCTGTGGTCATGGTGTCTCTTCATAGCAATAAAACCCAAACTAAGACACCCTCTATGTAGCGTTCCAGTTCCTTTGGTAACTGTACCCTGCTCTGACTTTCCCGTTCTTGAAAATGTGGCCAATTGATAGAGAAGAACAAGAGTTCTTAGGAATCCAGCTCAAGGCATGGGCAGTGGCAGCAGAAATAGAAGCTGTGCATGAAGGACAGAGATGTGTCTGAGGGAGTTCCTGTGTCAGATCTTTCAAAGACACTTCAAGTCAAAGCAGAAATAATCTGACAAAAATACCTGGATAGGGAAAATAAAGAAGCCCCCACCTCAGGCTGGATCACAGTGAACTAG
The DNA here is from genome assembly GCF_004664715.2 of Peromyscus leucopus. NCBI lineage: Eukaryota > Metazoa > Chordata > Mammalia > Rodentia > Cricetidae > Peromyscus > Peromyscus leucopus. Next base: position 13,357,858 of record NC_051076.1, read on the forward strand.
CTTCTCCACAAAGCTGCATTTCCAGCTTAGCAGCAGGCTAAGGCATCGGTGCACAAGGCATTGGTGCACATTTGGTAGCTGCTAAGATGCAGGCTCACTGTTCGCTTTATAACACGAGGATCTCTGCATACCAATTAGGTGTGTGGAAAAACCTACCCACAGTAATGGTCCACAGTCATAACACTGCTCCTTGAAGCCAGTGATCCTAAAGTTAACACCACCAACTGAAAAGATGCTTAATTTCCCAAGTGAGGAAGAAATTAAAAAGAAAGAAAACAAAGTATCTCACACTTAAACCAGCAAGTTTCCGAGTTTCCCACAAAAACTAGATCCTGAAGCTAACACTGCATCCATTGTTATAAATGTGACCCTCTCAGGAGAGGGATGAAACCTCTGTCTTCATCTGATCAGTGGTGCAGGAAGCGGCCACAGAGGCCCTGGAGAAGGCACTTGCTCTCACTCAGGGCTTCGTCACAGCCTTAGCATTCCTTTCAGACCACAAATTTGTCAGATGATTCATTCTTTCAGGATGTGTCAGATGATAATCCTACAGCACCATAACCAGCCTTTGCTTGCAGACAGCTGCTACCACGCCAATGAATCATCATTTGCCTGCTGTCTATTGGTGTCTATGGCTCCACTGCTGAATGGGAGCAGCCACCAAAGCAGCCAGGGGCAGTTTCTCAGTTTGTAATTATGACCTTGGATGTTCTTTTCACAGGCTAACTTTCAAAGTAGTCTATGAATCATAGGGTGCCAGTAAAATCCAGTGTTCTCAGGGTCTGCTCTCACACTCACAGCAGTTCTAGTGGGTGCCACCAAACTCAAATACTCACTCACACTTTCTGAAAGCAAGAGAGGTACCACAAAAGCAAGGTCTTCATGCTGCCTTTCCTGGTAGTAGTCTGCTTCTAATCTATGTTATGCCCAATGCTTTTCAAACTTTCTTTTCCTTCTTTTCTTGGGGTAAGGTATAATGGGACTTCTTGTCCCCAAACAAAATTCTACAGAACAGTTCAAAAGACCAAAGAGAGCAGAGATGGCAAAGCTTTGCAGCCCCTCCTGCAAACCTCACACAGCGTAGAAAGATCAGAGCCTGAACCACTCAAATTAAACATCTTATGGTCTTCTCAAAATCAAAATGGGGCAAAGCATGAACTCTCTCTAATTTGGTTATAATAAAAAAAAGCTCTCTTTCAAGTAAAATTAGTGACAAAAATGTACACTCTGAATGTCAATTTTTAAAATTAGAGGAAGTCAGTAATTTTACAGTGTATTTCACAGTTAGCTCAGAATTATTTGTTGTTACTTTCCTGGTTTCAGTGCTAAGGACTGAGCCCAGAGCCTTGGTCTCAATAGGCGAGCACACCCCGATTCCATTGTTATTTATGTCTAAACTGTAGAGTGCGATACTGTCTTAGGAGATTTTGCAAGTGTACACTCACTTGCCTATTCAACCTTTGATCTACATGGAAAAAGCCAACATGGAAAAGCCCTGGCATTGGTAATGATAAATATTATTAGTGTTAGAGAGTGAAATGCTTACATTTTAATGTAATACCTGAACTTTCTGCAATAAGCACGGCAAAAACAACTTCCTTTTTTATTATAAGCTTCATTTCATAATTAACTACAATGGAATTCCAAACTTAACAACCATGTGTCTCTATTTCTTGAATAAATATTTGATACTAGACAGTAGATATCTTTACTCCACCAGGTGCTGTGTGGTACTAGAAAGTACCAAATAATATCTACCCAGAGACTCTAACATTTAGTTCTTAGACCAACACAACCAATAAATTATTAGCAATTAGTATCCAGTTGAAGTCAGAATAGACCATATTGCTAAATCAAATGCTAAGGGCTTTAAGCTGCTATTAGATTTTAGAAAAAATAAATAGTAGTAAGTATTCACCAAAAAGATTTATATATGGAAAACATTAGATGACCAATGTCACCCACAAGTGAAATCAAAGATTAAAACATTAATGAGCATTTCACACTATCCTAAGATTGAAGTTTGCTAATATACTAGGGGCCCAACCATTTAGAATATACTTACAAAGGGCAGAACCCACTTTAAAAAGTCAACAACACGCATGCATTCACTTCTTAGTCCTTTGTTTAAATGACTACAAAACAGACAATAGCACACCACTGGGCAGCAGCAGTGGGAGCTGGTGCAGTGGATGAAGCGCTGGCTAAGCAAGTATGAGGACCAGAGTGTGGGTCTCAGAATCTGTCAGTGGGTGTGAAGCCTGCCTGGAATCTCACTTTGAAGGTGGAGACAGGACCCCTGAGGTAAGCTGACCAGCAGGCTAGCCAGATGAGCCCTAACAGTGAGCTCTGGTTGTATCTTAGACACTGCCTCAATGAACAGGAGGGAGTGCAACCGAGAAAGACATCTGATGCCAACCCCAGGCCTCCAGGAGCACTCGTGTGCACACACACACATGCCCAAACACGAAATATACATTTACACACTCAGGCATGCCACATGTACACATACACATTCAAGTAAAAAGCATGAATTAACCGTGTGAATTTTACTTTTATTCTCTCTGGTAAAAAACCCCATTAAAAACAGCATATCTGGGGGCTAGGGAAGGCACTAGAGATGAAACCTAAGGCCCTGTGCATGATACACCCGTGTTCTTCCCATTCTACCCTGATCTTCATTCACCCCAGCTCAAAGGCTTTTTCTTCATCTCTGCTGTAGTGCTGAGGATGGAGCCTGGAAAATTAAGTGCTGACTGATGGGACAGGGAGGCTCAGGAGCATTTTCCCTGGGTGATGGGAAACTGCCAACAGGCTCCTCTGGAAGTGAAGGAGGTTGGAGGAGGAGGCTTGCTTGGAATCATGTTTGACCACTCAGGCCCTAGATCCCTCTCCCACCCCATCCACCTGGACAGGAGGCAGAACAGAGACCTCCCCGTCATGCCCAAATGCACAAGACAGAAGATTCCCTGGGGGACTTCCTGAGGAGTACAGAGGTGAACTAAAACCAACAATCACAGATGAGGAAGGAAAAGTCGCAGCTGATAAGGCAGAGAGTAAAGTCAGGCTCTTCAGCATGTCAGTGACCACAGTGCCAACCACACGGGACCTGCGCAGCTTGTTCCTCTGAGGACAAGAATCTAGAAACAACCCAAAGCTACCTTTGCTGGCTAGCGATCATTTTCACGGTGCCTTTCACACTAGCAAACCACTCCACCAGAATTTACTGAAACTAAGCCAATGTCTGACAGAGCAATGCTTTGAAGCTCACCACTCCAAAAGGCCAAGAAATAACAGAGGAAAAAAAAATAAAATAAAAAACAAACAAACACAGAAAGGCAGAGACTGGAGAACCACAGGAAAAGCTCTGCGGCAAGCAAGGGTTCTGAACCTCAGCACTCCTGACAGTTTGAGCGGGATCATGCTTTGCTCTGAGTGACTACCCTCTGTGGTACAAACTGCCTGGTAGGACCTTCAGCCCCTGCCCGTTGGACATACCTCTGCCCCAAACTGAAAACCAAGACTGTCCACATGATGCCAAATCATTGAGAATGACTAGGTTACACTTGGCTCTCATTAGTGCTGAAAGAAGGACCATTGACAAAATAAGCATTTCTTACAGTCAAAGGTCCAAGCTCCTAGTGAGAACTAGCCTTGGGAATGAGACCCTCTGTGGTCACCTTCCAGGATGGCTATGTGTCCTGTGTGGCAGATGGCACCAACATCTAATGGAGGTGATGCAATAAGCATGGAGATTCTCCAGAATCGTCTTAAATGATTGATACTCTAAGAATATGCAATCAGCATGAGTTATATTCCAATTGTTGGCCTATAAATAAACATTTCTCCAGGGCCTCTTTCCAATTAGCATACTTTCATTCCCTTTTAATGTGATGAATCATAATTGCCCTTGAAATATCATACTACGTACCCTTCTGTAAAACAGATGAGACATACTTCAAAGTAATCTGAGTAGAAATTCTCCCCGCTGCCCACTGGAGCTGAGGACCTCGGGTAGAGCTTCCCTAGGTCCACTCCTCTCCTGTCTACTACCTGGTTATGATGGAGCCAGCCAATTCTATCCTTCCTTCCACTTGCTCTATGCACCAATGAAAGAATACCTTACCAATTTAGGTTAATGTAAGCCTCCGTAAGCGTCTTCCAAAACTGTCTCAGTTCCCTTATGGCCTGACACTGGTTGAACAAACATTCCATGTTCATCACTTAGTTCCCACAGCAAAGCAATCACAGTCCCAACTAAAAGCTCTTGTAACACTAGAAAATAAAACACAAATCCTTGCAAAGTGATTTACTGTTACTCACAGGACTGTCCTCTATCTACTGGACAGTGTGTTTGTTTATCTTCTTTTCCAGGTTCCCAAGTCATCCACTGCTTTATCACGGTGCTATCAACCTGTCATTCTTGAGGAAGACTGTTATCCTTTTCCTTACATCCAAATTCATCCCGAATACTTGTTTCTGCTTGTCTCCTCATTCTCTTATTGCACTTCATTGTAGGGAAAAAGGATTTCATCAGTTGTGTTCTTTTCATTTGCCCAATGAAGAGCTGTGACCAATTAGACATAGACACATTATTTTGGACACTGTATATATTGAATTGTAGTCCCCCGCCACCTAACTTAGATATTGAAGCAGTAGCTCCATGTGACTGTACTGAGCATAGGGATTGTAAGAAAAAAGTTTATGTTAATTGAGGTCCTGAGGGCTGTGCTGTATCCTATAGGACTCATATCCTAAGAAGAGATGAGACACCAGAACAACTCCACAGTCCCACTTGTTCACAGAGAAGCCAACAAGGACACAGGAGCACAGCTGTCTGCAGTAGTCAGAGGAGGGGCAATACCTGGCACCTTGATCTTCAGCTGTGACAAGATAAATATTTGTTCTTTAAGTGACTCAGCCTGTGGTAGTGTGTTATGGCAGTCTGAGCAGACAATTATAGGGTGAGATATCTACAGGAGAATGTGGTGGTATTGTGCTCCCCAAAATATTGTGCACCCTAATAAACTTATTTGGGGCCAGAGAACAGAACAGCCACTAGATAGACATAGAGGCCAGAAAATGATGGCACACATGCCTTTAATCCTATCACTTGGGATTAAAGCCACATTGGAAACATCCAGGCATGGTGACTCACGCCTTTAATCCCAGAAAATGAGCCTTTAATCCCAGGAAGCGATGGCAGAAAGCAAAAAGGTATATAAGGCATGAGGACCAGGAACTAGACAGGTTAAGCTTGTAAGCTTTTAGCAGCATTTCAGCTGAAATTCATTCTGGATGAGGACTCAGAGGCTTCCAGTCTGAGGAAACAGGATCAGCTGAGGAATCGACAAGGTGAGGTAGCTGTGGCTTGTTCTGCTTCTCTGATCTTCCAGCATTCACCCCAATACCTGGCTCTAGGTTTGATTTTATTAATAAGACCTTCTAAGATTCCTGCTACAGGAGAAAGATATACCAAAACCTCAAAGGCCACTAATGTCATAGTCACAGGCACAGACCTTCTTGGATATGGCTCTTGCTGATGCAGATATTAGAATATAATTTTATTGTTTTGTTTGCAGAAGGAGGACTTTATTGTTCCGTGACATTATCATTAAAAACATCCAGAAAATGTCTGGAGAGATGGCTCAATGATTAAGAGTGCTTATCACTTTTCTAGGGGATGTAAGTTCAATTCCTAGGACCGATGTCGGGCAGCTCACAACCACCTATAACTCCAGCTACACACACACACACACACACACACACACACACACACACACACACACACACACTTTTTTTTTAAACCCAAGAAAAAGTACTTTGCTTTCATTTTTAGCTATTGGTTAGTGTGAGAAATACAAGACAGCCTGCAGAAAGAAGCCCAGGAAGTACAAGTAGGTTCCTGCTCTGTGTTTCTAAGCAATTCCCAGCATGGGCAGGAAGAAGCCTCACTGACAACAACCCAGAGTGGACAGAAGCCAAGAGGAGTGCCTAGTTTATCTTCCCTACAAGCCAGCGGCCTACAGTGGAGCCGCTGAGGCAGGCTCAGGGGACATGTCCCTTGAGCCCTCACGATGCACTTGGTGCTGCCGATGAGTCTGCACTCCACACGGAGTGAAGAGGTAGGACAAGCACATGTGAAGATCCAGGCTACTGTTGCTTGGTCCCTGGAGGTTTTAGTTCACACTGACCAATGGACTCGTGAAAGCACACAATGACCACAGACCCAGAGCTCCCCGACCATGAACTGGTTTCTCAGCATGACTAAGATGAGGTTCTCCCAGGAGGAGGCCAAACCCTTCTGGAGTGAAAGCTCCTCTTGCCACCACTGTATTTGAATCATCCTTCAAAGTGGCTCTAATGTCTTCTTTGAAGAGAGAGAAGTCACTGTGACCAAAGGCTCCTGGGACACAACATCCTCTCCAGAGCTGCAGCACAAAGGTGACAGTAGCAACCTCTTTGAGATTCCATTCACAGCTTTATGAGCTGGTGGGACAGCTGCGGTCATCATGGAGCAGCAGGGAGTACACGGAATCCTCTCTTAGACCCCGGACACAAACATCTTCTTGGTGGTACTCCACTCTCCCTCACTGCACTTTTCCTCCTCACATCTTCTCCACAGCCGCATTCTCCACGTGGACCACGCCCTCCTCACATCTTCTTCACAGCCGCATTCTCCACATGGACCACGCCCTCCTCACATCTTCTCCACATGCCACATTCTCCACGTGGACCACGCCCCTCCTCACATCTTCTCCACAGCTGCATTCTCCACTTTGACCACGTCCCTCCAGTCACCATCATTCAGGGCATTTAACTTACGGTCTGTTTTTCTTGCAGCTGTCACTTCCTCATAGGGTGACTTCCACTCTGCTGGGTCCAGCCCTTGTTACAGCTGACAGCTCAGAATCGTATGAGCAAAACAGGCTTCTCCCTTCTTAAAAAAGGCTTTTCCAGACTCCCAGGATTAAGTCTCTCAAATACAAAAGCCTTTTACTCTTTCAAGTCATCAAAATGAAACAACTTGCAAAGCGATGAGAGGCATCCCAAAATAAAAGGCAGCCTGGAGTCCATGTTGCTACCTGCTGAGCTCAAGAGATGCAGCTGGCCTCCAGGGCAGCAGCACTCAGCTCTGGTAGCCGCTTCACTCACTCTTGGAAAGTTTGCTCTCTCAATGTTCTTCATGCACTGCCGCTGCGCACCAGGGACCAGCTCTCCAATGACGGGCCAGTGACAGCCAAAGCTCACTCTCCTCCGCCACTCCCCACAGCCTCCGCCCAGTGGCAGCTGACTGAGAATACCTTCAGTGTTTACAGCACAGTGCCTCCACACAACTTAACAGTAAGTGAACAGCAAGACACCCTACTCCCACTGTTGGCGCCATCTTTAATGTGGGCAAAACCCAGTTATGTTTTGGGGAAGTTGGAGGTCGGTTCCTAGCAGGAGCATTCCTGTCCATTCACTTCCTGTGGGTGATGGTGTCTGTTACCTTGATCAGGCCTTGGACTCCTGTATCTCACATATCTGCCGAGCCTCTTGCTCTGCTGTTTCTTGTGCCTCTGGATATAAACCTTAGAGTTGTTTATAATCACTGAAAGTAGTGCAAATAACAGTCTTACCTCCACTGAGTGACATTTCTGGCAGTCCTGGTATAGCTGTGAGTGTGAAACAATAAAAAGGAGAAAGACTTCCAGACCACAAACAAAGGATGTAGGTAAAAACCGTGAAGTGGTTTGAACTATAAGTAAGCAAAAGCCAGTCAGTCTTGTTCTAATTGCACATGAAATGCTTAGAATGGGTAAATCCATACACAGAAAGTAAATCAGTTATTACTGTAAGATAGGTAATGCACTGTGGGGTTTCTGCTAGGGTAATTAAAATATTATTAACTTAGATCATGATAATAGTTACAGAACTTGAGAATATTAAGAAAACTGAGTTATATACTGCAAGGGTGAATTACATGGTATATGAATCATATCAATATCATATACAATTAACATCACAATACTGATAAAAATCTGAGTGATTAAAATGGTACACTAAACATTTGTTTAACACAAAAGAATGAAGCAAAGAGTTAGAAGACACTGTGATGGCCAATCCTGGTTATCCCTGACTAGAACTGGGAAGCACCTCACAGCCGGCCACCCAGCACTGAGTGGAAGATTTGTTTCCATTTCGTCACCGGAAGTAGGAAGGGCTATCTTTAATGTGGGCAGCACCTTTCAATGGCAACCCACACAAAGGGGTCTTAGAAAATGTTGTGATTTTGCTCCTTGCCTCTGCTCCTGCTGGCAAGCTTATGTGCCCTGCTACTGAAAGCCTTCACTGACACCAGAACCTTCTTCAGGCTTTCAACATGGACCAGAGGCAGTGGCTCTCCAGGCTCTCTCCAGGCCTTCAGCACCACAGAGGCAGCCAGGTGCATGAACTAAGCAGCTATGGACTCTTGGCCTTACTAGACCATGCCATGTGCCAACCTAAGACAGTGACTGTCGGAGTACTAGACCATGCCATGTGCCAACCTAAGACAGTGACTGTGGGAGTACTAGACCATGCTATGTGCCAGCCTAAGACAGTGACTGTCCGAGTACTCAGACCAGTCTAATATGTCCCCTTCTAATAACAGTTATTCTTTTGATTCTGTCCCTTAGGGTACACTGACTAATAAAGGAACTAAAAAGTGACTAGGTATACACAAAACACATAGCCAAATGGCAGATGAGAATTTAGCTACACCAATAATCACTTAAAATGTGAAGAAATTATTTAATGAATGCTGAAAGTATCAGGTTGATTAAAAAAGCAATATCCAACTACCTATTAAAAACACAATTTAGCTTCAAAACCAGAAGTCGGTTAAAATGGAAAAGAGGGGAAGGAGACAGGCCATGGGAAAGCAATGCCTGTGTAAGAAGTAGAGAGGGCAGACATCAGTACACATCACCGGGGACACTGACGCACTTCAGAGCAGGAGAGCCCAGGAGGCAGACAAGTATAAATGGAGACACAGTCCACAGGAGGACCGACCGCTCAGTGCCTGAAGCAACACTGACAGTGCTCACGGGAAGAGGCAAGTCCGGCAGAACACACGGACGTTTCCACTCCCTTCTCTCACTAGCAGAAAGAAGAGAAATCCGGAAGAACACAGAGACAAGAACAGACCAACCTGACTGAATGCAGAGAACCCTTCCCTGTCAACAGAGATGAACATCTAATAGAACACACCGTGTATGAAGCCATAAAGTAGGCCCCATAGAGTTACACTGTTTGGAAGCATGTAACAGAAGCTCTCTGATAACATCAAGGTGAAATCAGAAATAATCATCAAAGAAATCTGGTAAATTCCCAGTAACAGTTTTCCTTATCTGCAGTTCTACTTCTGTGACTTGAGTTATCCAAAGCCAGTCATGGTCCAAGGGATAAGTGGAAAACTCCAGGAATGAACCATCACAGGTTATAAATTGTGTGCCGTTCTGAGTTCTGACTTACGTAATGAAACCACACAATGTCCCACTCCACCAGGCCCTGGAGTCCAGAAGCTGTGAGCTCTGCCTTTGTCCAGCACATTGCTACTCACCCATTAGTCTCTTGTAGTCATTTTGGTTGTTAAAGCAACAGTCTGAACATCATAGAGCATATGTTCATGTAACTCTTATTTTAATTAATTAATATTGGCCCCCAAATGTAAAGGTAATGATGCTTGCAATTTTATTACAGCATATTGTTAAAATGTTCCCACTTCATTATTGGTTATTATTCTTAATATCGTACTGCATCTAACTTATGAATTAAACTTTTTTAAAAGTATGGACATATTGGATAAATAGTACATGTAGGGTTCACAGCTGTCCTCAACATTTCAGGCCCCTAGGAGGTCTTAGGCAAAGTCTCCCTCCTCAAGGGGAGACTATTACATTTACAAATTAAGTAACACACTTCTAACAAATCAAAAAGGAAACCAAAAGAAATTAGAAAACATTTTAAACTAAATGCAATTGAAAATACACATAAAAACCTGAGTGCACAGGTAAATATGTAGGTTTATATTACAAGAGAAAATAGATTTAAAATAAGTAATCTATAATGACATTTTAAGAAGCTAGAAAACAAACTCAAAGTAAAGAGAATTAAAGATATAACTAAAGACAATAAAACAGAAAAAAACACTGGTTACTGAAACTCAAGTTTGGAAACTAACTACTAGAACAAAAGCAAAAAAAAAAAAAATTTAGGTAGAATAACCAAGGGAAAAGGAGAGAAAAATAAAAATACCAAAATCATGGTATAAAATGAGAAATTACCCAAATCACAGACTGGAAGAGAAGTCTCTCCACACACATAAAAGTCAGGGATTACAGAAACAAGATATTTCTAGGTGTCATACGGCCCGGTTCTAGCTAAGAAATGATACGGCAAAGCTGTTAGTCGCTTTTAAGAAAAGCTGTTTCTGGGCTGGAGAGATAGCTCAGAGGTTAAGAGCACTGGCTGCTCTTCCAGAGGTCCTAAGTTCAATTCCCAGCAACCACATGGTGGCTCACAACCATCTGTAATGAGATCTGGTGCCCTCTTCTGACCTGCAGGCATACATGCAGGCAGAGCATTGTATACATAATGAATTTTAAAAAAAAAAAAAAAAAAAAAAAAAAAAAAAAAGCTGTTTCCCCAGAACAGCAGGTGACAGTCCAAGTCTTTTCCTCCCTCTGGTCACAAATAATGCCACACCATTGCCTGTGACAGAAACAAGCCAGCCAGCCAGACATGAAGAGACTGATGACATAGAGAGCTCAGTGACTGGGTCAAATGACCTAGGAGCTACCCTAACTCTAGCTGGCCTTCCATGTGAAGTGACGAAGGCTCCTGCGGTTTAAGCCAGTTTAAGTTAGATCGTCCACGACTCACAGGTGAAACATGGTAAGATGCACAGGGACTTGTCTACTTTGGTCATTGATATAGTCTAAGCACCTAGAATATGACAGGCACAACAAATATTCTAGAATATTTAGAGAGCATCTAGAATAACTTAGGAAAAGGAAAGACTCCCAAAGCAATGAACTGTAGCTAGAGTTTTTCTGCCTTGCCCACGGTCAGGACAAATCTTTGTCACCCACCAGTCCCACAGCCGCTCAGACCCAAACAAGTAAACACAGAGACTTATATTGCTTACAAACTGTATGGCCGTGGCAGGCTTCTTGCTAATTGTTCTTATAGCTTAAATTAATCCATTTCCATAAATCTATACCTTGCCACGTGGCTCGTGGCTTACCGGCATCTTTACATGCTGCTTGTCCTGGCAGCTGGCAGTGTCTCTGACTCAGCCTTCCACTTCCCAGAATTCTTCTCCTCCTTGTCCCACCTATACTTCCTCCTGCCTGGCTACTGGCCAATTAGTGTTTTATTTACTAACCAATCAGAGCAACACATTTGCTATACAGAACATCCCACAGCAATGAACTGTTCCCTATCTAGCCCACCGCTATGGTTCTACCGAGTCCCCAGCGCCATGTCAGACACTTAACCCCATGTAAAAGGAGGAGTTGAGAACCAATAAGAAGTGGTCATAAAGGCAGAGTGAGCTAATCAATGCTGCCATCATGGGATTGGTTTGTTATAACAGGAGTGGGTCTGTTCTGAGGGGTGGGGAAGTTTGGATTCTACACACACACACACACACACACTCCCTTTTCTTTTGTCTCTCCTTCATCTTTTGCCATGCTATGAGGCAGCAAAAAGGGCACTGTCAGACGCTAAGCCCTTCATCTTAGATTTGAACTGCCTCCCCCAGGACCACAGCCAATGATACTTTCATCGTGAATTACAAAGTCTCAGGTCCTTTGTTGTAGCATAGACTACAGTGCCCAATTAGTGTAGCCATTAAGTTCCTTAAAAGCAGGTATCAGCCTGGGCTACCAAGAGAGCTCCAGGAAAGGCGCAAAGCTACGCAGAGAAACCCTGTCTCGAAAAACCAAAAAAAAAAAAAAAAAAGCAGGTATCTAGTTAGTTACTACAAACTAAACATACAACTGTTTGTGACAAAGATTTTTTCAAAATGTCAACCTACTACTGAAATATGCCATTATTATTACAAAAGATGTCACTATCAAAAACCATGGTGGGCACCAGCTCTGTGGGTAAAGCACTTATCCTGTAAGCCTGGGGACCTGAGTTCAATTCCTGGAACCCATTAGAGGGGAAAGGAGGGAAGTGGCCCCACAGTTGTCCTCTGACCACCACATAGACCCCTTCCACACACACAATCAAAACAAGACCACGCAATTATAAAGACTTACAGGTTCTTGGGGTTCTGTTTCTTCCCATGCTCCCCAACTATCATCTTCCCAGTTTGATGATTTGCCTAGAGGGAGGGAGAGAGGGAGGGAGAGAGAGAGAACACATAAAAATTAAAGGCTTATTAACATATTTTAAAACATTTTTCTCTAAACGTAACAGAAACAAGTTTTTTTTCGTTTGGTTGGTTTTTGTTGTTGATTTTGAGACAGGGTCTCACTATGTAGCTCTGGCTATAACTTGTTATGTAGACCAGGCTGGCCGTGAACTCACAGAGATAACCCCTGCCTCTGCCTCCTGAGCACTGATCATAGATGTGTGCCATCACACCCAAGCAGAAGCAATCGCTATATGATGTTAATGTTAAAGAAGAATGTGGTTGTAAGCTGTGCTACCTTAGGATTTGGCCAAAGATGATAAGAACCAAGAAACATATAACCTACTTAATTTCCAAATCTATGTCTAGTAAAACTGTACAAGTTATTCAAATCTTAAAATATTGGACATTGAGTAGATCCACATTTGAATTAAATGTAAAGGTAAGTTTAAAGATTAATCTGAGTAGGGCTGGAGAGATGGCTCAGCGGTTAAGAACACTGGCTGTTCTTCCAGAGGACCAGGGTTCAATTCCCAGCACCCACATGGCAGCTCACAACTGTCTATAATTCCAGTTCTAGGGGATCCAACACCTTCACACCAGTGCACATAAAATAAAGTTAAAAAAAAAAACCTGGACATGGTTGACACATGCCTATAATGACAGCTCTTGGAAAGTAGAGGCAGAAGGATCAAGTTCAAAAATTCAAGGCCAGCCTTGACTACACAGCCAAGTTTGAGAATAGTCTAGGCCACCCCAGATCCTGTCTCAAAAAACTACACACATATAAATTTTAACAAATATTTGTTACTTAAGATAAATATACAGCAACAAACACACCTAAAATTTCACACAGATGTTTTCAAAGTGAATTGTTGTTTCTTGATTAGATAAGGTATCCATGGAAACAACATGAATTCTGAAACAAGAGAAGCCTCCTATTGCTCCCTTTTTTTACTCGTTTCTTACATTGAGACAATCTTCTTAAGATTAAAATATTTTCACTAAAATAAACAGCAAGGAATTAAAAACCTCAGGTAAGTTTAGAAAGCACCATCCCTTGCATCACTCATGCTGATTTTATGTAATTTGCTCATAATTTACTTAAAGCAATAAAAATATGATCTTTCAGCAACCAGAGACAAGAATGAGATGCTCCATCACCCCAAATGAAGTTAGACCACCAATGAAGTTTCAATAAGACTCAGGCTGCAGATGTTTCACTTTAATTCTATCAGTTTTTTACTTATGAAATGCATTATGAAATACCTAATGCTTGTTCAAATCCTGGATGCAGCATTTCCTCCCTCTGAGGAAGCAAATGACCTCCCCTGTAAGCTTTAGTTTTCTCGAAGCGTTCTCTGAATTGTGGGGCTGCGTAAGAACTGAACCAGAGAGCATACTCAGGGGCTCTGCGTGTGATATGTAAGTTCTCACTGCCAGCCATCATGATTTAGCCATCAGATATAACCATGAGGTAGAAGTTAAATATATTTAAGCAATCAGCTTTCAAACTCTGAGCAGAAGTCAGTACTAAAGATGAGCAGGACCTTGATGACTAATGAGGGAGGGAAGCAATCAGAACATTCACTTACACACTCGGCTTTAAAGGTTGCTGAAATAAAGACACAGATTATTTAAGGGGTTACAGTCTGGCACTTGGAATCACTGCTCAATTAGCTTGTAGTAACAACAGTCTAATCTTCAGCACTTAAATGCCAAATAATTACTTCCTAAAATTCCAAATACACTGCTAGGCATACATTAAGTCCTAAAATAGCACCATGCTTTGATTAAAATCACATGATCTACAGATTTCCAGATACAAGTCAATTAACAATTGTTCTGTTAAACACCATGTTCCAAACCTTGTAGTAGGAGCTAAGGAAAGTGTAACACCACCCTTGCTCTAAAAGAATCTAGGATCTTACGCAGGATGTGGACGGACACTTAACTACAGCACACATGAGTGCTGTAATTACTACAGTACTTTGGATAAGAGAAAGAAATATTTCATAGGTATACAAATGCTTATATACACATGCTATGCAAATAGTCACCATCATTATTTATTAAGATTTTGGTTTTATTTTTATTTATTTTTATTGGTGTGAGTACATGTGCATGTAAGTATCTGTGTGAATGAATATGCAAATGTGTGTGAGTGACCATGGGGACCAGAAGAAGGTTGGAGCTGGTGTTACAGGTGTTTTTTTTAAGCCACCGAACATGGGTGCTAGAAACTGAATATGGATCCTCTGAAGACCAGCAAGTGCTCTCAACAGCTGAGCCATCTCTTTAGCCCCTATTTAGTTTTGAGACAAGGTCTTGCTACAGAGCCCTGGCTTACCTTAAACTGATGGTCCTCCTGCCTCAGCCTCCCAAGGACTGGGATTACAGATACATGACACCACACATGGCCAAAATAGTGTCTTTACAAGGTAGCTAGAAACTTTTCAATTTAACTGGAAAAACATGAACATAAGGCAAAAGCCTCAAGGCACAGAACACTGGTGATGACTCTACATGCCCAAATGCTGCACGCACAGCAATTCACTGAAACATCACAAGGTTCCTTTACAATGTAATGTTACATGAGAAAACAGATTCATCAACAGTTTAAATAGCTCGGCTTAGGTCACAGAAGTGAGTGGCAACCTAGTTCAATTCTGCCATCATTGCACAACTCACGTCCTTGAGACTCGGGCTAACTTCCTTCCATGTGGCTCAGGGACAAAGATAAGAGAAACATTGTTAAAGGAGAAGGGGAGGAAGGCAGCAGGGCCAGCCACACAGCAAGCCAACAAGTAAGAAGGAAAGAAAAGTACGAAGAATAGAGAAAGATTAAAGCCCAGAGGCGCAGGGTGGTGGTGGCACTCGCCTTTAATCCCAGCACACAGGAGACAGAGGTAGGCAGATCTCTGAGTTCAAGGTCAGCCTGGGCTACAGAGTGAGTTCCAGGAAAGGTACCAAAGCTACACAGAGAAACCATGTCTCGAAAAACAAACCAACCAACCAACCAACCAACCAAACAAACAAACAAACAAAAAAGCCCAGAGGCAAAAGGTAGATGGGATGGATAATTTAAGTTAAGAAAAGCTGGCTAGAAACAAGCCAAGCTAAGGCTGGGCACTCATAAGAAAGAGTAAGTCTCTGTATTTATTTGGGAGCTGGGTGGCAGGACCCCCAAAGAGCCAAAAGAATAAAAAAAAAAAAAAAAAAAAACTACAAGGAGTGGTGATACAAACTTTTAAATACCAACACTCTGAAGGCAAGATGAGTCTGAAGACAGCTTGATCTACATAGTGAGTTCCAGGCCAGCCAGGGCTATACAATGAGACAATGTCTTAAAACTCCTTTGGACAATTAAACTTTGCTTTTTTGGCAATAATTAAACCTTCTCTTCATTTTACTATATCACTAAAACAAACTATCTGACTATGGGTTGATTGAGGCAACTTAGCCAACCTATTAATCCTTTTAGAAGCCAGGCGGTGATGGCGCACACCTTTAATCCTCGCACTGGGGAGGAAGAGGCAGGCAGATCTCTGAGTTCAAGGCCAGCCTGGTCTAGAGCACGAGTTCCAGGATAGCCAGGGTTACACAGAGAAATTCTGTCTCAAAAAAACTGAAAAATACAAAACAAGAAGAAGCAAAGTCTCCCAGGAAGAATAGATGCCAGGAAATTATCAAAGTGAGAGGTGAAATTAATAAATTAAAAACTAAGAATAATACAAAAAATTAATGAAACAAAGAGTTGGTTCTTTGAGAAAATCAACAAGATAGACAAGCCCTTATCCAAACTAACCAAAAGACAGAGAGAGAGAATCCAAATCAACAAAATCAGAAATGAAAAGGGGTACATAACAACAGACATTGAGGAAATCCAGAGAATTATAAGGTCATATTTCAAAAACAAACAGTCTTAGAATATGCTTTGTCTCTTAAGAAATTTAAGTCCACGGTTCACATTTAAAATTGCTATAAAATTATGTAAATATCAAATTACCAGAACATCAAAACAACCTTGCAGAATAAAAGCCCTTTAGGAAGCCATTCATTCAGTATGTAAGTAAGAAAGTAGCATCTTTTCCATGCTTGACACTAGATATAACAGAAAGTTTCCAAAGACCTTAGTTCAAGCACATAATCTCTGTTGAACCCACAACACTATAAAAAGGATTTTATTTTTCCTTTATATTAGTATAAAAAGAGTCTGACTCAATTCACAAATGACTCATATAATCAGGCGGAAGACAGTAGTTATTTGGATTTCCTGCTCCTACAAAGGCCCAGTATCTCTTCATGCTTCAATTCAAAACATGCCCCGAGAGAAAGGCTCTGAGAAATACATTATTTGTTTCAATAAAGGTTTACCCACTTTTCAATGTCTGGCTAGAAAACTGTTTTCAACTGAAGGAAAAGAAGAATTAGTTGGGTAGCTCCTGCTATCATGGGAATATTTTCTCAGTCATTAGACTATAGATAGATTAAGGGGACTGAGGAGACAGCTTGGTGGGTAGTGTCCATTGACAAGTATGAGGACCCGAGCAATCCCCAAGACCCACATTTTTAAAAAACTGCCATCTATACCATTAGTGGTGTTTCTTTACAGATTGATCATTGATCAGGGTTATAGGTAAGCAAAGCAATGTGTTTAACATTAAATTATGAACTATATAATTTTATGTTAAGATGGAACATTTCTGTAAAACCTGAGATCTTATAAAGTTCATGTAATCATGAGGAAATAGGATTAATCTGTTTACTATACCATCAATTACTACAAAGAAAAGCCACATTCCAATGCTCACTAGTACATGTGGCCAATGACTATGGTGTAAGACAGGGCAAGTCTGGAGTAAGGAATGATGTATTATCAGCTGCCTGTGGTGGATTTGAAATTTTGCCTTGGAGAGTTACAGGAGCTTGGGCAGTTTAATTAATCCCTTGCTGCCTCACCTTCCTCTTTAGCAAGGTGGAGCTAATAATTGCATCTGCCTCAGAGAACTGTGATAGTTGTGTGAGGCACTGAGGACTGCGACTAGTCACTGTACAATAACCAACCTGCAAACACAGCATTCTCATCACACTCCACCTTTGCCTACCCTATCATGTTAACCACATGCTAACTATATTGTTATCTTGACAGAGGTGAGTTCTTTAGGGCTCATATTAATCCTTTGGGAAGTTTGCTTGCAGATTTTATATCTAAGATCAAAACGACCTTTTAAAAACAAATTTTCCACGAAACACTGTAACATTAATAAATTCTGTTTCACTTAGTGAGGCAAAGCAACTTAAAAGTACTGATTCCTAGCTTTAGTTTTTATTAAGGAATAACAGGAAAATGTAGTATTTCTGGTTGAATTCAAGTGTAAGTGGCAGATTTCTTTAGGAGCAGAAACATCCTTAGCAATCAAGTTGAAAAGCACATGCTGGCTATGGACTGAAGAACCTTTACATTTCACATCTACCTGCACAGACAACATCTACTTCAATTAAAAACAGGGCATGGCTCACTACTAACAAAAGACCCTGAGCCAATACAAAGTCAGTTTGCTCACTCACTCACTTTAACAGTCTTCTTGAGAGTGCTAGGGAAAAATAATCATAAAGGCCACTGAGTTCCCAACTCTGAAGAAGAAAAGAACCTGTTATTGCTCAAATATTTTTATCAACAGTGAATAAATATATAAAGGCAGATTAATAGTAGCAAGCACTACTGGAAACATCTAAATATTACCATGAGAACGCTTCTCAAACCTTGTTACTTCCATATCATGATTCATACCCAGACACTGCACCTAAAGAAGTCATTATATCAGGACATTTCTATAAGGAAATATCCCAAAGGTGCATGCATGCATCAGTGGGCTTTCCCACCTGCCTTGCTTAACCTAATGACAACATAGCATTCTAGGATATACAAGATATGTGTACTTTGTTTGGACTTTCTAATCTTGGTTCCTATTCCTCAACTCCTACCCTTGTTTTTGTCTGTCTGTCTGTCCCCCTCCACTTCCCAATGTGTGGAGAGGAGAGGAGAGGAGAGGAGAGGAGAGGAGAGAGAGGAGAGGAGAGGAGAGGAGAGGAGAGAGGAGAGAGAGAGAGAGAGAGAGAGAGAGAGAGAGAGAGAGAGAGAGAGAGAGTGTCTCATGTAGTCTAGGAAGCCTTGAATTCATTATGTAGCCAATGCTGGCCTCGAACTCACAACCTTCCTGCTTCTGTCTCCCAAGTGCTATGATAAAAGGCACAGGCCTCCACACCCAGCCTCCCACATCTGTTCTGAGGCATGAATTTCCTTTAAATTTTATTCTCTCATATTCTAAATAAAAATTTCCTTAAAATTCACAGGTTATCGAGGTTTTTCATTAAGGGGTGAATTTGAACTTAAAATATTTTATGTATTTAAGTTATTAAAATTATCCTTCATTTG
Organism: Peromyscus leucopus; assembly: GCF_004664715.2. NCBI lineage: Eukaryota > Metazoa > Chordata > Mammalia > Rodentia > Cricetidae > Peromyscus > Peromyscus leucopus. The sequence goes on from NC_051076.1 coordinate 13,376,688, forward strand.
TTTCACACTGCATCTTGAATCATAACTTTTCTTTAAATAAAAGAAGCTTATCTCCTACCAACTTACATGGCATAGAGAGAAATAAAGAAGAGCAAGAGGTTCTAAGTAAGAGAGATGAAAGTGACATCTGCACTGACTGATAACCTGACCAACTGCTAACCTGACTGCTAACCTGACCGAACTGCTAACCTGACTGCTAACCTGACCGACTGTTAACCTGACTGCTAACCTGACCAACTGCTAACCTGACCGACTGCTAACCTGACTGCTAACCTGACCGACTGCTAACCTGACTGCTAACCTGACTGCTAACCTGACCAACTGCTAACCTGACTGCTAACCTGACCAACTGCTAACCTGACTGCTAACCTGACCAACTGTTAACCTGACTGCTAACCTGACCAACTGCTAACCTGACCAACTGCTAACCTGACTGCTAACCTGACCAACTGCTAACCTGACTGCTAACCTGACCGACTGCTAACCTGACTGCTAACCTGACCAACTGCTAACCTGACTGACTGCTAACCTGACCGACTGCTAACCTGACTGCTAACCTGACCAACTGCTAACCTGACCAACTGCTAACCTGACCAACTGTTAACCTGACTGCTAACCTGACCAACTGCTAACCTGACTGCTAACCTGACCGACTGCTAACCTGACCAACTGCTAACCTGACCAACTGTTAACCTGACTGACTGCTAACCTGACCGACTGTTAACCTGACTGACTGCTAACCTGACCGACTGCTAACCTGACTGCTAACCTGACCAACTGTTAACCTGACTGACTGCTAACCTGACCGACTGCTGCTAACCTAACTGACTGATTGCTAACCTGACTGGCTGACTACTAACCTGATTGACTACTAGCCTGACTGACTGATGCTAACCTGACTGACTGCTGCTAACCTAACTAACTGCTAACCTGATTGACTGATGCTAACCTGACTGACTGATTGCTAACCTGACTGGCTGACTGCTAACCTGATTGACTACTAACCTGACTGACTGATGCTAACCTGATGGACTGCTAACCTGACCTTTGAGCCTACTATTTTTACAGCAATCACTATTCACTACTCTGAATGGTCTAGAATCAGACAAAGTACCAGGAAGGCAGGCAAGCACCACCACACCAGGCTCCAGGACCATTATTCCTGTTCGCACCCTTACCTGGTTAAACATTTTGCCTCAAAGAATAAAACCAGTGACTCAGATGCAACAATTCTCCCCTAGAAAGAATGTTTTCCCCTGAGCATGTTACACCACTCTAAAATACTGTTCTCTGACTTGATAAAGGAAACTTCAAACCACAGAGACAACATCCTCCGCAACACAAATGCCTTATTTACGGTTATTGCCAATGAACGAATCAGTCTAACAAAGGCCTTCTGCTTTCTACAGCTTTATTTCATTCCCCAAATACATTATCCTAACTTACTTTTGAATAGTCTGTACCTCTAAATGGAGAGCACATTTTTTTCCATTTAACAAGGACCTGAAGCTAAAAAGGAAATTGAATTCCATAAGTGGACAATTAATTTGACAGTTATTTGTATGAGTGTGCCAAGAACAAAAATTGAATGAGAAACTTAAAAAAAAATGTTAGAAGAGGGGAAATTTAATTTTTATAGTCTAAGATCTTAATACAAAAGCAAATTCATTTCCATCTTTATGTATTACTTTCATAAGAAGAAACTTCTAGAACCTATGATTTGTAACTTATTCACAGGGTTCAAAAGCCTTCAGTGGGTCCTTTCAGCTCAGAGAAGGCAGGCACCATCAGGCAGGACAAAGTCAATTACAAAGAATAAAGAAGCTTTTAATGTTCTGTGCCTCAGAACTCTTAGACTTTTTCCATTTCTAAGGACATGCAAAATGGGAGATAAACATCATTTCAGCAATCTAAAATAAGGATGGCATCCCGTGTTCAACAGCTGAATTAATTTCTTTCAAACCAACATTATTAAAACAGAGTATATCTCCAAGGTCCTTATTTATTATAGAATTCTAACGCTGCCTCCCATTCTCAAACAAATGACCTCCCCCATATCATAAAGAATACACATTCAGATAACGAATTAGAAATGACAGAATTAAAACTATCATACAGCAGAAATAAAGCATAGCACATTTCCTGGGCTCAGATAAGAATCATCTAAAGTTCACAAAAATAAGCATGCTCCTTTTTCCCAAAACCCTATGAAATCTTTAGGCTTACTTCTATTAAGATGAACAGATGATCTACAGGCATAAGGAAACTTCATATGCTCCAGTCTCCTTTTGTTTCTATGAATTAATATATTTATGACACTCTAGAGCAGTATTTTATACATTAATTTTATTATTACAAACATTTTATAGTCCAGGAGGCAGTGGTGCATGCCTTTAATCCCAGCAATCGGGAGGCAGAGCCAGGTGGATCTCTGTGAGTTCGAGGCAAGCCTGGTCTACAGAGCGAGATCCAGGACAGGCACCAAAACTACACGGAGAAACCCTGTCTCGAAAAACAAAAAAAAACAGAAAAAAAAATAAAAAAATATATATATACTCTTGCACAGAAATCACTTAAAAAGGGGGGAGGGTTGTAACTTAAAAGCCCATTGAGTTTGATATGTAAGCCAGAACATACTTTTTTTTTTTTTTTTATAGAAAATTATGCTTCCCAAACTAGCAAAATAGAAATCAAATAGTAGCTGAAATGTGAATTTATAAGCAAGGTTTAGATCTGGGACCCAGAAGAAACATTAACTTCATTTACTGAGCCATATTTTCCTTAAAATTAAATCACCTAAATGAAATTAGTATTAATCTTCCTTCTTACTCGATTTATCAGTTTTCATTGGGCTAATCCTTAATCCTCATCTAGGTTTTAGCAGTTCCCCATTAATGGTAGTGACTACATCTTTCAATTTGCTCAATGAGGTGCCTGTTCCCACATTAATCATGAAATATTTTGGTTTTTACTGAAGCACACCCATTTGGGCAAACCATAATCTAAATTAAATCTACAAGGTGCATGTGGGCTATCATCCAACATCAATCTCCTGTGGCTTTATGAGAAGCCAGGAGGAACAGGAGCAGGTTCAAATAGGTTCTCCAGCAGTCAGGCAGTTGGCTATGGGAGCCCCTTACCAAAAGGTTACCATGAAAGAGGTAGTCATACATGAGAACCATTGGGCTTTCTACTTACTTTAGTTTTCAAATGGGTCAGCACTAAAGGCAAATAATATATCGCATATATTAGAAGAACTTACCGTTAATTCTATCTAAACCTTTCATCCCTAGTCTCCTCCCTTCACTTTCATAAGTGTTTTATTATCTCCCTCAAAAGGGGCCCTGCACCTCTCCATTTCTTTCTTGCTTCCTGGCCTCTACAGTTATCACTCCATCTTAAATACAGAAAGCTAAAACTTCAAAGCTAGGGTCCACATATGAGAGGGAGGCATTTGTCTTTCTGGGCATGTCTTATTTTACTCAGTGTATCTTCCATTCTTAATTGCATTTTTCTTTGTCCTGAATGAAAATTCCATTATACATATGTACCACATTTCCATTACCCACTTACCAGGTGGTGGGCATCAAGGCTGATCCTATGTTCTACCTATTGTGAACAGAGCACCAGGAAAACAGATGTGCCCACATGTCATGGTTATACAGTCCTTTCAAATAAATGCCCAGGAGTTGAATAGCTGGGTCATATGATAGTTCTAGTGTTAGTTTTTTGAGAAGCCTTCACACTGATTTCCATATAGGCTGCACCAATTACACCTACTGTCACCAACAGTGAACAGGGGCCCCTCTTTCTCCACACCCTCACAAACATTTGGTGTCTTGATAATAGCCATTCTGACTATAATGAGAGGATCTCTCAAAGTAGTTTGCATTTTAATTTCCCTGAGGGCTAATGATAATGAACACTCTTTAGCTGTTTATTAGCCATTACTTCTTTTGAGGACTCTGCTCAGATCCTTTCTGTGTTTCATGGTATTTATTTTCCTGAGTTCTCTGTATAGTCTAGATATTAATATTCTGTGAGATGTATAGCTAGTGAAGATTTTTTCCTGATCTATAGGCTGCTTCTTTATTGACAGTTTCAGTTACTTTTGTTGAAAAGAACATTTTAATTTCGTGAGGTCCAATTTGCCAATTATTGGCTTATTTCCTGAGCAAATAGAATCCTATTTACAAAGTGCTTGTCTCTGCACATACTTTGTAGGGCATTCTACCTCTTCTCCTAAAAGTTTCAGAGTTTTGGGTCTTACATTAAGGCTGCTGATCCATTTTGAGTTGATTTTGTCTCAGGTGGTAATTAAGGATTGAATTTCATTCTTCTACACTTAGGCATCCAGTTCCCCCAATATCACATGATGAAAATGTGTTTTCTCCAGTGTACACTTTTTGGCATCTTTGTCAAAAATCAGGTAACTGGGGCTGGAGAGATGGCTTAGTGGTTAAGAGCACTGACTGGTCTTCCAAAGGATCTGGGTTCAATTCCTAGCACCCACATGGCAGCTTACAACTGTCTGTAACTCCAGTTAATGTCCATGGCAAAAATCAGGTAACTGAAAGTTACTCATACCTATCCCATTCTATTAATCTATATGTTTTATTTCTGTGACAGTACATGCTGCTTTTACTACTATGATACTGTAATAATTTTAAATCCCATTCTATACTGATCTATGTGTTTATTTATGTGTCAGTACAATGCTTTTTTATTACTATGATCTTGTAATAATTTTAAATCAAGAATGGTAACAGTTCCATCATTCTTTTATTCAGGGATGCTTCAGCTAGCCAGAATGTTGTGTGCTTCCATATGAATTACAATTTTTGTTGCTTATTTCTTCAAAGAATGGTGCTAGAATTGTGATCAGGGCTGCAATGAATCTGCAGGTTCTTTTGTTAAGATGGCCATTTTCACAAACCATGAGCATGGAGATCTTCCCACTTACCAGGGTCTTCCTCAATTCCCTTTTTCCGTGTTTTCAGGTTTCCCCACAGAGGTCACTCTCGTCACTGGTTAGGTTTGTTGTTGTTTGTTTTGAGGCTAGTGTGAATAGAGCTGTTTCCTTCTCAGTATGTTATAAAGGAAAAGCTATTTTTTAAAAAAATATTAATTTTGTATCTTGAGACCTCTGCTCAGTGTCTATCAGCTCTAAGAGTTTTCTGGTAGAGTCTTCAAAGATTCTTATCTGCAGCTCCACACACAAGGCACAGAAGAGGGAACCCAAACTAACAAGGCTGAGGAGCATGTGCCAGTATGAAATGTGACGAAGGCATAAAAATTAATGAAACTATTCTCCACATATTCTGCAGACTCAGTTCTTCATCTCCCCTCCTTAACTTTTCTAATGTCCAACTACTTTCCTTGTGCAACTCATTCTTTATATTTAAAATAAATCCTCTGAACACTAGCCAGATCTTGCATCATAGTTGTGGGGTTATTGTTTCAAGTGCACATAAAGAAAGGCTGAACATTTTAACAATATCACTGAGAACCTGTAACAGTTTAGATGCATAGTAAAGAAAAATATATACATGCCTGTTTATCATTGTTCTTTGCTTCATAGTTAGCATTTCTGAAATAAGGACAACATCCAGCTTAGGTATATATTGCACTGTACTCTTGAAAGTTGCTAAAAATACATAGAAAGTGCTCTGCCCTCCACACTCTCCAAAACTAGTACATGAGGTAGCAGGTGTGCTGAGTTGATTGTAATAATCATTTCTACATGTAAATCATACATCAAATTCCACACTGCGTGTCTTTAATATACAGAATTTCTGCCAATTGTACTCATTTAATTTAGCCTGAAAGAAGAATTCCTAGTTGGGAAAATGCCAACCCTCCCCCAAGTGAACATAAGCAATATACGCTCATCAAAAATCCCAAAGTGAATTTGGCCTTTAAAACTTAATAAATTCTAAAGCTCAACTGGGAGAGAAATGTGTAAGATTATCCCTATGACATTCTTCATAGATGAGTAACTTGGCAGAGACAATCTACGATGCATTAAAATGGACAACAATCAATAACTACATCAATGGAACTGGAACTGAAAGGAGTCCAAAACAAAAGCAAGTAGCAAGTGTGGCTGCCTCCACAAGACCTGTATAAGATCAAGCCTGCAACACTGCAGCCTGGGTGAGAAGGAGGCTCACAGGATTTCACCCTCAGCGAGAGCGACCAGCATTGGCTGCTGGTGGAGGAAAAATCAGTTTCCTTTGGGGTGCACTTCCTGAGGTACCCATGATCCAGTGGACGGCCCTATACTTATGTGCATATGGGCAGTTCTAATTGGACTCAATGGGTTATAAAGAAAAAAAAAGGACTTGAAGTTGGGAGAGGGACATGGGGAGATCTGGGAGAAGTTGGTTGGGAGGTGGATGAGATAAAAATACATTATATGTATATGATGTTCTCAAAGAACAGATAAATAAAATAAAAAAAAATCTTAAAGCCTAAATCCTTTCCCATTAATAAAGTTAAAGACAAATGACAAATGAATATAAATATGTACAAAATATAAGGATAATATATGATGAGCTTTTATAAAACAGCCCTATATAACAGCCATGTACAAAAATCCAATAGAAAATGGATCAGACATGAGTATAAAAGTTAAAACTATGAAGCTACTAGAAGAAAACATAGAAACACTTCAGAACACTGTTGTGAGTAAAGATATCTGAGGGAAGGATCAAAAGTGCTGGCAACGAAAGCAAAAACCAATCCAAGGGGTAACAGCCAAGAAATAACAGAATGATGGCAACCCACAGACTGTACAAAACGCAAGCAACTCAACAGCAACATAATAACGACAATCATCCAATTAAAAAATGACATGAATAGACAAAATGTTCAGGAAATGTAAGAAAAACTGCTCAACAGCATTAACTGTCAGAAAGTCACAACCACAGCTAGAAGAATTATTATGAAACAGCAACAGCAAGAACAAGAGACCAGCAAAGATGTGGGGAAACATTCTTGGTGTGAATATAAATTAAATTAGTACAAATTAGTCTAGCTATCAGAGAAGACAGCACAGAATTCTTTACAATTCTAGAAACAGAGTTGATATAAACCTGCATTCCCATTACAGGATATAGTACAGAGGAAATCGGCATGTTGAAGAAATGCACTCCTGTGTTGATTGTAGCACTGGTCAAAATAGCCAAGATATGGAATTAAGCCTGGAGATCTACTAACAGATTAGTGAAGAAAATGTAATATACATATTGGAATGTTATTTGGCCATTAAAAATGAACTTCCCTCATTCACAACAATACAGAAGAAACAGCAAGGAAATAATGTTAAATGAATTAAGTCCGATACATAAATACAAATACCATATATTTTTTGCTCATAATGTGGAAGTTAAAAAGTTTAGTCATAGCAGTTTGTGTCTATAATCTCAGCACTTGGGGGGGCGGGGGGCGAAGGCAGATCTTGAGTTTAAAGCCAGCCTGGGAGAGCTCCAAGCCAGCTAGACCCTGTGCTAAAACAAACAACAACATCATTTATTTCATAAAGACAGAGGCTAGAAGAGTGGACGGCAGAGGCTGGTAAAGAGATGAGAACGGTGTCAGAGGGCTCGGGGAGAGGCTGGTGAGGATGTGACAATGGTGACGGGTCATGGAGAAGGGACAGTTAATGAATGATACAGAGGAGGTGTGAACAGACAGGAGTGATTAATGTTCTAACGCACAGCACAGTAACTACAGGCAACATTACTAGTTGTATGTTCCAGTGTTGCTAGTAGAGAGGATTTTTACTGTTCCCAACAGGAAGAAATGATAAACGTCCGAGGTGATGGGTATGCCAGTCATGCCAGTCTGATGGTGACACACTCATACGTGTACTGAAATGCTGTCATTTATGAATATGTATCCTAGACACCAGTAAAATATTACGATTGTGATGACGGCACCTTTACCTGCTGAGCCTTCTCACCGGCCCAGAATGACTGATTTTAAGTTAAAGTACAATTGTAAAAAAAACATTGTGGATTATAAGGAAAATGCTATTTAAATTAGATCTTTGAAGCTTACTAGGACTATTGTTGAAACTAATTAGAAGAAGCCAAGAGTGGAAGCAGGAAGTCTGTTAGCAGACCGGTGCCATGGCCCAGGCTGAGACAGTGGTCTGGACCAGGACAGTGGCAGTGGGACAGAGATGTGCTTCTCTGCTCTACATTCCCTGTTTCTCTCTCCAAATCTGTTGTCCTTCACAGCTAAGCTCGCTAAGACGACTAACTTTACTGTCCATTTTCCAATTCCTCTAACACCCTACAGACACACTTCTGGCCACTATGCCGCTGGAACAATACAAAGGTCCCAGCCCCATCCATCTTCCCAAGCCACTGGGCACTTTCTTAGTCCTACCTGGCCTCTGCTGGCTACCCTTTACCTTCATCAAATCCTCTTCTCCGCTTCTGAAAGATCTCCATCACCTTGTGTTCCTCTCTCTGCTTCTCAATCAATTCCCTGCTTCCTGACTCTCCTCCACAGTACACTACTGGTCTTCAACAAGTTCTGTAGACGGGATCAAATGCAAATCTGACATCTTCACTCCTCTGATGGAGCCCTTTGCTGGTATTATAGCCTCATCTCTCACACCCTCCTCTCCAGTCATTCAGCTTTTTGGGGTTCTTTAAACACCAGAGCTGTTCAGATAGACCTGCTTCCTCTTCCCATGCTTTCTCTCACTCTTCTATCTTCTACTTCACAGAGAGGCCTGCACATCATTACTTTAAAGAAGTGCCTCACAGGGGCTGGAGAGATGGCTCAGGGGTTAAAGGCACTTGCTGCTCTCCCAGAGAATGAGTTTGGTTCCCAGCACCCACTTCAGGTGGCTTACACGCACATGTAATCCCAGCTCCAGGGGGCCTGACACCCTCACTCACGTGCAGACATACAGGCAGATGTTACCAGTGAATCATAGGTCTTACAGGACAGACACTGCCAACCTTAACTGGCATGTAGCACCAATGATTGGTACAGACTATTCATTCGTAATTTGATATATTTCAAACATTATTCTTCAGACAGACCCAAGCTGGCCTTGAACATGAGGCTGAATCTTCCTAGTGTCCTGTGATAGCTTCTAATTTCTGAAAGGGAGAGTTTTGGTTTTGTTTTGTTTTGTTTTTTACTGTTGTTATTACTGGGTTTTATATTACCATTCTGCAACAGCAGAGAGTAACAACACTATGCTACAAAGCAAAATGTGTTTCATATCAAAAACAAGAAAGGAGGACAAGACATACTCTTTCAAAAGGAGAAACGAAGGAACATATAACAAATCCTAAAGAAATACACAGCATCTAATAACCCAGGCCTGGGGTTTATTGCGCTGAAGTGTTTGATGGTAATAATAGGCAGAAGGCTTCTGTCCTCAATAAACGCCAATTAACTTTTCTTGGCCATGTCGCTGTAATTTTAGTTCCTACCGTGGACCCTTCTTCACTCCCTAAGTGGCTACTTTCCTTATTTGGGAGTTTACCCTCCACCTTAAAAGCCCCTCACTTGCCAATCAGCCATTTATTCCGTAAATATGGATGACAGACAGGCGATGGGAGAACAGAGAGGGTGGGGAGGCTAAACACTTTGGGAAGGGGTGGAGCAAAGGCCACAGTCCCAGGGATGGAGAAGGGTGGAAGTTGGGGACAAGCACGGGGTGGAGGGCTGGAATCCGGCAGGGACTGGGGCGGAGGATGCGCTCCCGGAGCAGGTGGTGTGCAGAGAGGAAGGAGGCACGAAGCTGGAACTGGGAAGGAGGGGGTGGGGAGGGGTGACGGGCAGGCGACAGGGCGCTAGACGCAGAAGGCTGGGGAGACGCCGCGGGGAGGCTCTCAGCCGCGTCCCGGTCGCCCGCCGGACACTCACTCGGGTCCCTCCTCAGGGCGCCGGGGGTCTCCTCCCGCAGCTGAGGGAACAGGAAGTCGCGCGCGGACTGCAGGTCCTGGAAGGAGCAGAACTGGACGATGGAGCAGGCCATGGCTGGAGGGACCCCGCTCCGAGCGGGGACCTCGTTCCCTAGCCACGCCCCGGCCCACTCTACCCTGCGGCGGCTGACAGCACGGAGCCCCGAAAGCTTCAGCCACCCGGGGGGCGGGGACGCCAAGGCCGGAAGCTGTCAGCGCGCGCCGGGGGGCGGGCCTGGGTGCCGCGCAGGCGCAAGCCGCGCCGGGGCCCGCGCAGGCGCGGGACGAGTCCCCGGCCCCGAGGGAAGGTGCTTGGGACGTGTGACTCGGAGTCGGTCGTGCGGCTGAGAGTCCGACGTGGCGACTGCTTAGGTCCCCGCCTTGCGCCAGCCTGTCAGTCTGGCCTTGCTCCAGAGGTGATCTAATTGGACTTTGCGTGGGCCTTGGAGTCACCCAAGCAATCTTGTTGTGCTTCTGCGGACACGACCTAGATAGTTCACAGATGAGGCGGTTTACGCTGAGTTTTGGCAGGTTACCCGGGAAAGTATAGGTGTCTTTGAGAATTTCGTGATTGTCTTTTATTATGGAAGGCTATCCTCAGCATGCAATATACACTTGTACAAAAAAAAAAAAAGTCCTCCTCGCCCATGCTTCTAATCCTCCTTCGTGTGCTCAGAAGGCTGAGGCAGGTGGATTTCCGGGGGTTCAATTTACTAACTCGGGGGCAGTGTAAGACTGTGTCTCAATAACAAGGCTCTGGAAAGCAGCTCCATAAGGGCTCGTATTAAATACTGCTCTAGATTGCCACAGTACTGCGAAAGCCTAATGTATTAATACGAGCTGCGCTGTATTAGATGATTTTTTATTAGTTCATTCAACTGCTCAATAAATATTTGTTAGTGTTTTCTGTGTCAGCTACACACTCTAAGCGCTGAACTTGGGTGGGGGGGGGAGGACATGTTCCCACGGAACTAAGAAGCTAGTGACTGACCCAGACCAAGTGAAACAATTGCTCAGCTAACTAAAATTGGGACAGTGCTAGGCGGGAAAGATGTAGAAAACACCACGACAGAGCGTAACAGGGTGAGGCTGGCCTGGTTACTTTCCCTTTGAGTTTTGGACTAGGAAGGCGCCATCCTTATAGATTCCTGGAGGACTGGGATCCGTTTAACCCCTTATGTACCAGGTCTCTAGCATGGGATCCACCAGAGTTGACTCCTTAGTGCACATTTGCTGAAATGTGTACACATAAATGAAATAGAGCAACCCGATTCTTTCACGTGGGTTTAAAAGTATTTTTTTTTTTTTGTCTGAGATATGTTCTAGCTATGTAGTCCAGGTTAGCTTCAAGCCTTCAGTTTCCCTCAATGTCCAATCTCTTCGATTACATGTGTGTACTACACCATGCCTGTTTTAGAAAGTATGTCTTATCCTAATTTTTTAAGTAAAGAAATTGCTCTAAATGGCTCTGAGAAGGCTCTGGAAACCCATTTAAGTTATTTTCTAAGGTATATAAAAGAAGAAAGGTTATTATGTAGGTGTTAGCACTAAGGCCTGTAGCCACTCATTTCCCAAAGGACACCTAGGTGCAATCTGCTTTTTATGAGGCAGACAGTATTTCAGGAATCATTTTAAGACAGAGAGGGCATGGAGCATTGGTGTCTGTCAGTCCTACCATACACACTCAGTCCCAACAATGATGTGGTTGTAACTGAGTGTCCTGGTTCTTACTCTTAATTCCTGGTCCTGAACTGGAACAGCTTTTACAAAATAAGACAATTTCTGTATTACCAGGACACAGACATTAGTTTTTCCCCTCTAAGATACATGTTAAGTAGGTGTAGTATAAGGTCATTTCCAGCATCAGGGACCTACAATTCTATCATCACAAATGGTAGGAAAGGCAGTTATCTGCCAGAGTAGTCCTATCAGGGACCATCTTTTAAAAGAATGTTGTGCCAAAGAGGTGGCTGAGCAGTTAAGAGTACTTGATGCTCTTGCAGAGGACTTGGGTTGGATTGCCAGCACTCCTGTGGTGGCTTACAACCCTCTGTAACTCCAGTTCTAGGGGGACCCCCACACCCTCTGCTGAGCTCTTTGGGCATCAGACATGTATGTGGTATACATGCATACATTTGGATAAAACACTCATACACACAGAATAAAAATAAACAAATTGTTCTTTTTGAAAGCCTGCCTTGCTTCCTCAGAACCCCACTCAGTAGACGTTCTGATAATAATCCGGTTCTGATACGGCACCCCCCCCAAAAAAAAAACCCAAAAAACAAAAAAGCTATGCCAAACTAAAATATAATTTAAATTTGGATCTGTAGCTTTACTGAGAATGCAGAACATATGACACTTCATGGAAAAGTACAATGCCATGGTTTGAAAAGCATTCAGGTTCTTCGGGCAAATGCGTTTCATGGAAGTAGCTGCGCCTGGCTGCTCCAGCTGCGCCTGGCTGCTCCAGCTGGCTGGCTTCCGTCCTGTCCGGAGGCTTTCATACAGCTCCTCTGTGGCACTCACTGAATTTCATTACCTCGTTGGCTCCGTCTCAGAGTGAAGTTCTCTGACTCCTTTCCAAGTGCTGTTGAAAAGCTCCATTCATGACCGTTTTGAGGAACTTCAGAAACCCTTCACAGGAATTACAACAGGCTCCGGCGCGGAGCGCTTTCCTGCCTGCCGTTCTGCCGCCTTGGTTTCTGTGGAGTGCCGGGGGACCGTGTCAGAGAATGCCACTGACCACACAGTGTCGAGAAAGTGTGCTGTGGGAAATGGCAGGTCTTAGACAGACCCGTATAGACGGGTCTGAGACTGAGAGGCAGAAAAACAAAACAACAACGAGCAGTCCTGTGACTCACTTCACGACAGGCTGGTGGCAGGGACTCCCGTAACCATTCTCCAATGTCTGTCACCAGGAGTCACAGCACCAGTGGCTGTAGTTAGGACAGAGAGGACTAATGAAGCTGGTTAACAGCAGCTCTTTACCAATCCTTAGTGGCGACCTGAGGACAAAGGGCTCAAGCTGCAGGATTTGAAGCAAAGCGAGTTAGAAGAGCAATGGACTTGGAGCAAGGAGACCCGGGGTCTGTCTGTCTTCTGTGCTTAGTTAGTTTTATGAACAAGGCAATACTCAACACCTTTCTGGGCCCTCTTTTCTTGCTTTCTCTTTTTAGTTCTATGTGTATGAGGGTTTTGCCTGCATGTATGTAAGTGCTCTGTATGCATATGGTGCTCAGGGAGGCCAGAAGAAGGCATCAGATCTGGAACAGAAGTTACAGGTGGTTGTTAGCCACCTTATGGGAGCTGGAACTGAACCCTCGTCCATAAGAGCAGGAAGTACTCTTAATCACTGTGCCATCTCTCCAGCCCCAGGGGACTTATTTTCTTGATCTGTAAAATCAAGGGGCTGAGATCTTGGGTCAATCCCAGAAATGTGTAGGTTTAGAGAAGAGACCAGGGAGTCAAAGCTGCCCCACAGCTACCCCGGCAAGAGGACAGTTGGCTGTGTTCCTGACTCTTCTGTTGCTGTGGTAAAACGCCATGACCAGGAGCAATTTAAGGAAGGGTCCATAATGATGTGGGGGAGGCATGGCAACAGGCAGACAGAGTAGAAAGCCAGAGAGACTGCATCTTCAACCATAAATGATAAATGTGAAGCAGAAAGTGAAGAAGTGAGGCTGTAAATCCTCAAAGCTCACTCTCAGTGACAAACTTCTTCCAGCTAGGCTTTGCCTCCTAAGTGTTCCATCACCTCCCCAAACAGCACCACCAGCTGGAGAGTAAGTGTTCGAATACCACAGACTATCGGGGACTTTTTTTTTTCCCTTCGGTTTTTCGAGACAAGGTTTCTCCGTGTAGTTTTGGTACCTGTCCTGGATCTCGCTCTGTAGACCAGGCTGGCCTCGAACTCACAGAGATCCTCCTGGCTCTGCCTCCCAAGTGCTGGGATTAAAGGCGTGCGCCACCACCACCCAGCTATCGGGACATTTTAATTCCAACCACCAAAGGTGGCTCACAAGAAGCATGATGGACACGGGGACTCTGGGCATCCCAAGGTAAAAGAAAGTGACAGGAGCCTTACCTCCTGACTTGGCTGAGGGACATTTTTGAAGACTGTGAACAGAAGCAAGGATTTTCAAAAACATCTTTTGATTCTGCTAACATCCGTGGATGGCATGTTACCCTGTAAGTGCAGCAGTGATCGCAGGGAAGGAAAACAAGCTCTGCCGGGACTCCATTTCTGAAAACAGATGGACACCAATAGCTCTGATGAGAAGCAGAGTGTGGTGGGTGCCTTCCTGCGGTGGCCAAGCTTGGTTGTCAACTTGTCATCTCTAGAAAGAGGGAGTCTCAACTGAGGAATGGCCCCTGACAGATTGCCCTGTGGGCATGTCTGTGGAGCATTTTCTTGGTTGCTAATTGATGTACAAGGGCCCAGACCACTGTGGGTGGTACCACATCCCTTGGCAGGTGGGGCTGGGCTGCGAAGGTAACTTAGCTGGCCAAGCCAGAGGAAGCGGACCAGGAAGCATCATTTTCCCCTGGTTTCTCCTTCAGTTTTTGCCTCAATTTCAAGTTCTTAACTTGGCTTCCTCTCAATGATGGATTATTGTTTCCGGGTATTTGACTATACTGTGAACCCCAAGATTGCATTATTTAAATAAAACCAATCATAGGTCAAGAGGTGGAGGAAGCAACCAGTTTCCTGGAAGTAACCAAAGAGAGTGAGGGGAAGCTGGGAGGCCAGAGAAAGAGAGGCACAGGAAGCAGAAGGGAGGGACATCCGGTTGGAGGGTTTTTTGTTTGTTTGTTTGTTTATTTGTTTGTTTGTTTCAGACTGGACTAGAAAAGTCTTTTTCTAAGATGATGGCAGTGGAGGAAGCTCATCCGGCTGCTTTCTCTACCTCTCTGAACTAGTAGGTTTTCGCCCTAGCATCTGGGTGATGGTTCCTGAGTCTTTATTGGTAAAATAAAAAGATGCTTAGTTAAAACAACATTTGCCTCCCGACATGGAGGTTCCTAAGGTGTCAGACATGAAGACTCCCCCCAGGCTGCAGTCTCGGCAGCAAGGAGGAGGCAGCAGCAGCATGTGAGGCAGCGACAGGATCGGGCGAGGCTGCTGTGCCGCAGATATAAAACACCAGACTATAATCTGTAAAATGAAATAAGCCCTTTCCTCCCCAAGTTGTCGTTTGTCATGGTGTTTGTCACAGTGGCAGAAAGCAAACTAGAATACTCTTGGATGAAGAGCTTGCTAGGCTTGTTTCATAGAATAGTAGAGAAGAGGTGGTGGTGGTGGGGGTCGGTGATATTTGATTCCCATCTATCCAGAACCTTAAAATACAAATTATATATAATCTGTTTCTCTTCTGTGTGCTGGGGCAGCTCACCTCTCCATATAATGCCAGCTCCAGGGGATCTGAGGTCCTCTTCTGGTCTACTCAAGCACTGTCATATGCACACACACAATTAACACACACACACACACACACACACACACACACACACACACACAAATAAAACAAAAAATTAAAAAAGAAAAAAACAAGTGTCTGGAAAGATGGTTCAGCAGGTAAGAGCACTAGTTGCTCTTGCAAAGGACCTGGTTTCCATTCCCAGCACCCACTTGGTGGCTCACAACAATCTGTACCCCCAGTTCTAGAAGTTCTGAGGCCCTCTTCTGGTCTTTGTGGATACTGCACTTTAGATGGTACACATGTAAACGAAACATCCACACACATAAAATAAATATTAAAAAAACGGTAATTTTTAAAAGACAGCAATACATTAGTATGGCTAGCTAGCTAAAAGACAGCCCTGTGGTGTGTTAGGTCCTATCCTTTTATATATATTATATATATTATATTATATATATATATATATATATATATACCAGTGCATTTGGGACTTCCCAAGCAACAAGAGCTGACATTTGTGGAATGGATGATTAGTACCCATCCATCCACCCCTGCTCCTTATTTTTAACTTTTCTTTTTAGCAAGATGAACTTTATATTACCGAGGTAAGTATGTTCCTACATTTGAAAACAAACCCATTTCCCAACTTCCGTTGATTTTGTGCAGCCATGTGACTAAGTTCTGGCCAATGAGATGGAGCACAGAGCTGTTAGGCTGCTGGTAGAGGTCTCCAGGAAGCTGGCAGAGGTCTCCAGAAGAAGAACGAACAGCTCAGGAAAACTGGTCTCTCCTTTACCTTTCCTGTTTCCTACCTAGAATTTGACACCAGCTACAACTTCAGCCTCCTTTCATGTGTTTGTTAGAATATATTAATTATATATAATAATGTATTACACTAAGAATTTCAACACATGTGTATAATGTGTTTTGATCATACCAGTCCCCATTGCCCTCTCTTATTTCCTTCCCACCCCAGCTGATCACCTTCCTTTTCACAAGTAGTCCCTCTTCCAGTGTGTGTGTGTGTGTGTGTGTGTGTGTGTGTGTGTGTGTGTGTGCCAGTGAGCTGCTTACAGGAGCATGGATGAAAGATAATTTAAACAACATGAAGCAGCTTGAACCCGAGTGAATCATTAATACAAGAAATTGAATCTCTCCTGTGTGGCAGAGCTGTCATTCCATGCTTGGATGACCACATCTGGATTTTTTACAGGTGACAAAATAGATCTCCACATAGTTTCAGCCTCTATTATTTGGAATTTCCTGTTGCTGTGACTGAATCTAATCTTGACATGATAGGACCTAAATAAAGAAATTTTTTTCCCCATAAATCTCAGCTAAAAAAAGAATTTTATTGCATGAATATTCTTTGGTTCTCTAGCATAATTCAGAAAAGGTGGGGTGAATTACTTGGACGTTTTCGATGTTTTAAGTAATTTGGTTCCATTGGAACATGAAAACAAGTCCCAGGTAGCCAAGTATTTCTTGTTTCCTTATTTTTGGCTGGACCAAAATAGATCTATAAAAGATTCTGTGAATTAAAAGAATTCTCCAAGTGTTTGGTAGCTGGATGAATTGTTCTAATAATTTTCACAATGAGAAGTAAAGAGCAGGATAGAAGAAGGAGAAAATTCAGGAAGGGGTTGTACTTGAACATGGGGACTACTTCAAGTCCAAACAAAACAAAACAAAACGAAAAAACCATTGCATTGTGGTTTGTGGGTGAAGGCTCAGCTGAGCATGTCACATGTGTTTATGCCACGTTCTCATTATCTGTGGAAGGACATTTAGGTTGTTGCCATTCCCTGGCTATTGTGAATAGGCAGCAATGAACGTTGCTGAGCGAGTATCTGTGGACTAGGATGCCCAGTCATTTGGGCATACGCTAAGGAATGGTATAGCTGGGTCATGTGATAGATTCAGCGGTTAGTTTTGTGAGGATGCTCCATACTGATTTCCACAGAGGCTGCACCAACTTGCATTCCCGAAACATCAAATGAAAGTTCTTCTTTCTTCACAGACTCACCGGCATTCGTAGCCTGTTATTGATCTTAGCCATTCTGACTGGGGTAAGACGAAATATCACAGTTGTTTTAATTTACACCTCCCAACCTGCTAGGGATGACGAACACTTTCTGAGGTATTTCTTCGTTTTTTATTTCTTCTATGGAGAACTCTGTTTAGATCTTCCTAAGCCATTTTTCAATTGGGTTATTTGCTTCCTGGACCCTTTGTTTTTTTAAATTCTGTGTATATTCTAAATATCGATCCGCTGTCAGATGTGTATCTGGCAAATACTCTCTCCCATTCTGTCGGGTTCTTCCTCACTTGGTTGTTTCCTTGGCTGTAAAGAAACTTTTTAGTTTTCTGAGATCCCAGTTATCAACTGTTGGCCTTAATTCCTTGGCAAGTGGAATCCCGTTCAGGAAGTCCTTCCTACACATATGTCAGGTACGTACTGCCCATGTTTTCTCCTAGTAGTTTCAGGGTTTCAGGTTTCAAATTGAGGCCTTTGATCCACTTGGATCTAATTTTTGTTCAGGGTGATAGATACGGGTCTAATTTCATTCTCCCTAGTGTGGGCACCATTTCCCAAACACCATTTGTTGAAGATGCTGTCTTTTGTTGAGCATGTTTTTTGACTCTGTCAAATATCGGACGGCTATAATTATGGATACTCATGCTTTGGTCTTCTATTTAATTCTATTGGTCTACACATCTGTGCCAGTTCCATGTTAATTTGATTACTTTAGCTCTCTAATAATCTTGAAGTCAGGTGTGGTGATATTTTGAACAAATAGTTTCCCTGAAGATGAGAGGACAGAACAAGCCACTAGATTAGATTAGAGGTCAGGCAGTGGTGGCACACACCTTTAATCCTAGCACTCAGGAGGCAGAGGCAGAGATCCATCTGGATTTCTGTGAGTTCAAGCCACACTGGGCTACATGAGATTAATCCAGTCTAAAAGAGAAACAGAGCCAGGCTGTGGAGGCACACACTTTTTATTCCAGCACTTGGTATCACACACCTTTGATCCCACCACAAGGAAGGTTAAGACAAAAAGTGATGTGGCTAGGCAGTGAAAGGGATATAATGCAGGAAGAGATATGAACTCACGTTCTTTTAGGCTGAGGAGTTGGTGAGGTAAGAGGTGGTGGCTGTGGCTTGCTCTGCTTTTCTGACCTTTTCACTTTCACCCTGATATCTGGCTCCGGGTTTTTATAAGACCAATTAAGATTCATGCAACAGTCAGGAATAGCAAGCTCTTCAGTATTATTCTTTTTGCTCAAAATTGCTTTGGCTATGTGGGGTATTTTCTGGGCATCCAAACTCACATGGACATACCCCAACACAAACACACATAATTAAAATAAAATAAATATTTAAAAACATTGTTTTAAAAAAAGCTGGGCATGGTGGTGCACATCTTAATCCCTGCATTCATTGGGCAGAGTCAAGTGGATCTCTGTGAGTTCTGGGCTAGCCTGGTCTACATAGCAAGTTCCAAGCTATTCAGGGCTAAAGTACAGCAAAATCCTGTCAAAACAAAACAAAATAAACTAACAAAAAAATAAAATTAAATAAAAAACAAGGTCACCTAGCAGGGCAGGAAATTTTTGTCAGATTAAAAAAAAATGAGTTTAGTCTTTTAAGCTGATCTTAGTGGCTTATGAGACAGAAGGGGACAGAGGACACATCATGACCTAAAGCTAGAGGGACAGCAGCAACTTGTGTTGGTGCAAGGAGAAGCAGCTATTTCTAGAATGTGAAGTGTGATGCTGTGGGCGGGGCGAGCCCAGAATGGTGGCCTCATTTCCTCCAGAAATTCAGGACTAATTAAGATTGTTCAGCTTGTGAGAAGTGTCTCCTTTTATATTTTTTCCCACTTTCTTCATTAAAGCCACTTTTCACATCTTGACTGCAGGAGGGGACCAAGTTTTGCAGGTCAGGGGCGGGTGGTACAGTACTCTGCCCTGGGCTCTCCGATCTGCACGTGATCAACACTGGTGTGGAATTTTACTTCTGTCCCTCCTTGCTAAGACTTTCACAGTGCAGTTGATCCCAAAGCTGAGGATGTTGCCCTCAATGTGTTCTTCCAGGAGTCCCCACTGCGGCCTTCTAATTTCTCCTTACCCTGGCTGACACCCAGAAAGCAGGTGTTTTTGTCTTTCTTGACTCCGTCTCTTTCCGATGGACAGAGTCAATGACAACTGTCCTGCCGGGAGCCACCAGCGCAATGCGACTTTGCATTTAAAACCTTTGACTACCGACTACTGAACTGCTACATTCCCAGCCTCATTCTCCTCTTTCTTGTGCCCAAACCCATCAGGCCCCTGGCAGATTTAAACCATCAAATTTCCAGACCAGCACAGGAGCGGAGACTTTCTAAAGTAATTTCTGACCATCTGTTTCTGACCCACTCAAAATATATAGAAATCTTTCAAAAGCGGGCTCAAATATTATCACCTTTTGAAAAGTCTGATTTCCCAGACAAAAATGAGTCATTTGGCTCTTTATAGCTTTAAAAATCTGAGTCTTTCAAAATGTAACAACTTCTCTTTTCAGTTTGCCTGTATCTCTGTCTCTCCACTAGATGGCGATGTTCTCAAGGGCAGGTGTGATGACCTGTTTGCTTCTGTGAAGTTCATTCATTTTACACATTAAAAGCAAACCAAAGCACTAGGCATCAGAACCTTAATAAAAGACTATAGCAAAAGAAACAACACACAACAACACACAAACAACACACACACACACTACAGAGACAGACAGAGAATACCTGGGTGTGTGTGTGTTTCGAGACATGGTTTCTCTGCAGAGAATACTCTTAATCTTAGCTGTTTTTCAGGCCTGGGGCTGTAGCCTAGTTGGTTCAGTGCTTTCGTAGAATGTATGAAACCCTGAGCTCAACCCTTGGAATCGCATAAAGCTGGCATGTTTAGAACATGCCTGTCACCAGGAGGTGGTGGCACATCCCTTTAATCCCAGCACTCTGGGAGGCAGAGGCAGGTGGATCTCTGAGTTCCAGGCCAGCCTGGGCTACAAATCAAGTTTTATGACAGCCAGAGCTACATAGAGAAACCCTGTCTCGAAAAACCAAAACAAAACAGAACACTCCTATCATCTCAGCACTCTGGAGTTGGAGCCAAGAGGATCAGAAGTTCAAGGCCATCCTCGGCTACTTATTGAGTTTGAGGTCAATGTGGAATAGTTTTCTTCATAAAAGCAACCAACACCTTAAACATTTCAGGCAAGAGTTAATTGAAAAAAAAAAAAAAATCCAGGTGCTGGTGAGATGACTTGGTGAGTAGAGATGGTGCTACCAACTGACGACCTGAACCGAATCCCCAGGACCCACACGAGAGGTGGGAGGTGGGAGAGGCATGGGGGGGGGGGGGAGAAGGTTGGGGGACAATGCCAAGGGACAAATTACAGCCTCCAAGTCCCACCCCCTGTCATGTCCTACTCCCTATATTCAGGTCCCATTTCTTGCACTTTCCACTGCCTTCAGGTGCTACTTTCAGCTGGGGGCCAGGCTTTCAACCTGGGAGCCGTAGGGCATCCCAGATGTAATCCATTACTGGCTCAGGAGTTCAAACTTAAATCACAACACTGTGTTTTCAGTAGTTGCTATGATTTCTATCTTAAATGTCGCCAACACAGCAGTGTCCAGAGGTTGGCCTTTGGGAGGTGATTGGGTCCTGAGGGCTCTGTGACACCATAAACAGTTCAATCCACTGATGGATTAATAACTTAATGGTCTGTTGGGGGTGGGGTGGAAATAATGGGAGGTGTGGCCTAGTTGGAGGAAGTGGGTCTTTGAAGCATGACCTCAAAGATGTTCTGTCTTCAGCCCCTTCCCAGGAGCCATGAGGTGTATAGCAGCACTCCTGGCTTTATGTGTTTTCTTAATACATAGCTTTCATCTGTGTCTTCAATAGTTTGTACCTGCCCCTGACATTCATTTTAATGTGAAACTGATCCTCTTCTGAACAGAATTTAATTCCTGGTCCTCTCACTGCGCCTTAGCACACAATAGCTGTGAATGAACTATCTACCTGCTACATTGAAAGGGAAAAATTGAACTGTGGCACTCAAAGAATCAGTGCCCAGGTATTCTATGTATAATAACGGTTAATGTTTAAAGTTACTATCATTGATGATAACACAAAATGAATACGGCTTTTATGTGCAGAGAGGAACCATCCACACTTCACTTCCATCCACACTTTTTGAAATCAGAACAATCTTAATGTTTCTTACTAGTAACTAACTGAACCACACCATAGCAGTTGCTGCCACCCTTTAGCATACTGTTTATTTGCTAATAATGTAATAGCATACATTTATTTGTCTGTTCTGTGCCTTCTGTCCCACTTTATCTTCGCACTAATTATACACTTTCTGTTTACCTGGCATTATGCAATATGTAGACTTAGTAGAGCTTAGGTGGCCCAGCTAAGTTGAATTCTCTGAAATGAACTTTCCCTTTGGAGAGCAATATTTTTTGTAGATTAACAATATTTTTTGTAGGTTATGATAGCAAGCTCCATAAACTGGCAAAATCTATTTGGAGATTTTTTTCAAAGAAATTAAAATTCAAAAGTGCTGAGATGTTAAGTAATGAATAAAATAAAGGAATTAATAATTCATTAATGTATTAATAAATATTTCAGTACTAAATGGAGTCCTGGTAAATGCACATTAATATCTTAGTAAGTGAAATTCTTTGAATGTTTTCTATATTTCAGTTTAATGTATTTAGTATTGACCATGGATCTATAGATAAGAGGTTTAACAAAAGTCACTAATAAATAGGAAAAGGGAACTTTGAGAAGTTTTAATAAATGAACGTATTCACAGTGTAAGACATTTAAAGGCAAAGATAGCTATCAATCACACCCTAAATGTGAGTTCATTTTACTAATTAGGACTCTTCTCCCCTGAAATTGATTAAGACGCATTCAGACACTCATTAAGAGAATCATGGCTATTTCAATGAAGTTGTAGTCTCTCATTATACATCCTGAAATGTCTTCAAATGAATGCTTTTAACTTCATTGTAATTTTGTTTCAGTATTAGCCATGACTTTTGGGATTTTGTGTGTGTGTGTGTGTGTGTGTGTGTGTGTGTACCAATAATGCTGTTCTTTCCGGTATGTTCCTCTGTAGATGTTAATGGCACTCAAGCCAGTTGTGAAGACCAAATACATCTCTAAACATTACTAAATGTCCCTCCAGAGCAGAAGGTTACCTCCTAAGGGCCACCAGCTCTATACTAATGTTTTCTAGAAGGCTCTTGATCTTAAAAGACTTAAAGTAGGAAAAGTCCCAAGAATCGACAATTCATTCATTAATTCATTTATTCATTGATTGATTGTCTTACCTATTCATTCATTTATTTCAACTTTGTTGAAGCATCAGTCACAGCTCATTCATTCATTAACCATGCCTTCAAAATGCTCTTTGGGCAAGGTATCATGGTGCATGCCTTTAATCCCAGCACTTGGGAGGCAGAGGCAGGCAGATCTTCGAGTTCAAGGCCAGCTTGGTCTACAGAGAAAGTTCCAGGACAGCCAGAGCTAAGCAGAGAAACCCTATCTCTAAAAACCAGTAATAATAATAATACATATTACCATACCAAACTTTTAGGCAGAGATAGGCAGATCCCTAGGCCCCTTGGCCAGGCAGCCTAGCCTGCCTGGTGAGTTGTAGGCTAGTGAGAAACCCTATGTGGTGGTTTAATGAGAAGGCATTTGAACACTTGGCAGTTGGTGGTGCTGTTTGGGAAGGTTTCGGGGGAACTGCAGTCTTGCTGGAGGAGCCCACCAGGGCGAGGGCTTCGAGAGTCCATAGCCTTGTTCTACTTCCAGTGAAAATAAACAAACCTACATTCATCTCATTAGTATGCAAATTTGCCTACATCTTTAATTAATGGTAAAATTACATGTCTATCAAAGAGTTGTTTCGAAGTTTATTTTTATTGTTTTTTGAGAATTTATTACCTAAGTACTGTATGTATGTTATTTCTGCCCTGCCTCTCTACCTCCTCCTGTCTCCACCCCAACTCTCTTTCATGTTTATGACTTGTTTTTATAATTATTCATGTTATACACACATGCACATGCATATAACCTACTGAGTGTTGCTATTATGCATACGTGTTCAGGGCTGACCACTTGGAATTGGAAAACCTCAGGAGGTTCAGACATAGAGAAAACTGATTTCCCCTCTTTCCACACCTATTGACTTGACTACCTGTAGCTGTTCATCTAGGGATAGGGCTTTGTGGGATTTTCTCAATCTTCGTGGCATGTTGACTGGTGGTGTTTAAAGTGCAGGTCTTGTTTAAGTGATTGTACTATCAAGATCCATGAGGACGGCGTCCCTGCTGTGTCTAGAAGACACCATTTCACAGCAGACGTTTTGGCCCTCTGTCTTTACAGTCTTTTTATATCCTCTTCCACAATCTTCTTGAGCCTTAGGTGTTGGGGTCTGAGCACCCCACACTTATTCTCTGCATTTTGATCAGTTGAATAACTTTTTAGGAGCTCCAAATGAACTTCTTTATGAGCTATTATCAGTAGATGTTTGATTAGCATGCCCATTTTATGCATCTGCAGACCAGGATCATGCATAATTTTTTTTTAGACAAAGTGGGGTTGTGAGAACTAAAAGTTTAATAAGCTCTGGCCTAGACACAGGCTGCCTTATCCACAAGAGCACACACTATCAATCGTATATCCAGAAAGTGTTGACTCCCTAAGGTGTGATGGCTATCAAGGCATACTTTGTCTGTTATATTCTGCACACATCTGTCAACATCATAACTATGCTTGATTTGCAACCACAGCCTTCTCAGACTACAGCTGTGATAGGCTCCAAGCCCTCTCCTCTGTCCTCCACAGATCACTGTGAGGCAATGTCGTCTTATTCCTCTGTACATCTCCAGGTCATGGCCTATGCTAACAGTTTATATAACGTCTTTTAAAAACTTAAAATAGTTATCATAACTTGCATATCCTTTGCTCTGTTTCTGGCCTAGTCCAGGACTGAACTGGTTCCTCCCAGTATTCAGGTAATTCGGCTGTCAAGTTCCTCCATGTTGAAACATTCCCTGCTGGAGGGAGGAGGGAGCCACGAGACTCAGGAAGCGAGCTCACCTCACAAATCCTGGAGAGTGAAGATTGCGAGGTTTCCAGGGCCCCTCCCGGAGATGACAGCCATCAACAATCGCTGAGGAGGCGTCAGAGTTGCCTGGAGGAGGTGCACCAAGCTGTCCAGCCATTGGCAGGTTGGCAGAGAGCTCCAGAAGACAGCTGCCATGCATTGTCAGCAGCTGGGTGGTCTTTTGAGGAATGTGGCCATTAAGTAACCATTCACCACAACTCCCAGGAGTAATCCCAGGTAAAGTCATGACGTGTCAAGTCTGCTTTTGCTAGAATCACTCTTTTGACCTGTCAGTGTTTCCCTAACTAGGGTGAAGAGACGTTTGTGTCGTGTCTCCCCAGGAAAGTCCCACACAACATCAGTGTAAGGATCACTTCCTCAAGGATCGTTTCCTTGACATTGTCAGGGTGCGCTTTCACTGTTTCTATGGTAGTTCAGAGAACACCTCAGATCTCTCTCTACTTTATGGCAATGTCCGTCCCCTAATTTACACGATCTGTAGCAGCCAACGAGGCCCAAGAGATCTAGAACTACAGATAATCCCCCTCTGGTGCTGCTCTCCAGTCCGCCATGGTACACGCTCAATAAACATTTCAGGAACGAAAGAATTTTGATTACTAGCATTTGTGAGACTGATCTTTCCTTTCCTCTCACCCTCTGCTGGCTACAGTTGTTCACGTGGTGGCAAGCGGCTGGTACATTTTTGCTCCTGAGTACAACTCTTTGGAAAGGTTGCTATCACTGTGTATTTCTGTCACCTACTGTATGGACACAGTGTCTTGGTGACAGAGGTCAGGGTGCTGGCTGCTTGTGCATGCAGCAGGATTCCCCCCTCCCCCTTCTCCGGGACTTTGGCCGATAAAGCAGTGGTGTGTCCCACCCGCCTTCCACTGCCCAGAACGTCTTTTACAGTTTCAGTGGGAATGTGTCAGGAAGGCTCTCTAGAGAGTTTTCTCTCCAGGCAGATCGCAGACTCTCTGGGTTCTTTTCCTAATTTAGTTGAACCACTAGAGGGGGCAGTGACACTCTCTGGTGCACCTCGATGTAGGATAGCGGGGTCAGATGGGGTTTAGGGACCTAGGGCAGACTTCTCCCATCTGATAAACCAAGGAACGGAGTGGAAACGGGCAAAGCTTTTCCTAAGGCTCTGGAGTCAGTCAGGGCTTCCCCCCTCCTCGGGATTCTACATGTAGCACACTTATCCTGTTTCTAGGCCTTGGAGGGGTCCTACAAGTTATCTGGATATGGCTCATGTGTGACAAGGCCGATTAGCTCATCCGGAATTCCCTGGGCTGCTAACGTTTTTTGTTTTTATCTAAGTTTATTTATCAATGGTCCATATGTAGGCATGTGAGCTGGAGGGAGGAGAAGCATGTGGCGATGGAGGCTGTGCTGGACCTCAGCGCTTTTGGAAAACGAGATGCAGCAGACAGTGATGGCTACACTGCCTTTTTCTCCAGTGCTGGCTTCCTGTGACCCCTCCGCCAGTAACCACCCCCCTCCCCGCCACTTACAGAGGCAGGGGCCAGGGGCAGTGTAGGCTAGCCATAGCTCCCCGATTCCTCCCTGACAGAGGGATGATTCAGGGGAGGGTATGAACTTCGGGTGGGTCTATGAGGCCTCCCCAGAGTCTTGGGACTAATCCTCCTGCCTCCATCTCCCGAGGACTGGGATTGCAGGTGTGTGCCAGCACGTCCAGCAGAGGAGTCTTGCTGAAAGGGTAGTTAAGAGAGCCCCGCAGAGACCCAGAGAGACGATCCGGCGGGGGACAGAGCCCCGGTTCCGGTCGTTCCGCCCTGGAGCCTGCAGCATCTCTCACACTCTTTGAGCTGCCCTGTTATGCCACCTAAAAACAAGCTTGTCCGTTCCTTTTTTTTTTTCTTCTTCAAAGATAATTTGACTCGGATGTTTGTCATTCACGATGAAGAATTTTGCTGTAATTCTACAGATTGTTAGAACTTTCCAGAAGTAGCTCTGAAACGGAGTGGGTGGGCTGCGGTCACTGGGAATGGGACATCATCTCTGTAGTGGTTTGAATGAAATCGGCCCCCATAATCTCACAGGGGGCCAATTACTGTCTCTTGTTCCCAACCAGCTGGTCCCCTTTCTCTCCTCAGCCCCTCTTCCACCTTCATGTTGTGGTCGTTTGTGTCATTGGCCCCCATAATATCTTAGGGAGTGGCACTATTAGGAGATGTGGTCTTGTTGGAGGAGGCGTGCCACTGTGGGCCAGGCTTTGAGGTTTCCTATGCTCAGGACACCGCCCAATGTCTCAAGTCAGCTTCCTGTTGCCTGCAAGATGTAGAATTCTCAGCTACTCCTCCAGCACCATGTCTGTCTGCCCACCGCTATGCTTCCCTGCCGTGGTGATAAGGGACTGAACCTCTGAAACTGGCAGTGAGCCTTCACTCAGCCAGGAAAGATGTGGCGCCGTGAGGCCCAGGGCACGGACACATGATTCAGTTGCGTCTGCACTTGTCTGTAACACAGGTTTCACTCTAAAACACCAAGCTGTTTGCAGTTCATCCCTTGAGTGGTGTGCCAGTATGGCTCCTCTATATGGGCAGTACTGGATAGTTTGAAATGTCTCCCTGAATTTAGGAACAGCATTCAAGTCCCCGCTCTGAGTTTCTCTTATTAGAAAGCAACCAAGTAAGCCATCTTACATCTCCATCTACTGACCAGCTTAAAACCATGGTACTTGAACAACCTGATCCTAAGATATGTTCTGGCCTTAAAATTATATTATCAACAAAGGACAATTCAATATGTATTTTGAGAACCGCGTGTTGATTTAACTGATCTTGTGAAGTCCACCCCCAAATCACGTTTAACTTCACTGTTCTTTTCATGAGCGCCTAAGGCAAGCCAGATGCAGCATCATTCAGTATCTTCCAAATAGAAATCTCTGCTTCTGCCAGGGAAGTACAGCCCTGCCCTCCTTAGCAAATCATTTGTTACCCTGAGGGTTGAGCACACGATATGGCAGGGAGAGCCAATGCTGTCTTCTGTAATATTAATTACTGTGAAGTAGCAATCCTGTACTTCGGGGCCTGGGAGGAAAGAGCTTTCCTCACATTCTCACCTCTGCCTCCCAGACTCCCTCGACACATCCACCTCCCAGACTGCGAATAGCCAGGGTTGCTAGGAGACCTGTCGACTGTGGAATAAAAAGGGAAGCAGATACTTCCTGGATGCCCCATCTAGTTTGAAAAGACGGAGTTAAAGTACAAGTGGAGGTGGGAAGGGAGGAGAGGGGAGGGGGAGGGAAGATACACGTGAGAGTCTTGTCATGCTTGCCAGGCCTAAGCTCGTCTCCAGGAAGCAGTGAGCTAAACTGGTTTGCTCTGGGAGGCAAGGCAATACAGTGAGGCTCAGCCTAACTGGGTGGGGGGTGGGGGTGACCAGTTAGACACTGACGAGACCCACTTAGGACACAAAGTTGAGGGTAATTTAAAGAATGCTTGGGAATGTAGCTCAGTTGGTAGCACGAATGAAGCCCAGGGTTCGAAGCCTAGCACCACGTAAAAACTGAGCATAGTGGTACACAGCTGTAAGGCCAGCACTCAGTAGGTGGAGGCAGGAGGATGGGGAGTTCAAGGTCATCCTCAGGTACATACTGAGTTCAAGGCCAGCAGGGCTACATAAAATCCTGTTTCAACCCAAGCTCTTCCCCAACAGGAAGAGTATATTCTCAGGTGAGGTCTACCCAGTGGTTTCAGTTACATTCCTGTTGCTCTGATAAGACATCCTTACAGAAGCAATCTAGGAAGGAAGACTTTATTTCAGCTCTTAGTTCCTGGGCACCATTCATCATGACAGGGAAGTTAAGGCCACAGGAGCATGGAGCAGCTGGTCACATGACAGTCTTAGCCAGTAGAAGAATGAGACAAATGCTTGTGATCAGTTCACTTTCCCCTTCTGGTGGGTTGAAAGAAGATGGCCCCCCATAAGGAAGTGTGGCTTTGTTGGAGTAGGTGTAGCCTTGTTGGAGGAAATGTGTCACTGTGGAGGCGGGCTTTGAGGTCTTCTATGCTCAAGCCACACCCAGTGTCTCAGACCACTTCCTATTGCCTGTGCAAGATGCAAGAACTCTCAGCTCCTTCTCCAGCACCATGTCAGTTTACACACTGACTTGCTTCCTGCCACGATGGTAATGGACTGAACCTCTGAACTGTTAGCCACCTCCATTAAATGTTTCCTTTATAAGGGTTGCCATGGTCATGGTGTCTCTTCACAACAATAGAAACCCTGACTAAGACACCGCTCTTCATATGATCTGGGATCCCAGCCCAGGGATGGTTCCACCCACAGTGGGTGGGGCTTCCCATCTCAATCTAATCAAGATAATTCTTCACAGGCATGCCTAGATAGGCTCATATCCCAGGTGATTCTACATCTTATCAAGTTGACAGTTGAGAAACCATCACACCTATTCCACCATACTATTGGGTTTCTGGACATATCTGTCATATGTGCCAAGCCCAATAAATGGTTATCATTGTTTTGGTTGTCCTTATAGGTATAGATTTTGTCTTTGTAATTATTTTTAAGTTATTATGGATTAAAAACATTTTTTAAAAGACACGGTCAAGTTATGTAGCCTCAAACTCCTGATTCTCCTACCTCAGCTTCCTGACAGCTGAGATTATAGGCATGTGCCACCAAACCCTACTTTACATTACAAATGTCTTTACCATAGACCTGTCATCACTTAATATCTGTCTAAAAGCCTATTATCCTATTCCTACACATGTCTGAAGCACATACTGAGAGTCAGTTTCCTTCATCTAACCCACAGGCATCATGGTCCCCAAGAGCTGTCCCATAATCCAAACCTATGGTAGTATTGTGTTCCCCAAAATATTGTGTACCCTAATAAACTTATCTGGGGTCAAAGACAGAGAAGCCACAATATTAAACATAGAAGTTAGGCAGTGGTAGTACACACCTTTAATTCTAGCATTCCAGAGGCAGAAATCCATGTGTTCAAGGATACAGTCAAGTATGGTGACTCACGCCTTTAATCCCAGAAAGCGAGCCTTTAATCCCAGGGAGTGGTGGCAGATAGCAGAAAGTTATATAAGGCGTGAAGACCAGAAACTAGAAGCATTTGGCTGGTTAAGCATTTGGCCTGGTTTAGCATTCAGGTTTTGAGCAGCACAGTTCAGCTGAGAGCCATTCGGATATGAGGACACAGAGGCTTCCAGTCTGAGGAAACAAGACCAGCTTGTTGCTGGAAGGCTTCTCTCCAGGCTCCACCAAGCCCCGCAGTCCCATAATCCACTTATAAAATAATCACTCAGACACTTATATTATTTATAAACTGTATGGCCGTGGCAGGCTTCTTGCTAACTGTTCTTTTATCTTAAATTAACCCATTTTTATAAACCCTATACCTCACCACGTGGCTGGTGGCTTACCAGAGTCTTTACCTGCTGCTTGTCCTGGCGGTGGCTGCAGTGTCTCCCCCCTTAGCCTTCCGCTTCCCCGAATTCTCCTCTCTCCTTGTCCCACCTACTTCCTGCCTGGTCACTGGCCATCAGTGTTTTATTTATATAGAGCAATATCCACAGCACCAGCTGAGAAGTTGGCCAGGTGAGGTTAGCTGTGACTTGTTCTGTCTCTCTGATCTTCCAGTGTTTACCCCAATACCAGGCCCTGAGTTTGTTTTATTAATAAGACTGTTTAAGATTCATGCTACACAAACCAGATAAGCTGAACTAGCTAATGTAACAAAATGCACCACCTGCAACCCATGTCTTATCAGAAAAGAGTCACTGTCCTTCCATTCCTGTTCTCAATGTTTCAGCTAAGCTGAGTGTGGCATGTGCTTGAAGTTCCTGTGTTTGGTGGGGCTCACACCTCCCTTGGGTACACCTGCTGTCCACCTCATTTTGGCCCGTGACCTGGACAAAGCTGCCTTGCCCGATTTTACTCAGGCTGGTTGCTCACAACAGCAGTTTCTGAGGCAGGGGGCTGGCAGTGAGTTTTCTGTTAGGAGGGATCACATCCTGTAAAGACATAACATTTCCAGACATGTGGTGGTCGGGTCATGTGAGGTCTGGGATCATCTGGAGCAGTGAGCTTCCGGGAATGCTGCCTTTAGCAACTTTGCCTGGCAGACACCGGAACACAGCTCTTTCTGGATTCAGAAAAGAAAACAATGAGAGCAAAAACACAAAGTGATGTGCTAGCTTCAAAAATGTGGGAGAATGAGCATCTGAAAATCAACCCCTGGTCCTTCTACACCTCATGCCGCAGCACTCAGACTAATCGACAGTTCAGAGGACTGGGGTGGGGGTGGGGCTTTACCTGGTCCAAACTTCCGCCACTTGTGTAGATCATTTCTGAAACTTTGGTGCAGATGAAGGTCTTCAGAACGATGCTCAAAATCCTGCTTTGGTTAAGCAGCTCCAGAGCCATGACCTTTATTCATGCCAGTCTCTGCTCTGCCCTCTGACTCCCTCGGTGTGTGTGTGTGTGTGTGTGTGTGTGTGTGTGTGTGTGTGTGTACTACCTCTGAAGCCTCAGCTGAACCACATGTGGAAGGTAGCCAAAGAGAAGGGAGTCCATTCTTCCAGCATGAATTCCTATGAACTGTAGTAGGGAAAGGAAGTGATAGACAAGTAAAGAATCTTAGAAGTGCAAATTTCGCCTTTGTTTTTCGTGATGATGATTCTGACCCAAAATTTCAAGACTACTTAAAGATGTACTCATACATATTCTTCATGGAGGCTCATAAATTAGTAACATGTTTATGTATCTGCTTTAATGTTCTCTACTGCACACACACACATACTTATATATCTCTGGATAATGCATATCACACACATATACATTACATATATTTTATATGTGTGCACATTATATAAAGTTTTATATTTATATAAAATGTGTCCTCAGGTAATAATACACATAAGATGAAGAGAAAAGGTTTGTCTGCCTTTCTCTCTCTCCTTCCTTTCTGTTGTCCCTCCCCTGCCCCCTCCAGTTTTCTGAATAATTGTAACAAACTATCAAACCTAATGTATGACTTCCTCCCAGACTCCTTCCTCTTACCTGTGCTGAAAATACCTTCTCTCAAAGCAGCAAGGTTATTCTTGTGTCTAGTTCTCACACTTGAAGAAAAAACATCTACTTTTGCCCTCTCTATGTAAACAAAGGAGAGCTCCGCTGTCTCTTGATTCTCACTAAGAGGAACAGGAAGTAGTAAGCATAGAAGGTGAGCTCTCTGGGGGCCAGGCCAAGCTGGACAACAGCCAGGATTCCAAGACTTTCGGTTTTCAGCTCTGTGCCAGCTGCAGAAGAGCACAGGTTGTTGCTCTGCGCTGCTGTCTTCTCTGTCCTGTGTCCTCTTCATCAGTTACATAAGGAGCTTCGTGTGTGTGTGTGTGTGTGTGTGTGTGTGTGTGTGTGTGTGTGTGTGTAGGGGGGTCAATATAAAACGTTACATTGTAAAAATCCCTTTCTGAAGACCCCATGCTCACAGTCTCCCCACTTTTCCTTACTTTGAACATGCAGCACAGTCCACATAGACCTGTCCGTGCATGTCACCTCTATGGTTAACAGCTCAACTCTGGATCATTGTGCATCATCTGTGTTTCAAGGTTATGTCCTTTAGCTCTCTGGCATGGCTTCTGCAACCATAGAGTTTACAACTCAGAATATTATACATACAAAGCATGTGGGTTTTGCTTCGGATGCTTATTGTATTCAGGAAGCTCAGGTTCCTTTTAAGTGTAAAAAACGTTATGTATATTTGCTTCCATGCATGTATGCACACCATGTGTGTGTTTGGTGCCCATGAAGGCCAGAAGAGGGTGTCGGATGCCCTGGAGCTGGAGTTACAGGCGGTTGTGAGCCATCCCATGGGTTCTCAGAACCAAACCTGTGCCCTCTGCAAGAGCAGTAAGTGCTCTCACTGCTGGGCCGTCCTGTGACCGTGGAGGCTGAGCCTCACATTGGTGGAAGGAAGTCTCTTCAGAAAGATGCTTAGGGTGAAGGAAGAGCAGGGGTCAGTCAGGAGGAACGAGCTAGGCACAGGTGCTGGAAGGAAGAGATTCCTGTCACATAAAAGAGCTTCTGCCTGAGGCCTAGAGGAGTCGATGCTCATTGAGGACACTCTCTAGGATGTCAGGCAGCAGGCATGTGTGAGGACGAACTCCCTCTTCTGAGGAGCCCACCTTTCACACATCCTCTGTGTTAATCTAATTCCATCACTGTGACAAAACATGGGAGACAAACAACGGAAGGAAGAAGGAGGGATTTCCTTGGCTCAGGGTTTCCGAGATCTCAATCTGTGGGGCTTTTGGAGCCATCGTTTCTGGACCTGTGGTCAGGCCCAACATCATCACAGGGTGTGTGTGTGGTGGGCAGTTTGCTCCTTCATGGCTTCCAGGGAGCAGGGGGGACTCAATCCCTTCAAGGGCACACCTCCAGTGACCCAGCTTCCTCTCACTAGTCTGTGTCTCCTGCAGGTCCATGCCCCCCAACAGCAGCCAAGCCTTCAGCATAGAGCTTTTGGGGGACAGTCCACATCTAAACTTCACCTCCCTTCTTCCCAGACACCCCGTCTATTACTTTGTGCCAGTAGCTTGGCAGGGCAGAAGCAGTTGGCTGGTAGGGCTGGCTTCCAGTCCCCTTATATTCGAGGAACTGGGATTCAGAGGGAGGTCTGCCAAAGATCACGTGCAACTTAGCTTGACTCAGCTTTCCTACGCTGAGAGATGATCAATACCTGAGAAAACAAAAGCAAAATCTGTATGAGACAAGGAGTGGATTGATAACATTCCAGGCCAGAGAGGAGCCGCATCGGACTCCGCAGCTGCAGAAATGGGGCCCAGCTGCTGTTTCTGTTTCTTTTCTTTGTGTGTGTGCATGTTCACGTGCAAGCAGGTGTATGCCCATGTGTGTGCATGCTCCCATGCAAGCAGATATATGCACGTGTGTGCATGTTCACATGCAAGCAGGTGTATGACCATGTGTGTGCATGTTCCCATGCAAGTAGGTGTATGTATATGTTCACATGCAAGCACAGATGTATGTGCATGTGTGTGCATGCTCACATGCAAGCAGGTGTGTGTCCCAGTGTCCAGGTGCATGTGAAGGCTGCAGGATGACACTGGGTGCCTTCTTCAACTGTTCTTCACCTTATTTTTGAGACAGTCTCTCCCTGAAAACGGAGCTCACTGGATCAGCTGGAATGGGAGCCAGCACATCCCCAGCCCTGGAGTTGCAGGTGTGTACTACAGTGCCTGCTTTTAACATGGGTGCTTCAGACTGAACTCGGACCCTTGCACCTGTGCATCAGGCACCCTCCTGGCAGCCGTTTTCCCAGAGTACCCAGTTGCGGTTTCCATCCATTGCACTTATTAGAGTCTGCATAAATTTATTTTTTCTCTTCAACATTGTTTTTAATTATCTATCGAAGCTTTTGGGGCTTAATGAATTGTTTCACTCAGCTAAGTGTTGGGATTGCTGTAGAAAACACTTACCATAATGTGTGTCTATTCTGGCGGTCTTCTCTCTCTTCCTCAGTTGGAAACCATTTTTTTTTTTTGAGCTAATGTTTGATGTCTCTGGGCACCCATTCAAGGTGGGAATGGCAATCTGTTCTGGATTAATCTAGGGATAAAACACTTTTAGCTTCATTTTAGAGTGAAAATTCGACCTTACTAGCAGTTATGCCATGCTTACATATCTACTCTGTTTTAAAACCCCTCCCTTCTCCCTAGTATCATCACAAACTATGGGCAGGCATAGGTGTAGAATCAATAAAAAAATTGTCCTCTTTGGAGTATTGAAATAAATTCTGTTATATATTGTGGTGGTTTGAAAAAAAATAACCTCCATAGGGAGTGGTACTATTAGAAGGTGTGGCCTTGTTGGTGTGGGTGTGGCCTTGTTGGAGTGGGTGTGGCTTTGTTAGAGGAAGTGTGTTACTGTGAGGGTGGTCTTTGAGGTCTCCTATATTCAAGCTACACCCAGTGACACAGACTACTTCTTGTTACTTGCAAGTCAAGATGTGGGACCCTCAACTCCAACTCCAGCACCATGTCTGCCTGATGATAATGGACTTAACATCTCAAAATGTAAGCCACTCCAATTAAATATTTTTCCTGTATAGGAGTTGCCATGGTCATGGTGTCTCTTCACAGCAACAGAAACCCTAACTAAGACATATATGAACTAAAAATGTATTTCAGATGTGCAAAATTCAGTCAATCAGATGTTTAGTTCTAGCTATAATAAAGCAGAGGACAGTTTTATCATCTGTGATAATTAATCTTAATTGTCAGTTTGAGTAGATTTGGCATCACCTAGGAGACACATCTCTTTGTTCTGTATACTTAGTGTTTTAATTATGATATGCTATGGGCCGTTTCTTTCTTGGCCTAGTCTAGCTGGGGTTCTGTGTGTTTCTTTTATCAGCATGTGAATGTCTTTCCTTGGTTTGGGGAAGTTTTCTTCTATGATTTTGTTGACTATCTATGTCATTGATTAGGAATCCTTCCTCATTTATGCCTATACTTTAAAAGTTTGATCCTTTCATGGTGTCCCACATTTCCTGTGTTAAATTTTTTTCATATTCTTTGCTTATTTCATCTCAATCCTCTACTTTATCTCTAAGTCCTAATGTTCTATCTTCTGCTTGTTCATTCTACCTGTAAGGCTTTCCTTAGGGTGTTCTAGCTAGGTAGCTGGGTTTATCAATTCCATCTTTATTGAAGCTTGAGCTTTCTTCAATATTTCTATGTCTTTATTGAACTCCATTTTCAAATCCTGGGTTGTTTCCACCACCTGTAGGTTTGTGTTTTCCTGGGCATCATCAGGTATTTATTCCCTTTAAGTCCATCGAGTAGTTTCTTTTTGTCTTCTTTAAACTCCTTGATTTTTTTGATTAAGTTTATGAGTACTCTTTTAAATTCTGTGTCTTGGGGTTCATCTAGGTAATTCTTATTGCCAGACATTTGTATAAGACTAGTGGATTTTTTAGGGGGGAGATATTGCCTTAATTCTTCATGTTGTCTGTGTTTTTGCAAGGAGGTCTGGGCATGTGAACTTCTTTTGTTAGGTGTCGGAGATGGACAGAGCAGGCTGGGGCAGGAGAGAGGATGTGTGGGTTGGGTTGGGCCTAGAGGTTGGACATGGCTTAGATGTAATGAAATCAGGTGGACATAGGGAACTAGGTGATATGCAGGTGTTGCATCCTGATCCAAGCTTGGAGTGTGGGGGTAGATGGAAGGTGGGTTTACACAATCCTTAGTGTGTGGCCTTTTCTCTGATGGGCTCAGTATGTCTTCTCCATGTCCTTCAGGTCCCACATTCTCATTCCAGGCAGGAGGAAGGAGGCAGAACCATCATGTGACTGTCAGCAGTCTTTGACATTGTTTTTCACTGGTAAACAATCATCGTTCTAACATTTCTACGAAGTAGAACGCAGCTTACGTCTCATTGGCCAGCACTGTGTTACTGGCTCATTCTTAACTGCAAAGGGATCTGGGAGTCCTCACCCAATGTTTTTCCTATGTAAATGTATCCGATTTTCTCCCCTGGAGACATCCCGGTTTGCTCTGTCACCTCCTACAATGAATATGCTGTAGGCTTGATGCGCTGCCAGAGCCTCAGGACGTGTCTATTTCCACCAGCCTGACTTTCCTTCCCTCGGCCGAGTCACAGCCCCTGCTTCTCTAACTCTAACTCTGCTTTCCTCTCTTGCCAGGCGATGCACATCCATCAGTAGCTTTTGGAACAGGAAAGTGAATTTTTCAAGGTGTCGCATAGCTAGATATCGTCTAGACTGTGTCACACTTGGATGGTAGCTGAACTGAGCAAACTACTAGATAAATCATCATTTTTTCTTTGGCTTTGGAAAAAATGTTGCTTTCTAAAGATTTGGTTGGAAAGCCTGATGTCATGCATACCATAGAATTTGTGCCTATATATTTTTAATCTCTCAGCATTTTTGGTATGCTCTATCACTGGTATTCTGAAGGGGATTTTATTAGGCACGGATGGGCTTTTTAAATCTGGAGGTGTATGTCCTTTAAATCTAGGAAAATTTTCATAGCATTTCTTTGACTCTTTCTTTAGTTCTACTTTCAATCGTGAGGAATACTGTTGTACCTCTTGGATTATCTTTTGTATTGTCTTACTTTTGTCTTCTGGTGCCTTGTGTTTGCTAGATCAATGCTCCATTACTGGTCTAAATCCCCAAGTGCACCTCTGACATTTTATTCCACTTCCTAATAATTTGTATGTGCACAATATATCTTTCTATCATTTCACTTCTAACTTACCTGAATTGTTTATGTAATGTACATCTCTTGTAGATACACACAGTAGAATCTTTCTTTCATTCAATTTGACAACCATTGCCTTTTAATAGACCTAGTTAGTCCGTTCATATTTAATGTAATTATTGATGTAGTTTGGGTTCAAGCCACACTCTTTTCTTGTATTTGCTGTTTGTGATCCTTTTCCTTTGGTTCCTCTTTCTCTGAAATCTATTAATTTAATTGAATGCTTATTCTAGTGGCCTTTCTATTGCTATGATAAGGCACTATCACCAAAAATAACTTAGGGGAGGAAATGGTTTATTTAGCTTATATTTTCAGACATCCTTCTCCAGGTTCTAGTCTGCCTTATACTCCCATCTACTCACTCCTCCCAAGCCCCCTAGATCTAGCCTGAGTCCCATGACCCACTGGAACTAGCTTAACCTAGTCTGGCTACCCCTGTCTGTGCCACCACCAATCCCTAGGCTTTCAACAGTTCCTGCTCTTCCTATCCCCAACCTACAGGTCCCTCCCACACCACAGCCAACCTATTTATCTTATGGTACCCTGTACATCTGCCTCTAGAGTCTAGCCAGGTGACTCCTGACTCCCACACCCAAGATTTTACTTCATAATGTACTTATATCTTGACATCTCTCAAAAAGGGTATGAGTACCCTACCTGATAACCAGGTACATCAATATGGTGAGGTTGGTCCCTACCATGGCTTTCCCTCCTTTGGCCATGTCCTACTGACAATCTGCACATTGATGAAATCTCCTAACATTTGCTTGCATGCTCCCCAGCAAAAGTGGTTTCCTAGGGGACTGCTCTCTTGGTTGCTCACCCATTTGATTGAGCCTACTTCCTGTATACTTCTTCCCTAGGGCTTCGTGTATGCTTGGCAAACCTTCCTCTCTAAGACCTGTGATTATAACAAATCCCTTAGTTTCATATAGTGGTCTGAGTATGATTTCCATCACAGTGTCACAGCGGTCCTTAAAGTGGTCCTTAAAGCCATAAGGGGACCTTGCTCCTCCATTTGCAAGACAGGGAATGTAAAGATCCAGTTTTTCAATATCAAAACAAACTAATATAAACTGAGGAGACAGCCCAGTCTACAAAGTGTTTGTTGTGCATGCATGAGGACCTAAGTTCAGTCTCCAGAACCCATGTGAAAATGTCAACTGAGGCAGTGTGCACCTGCTAATCCAGTGCTGGGAGGCAGAGACAGGAGGATGACTGGGACTGGCTGGTGAGCCTCATCAGTGAGAGAGCTTGTCTCACATTCATGCACACATACTTGCACATGCACCCAACTTCCACAAGTGTACACACACAGAAGCAATACTGTAGAATTGTTTTGACAACATGGAGAGATACATAGCTGTTGCCCAAGCAAAAGAGAGTCACCTCTTGACGAAGTTGTCAGAACACAAGGGGAGACAGAAGCATGGTATTGTGGGAAGGGAAACAACTTTCCAGGACCGTTGTTAGTTCTCCATCACTGTAACACATACTCGAGATCATCAGCTTTTAAAGAAGCAAGGTTTATTTCAGTTCTCACGTTTGAAGCTTCGGCCCATGGCCAATCAGTCCTGTCGTTTGGGGCGTGGGGTTAGGGTCCACGGTAGAGCAAGATCAGTCTCTTCTTGGAGGGGAACTGAAAGGGAAGAGGGAGATCTCAGAGTGCTCCAGTCACCTTCAAGTACACACCCTCCACGATGGAAATACTCCCTACTACATCACCCCTTGTAAATGTCCCACCACCTTGCAATTGCACAAGGGACTGAACCTTTAATATATGGGCCTTTGAACATCCTAGACAAAACTATATGACATCTTTCCCACTCACTGCCTATGCCCCTGTGATACAAAGGGGAAGTAGAAAAGCCATAACTGGACTTCCAGCACTAAGGTAAGTCTATCAAAGGCAACCTCACTTTCAGGATAAAATGGTATTATTTTGCCTCACAAAATGAATCACTCTTTAGAAGTTCTTCTTCTCTTCCCTCCTGACTCAGAGTGCTTTTGAAAATAAATGATCTGAGACACATCACACATCCCTCCTGGTCACCATATGACTCTCACATCTAATGTTTAAACCCTGAGGACTCAGGTGTCCCATCCAAACAGGTTGGATGCAACAGTGTGAGTGTTTTTAGAAAAAAAAAATAATTTCAAAATTTAATTGCTGGCAGCAAGAACAAAGATTCAACCTTCAGCATTCTCAGATGTAGGTGGATTCTGTCCATGCAGATGCCTTTAAAAATTTCATTTTCAATCCCTTGCATTCTTCAGAAGAAGACATTAGGTGAACTGTGAGGCTTGATGGCAATTTTTGTTATTTGGAACATTCTATTCTTAGTAAAATTAGCTCTGCTTCAAAACAGGAAGGGGAAAATGCCAGCAAATTGCCAGGTATGCTCTCTCTTTTAGTTCTTGTAACCGTGATGAGGAGTGGTGTCGCTGGTATCCACATGGAGTCTGTAGGGACAGTCACTTGGTCCTTGGTCCTCTTGTTGTCAAGTTGGGGTTGGACCTCAGATTGTTTGACTCTCTTCTTCTCTCTCTCTCTCTCTCTCTCTCTCTCCTCTGGCATCTTCATAGCTGTGTAATCTCATCCAGTGAATCATGGGTCATTTGGATGACAAATTGAACTCAAGTCTTCACCTGTGTCTCTGTTTTGTGGCTTAGGATAATATCATTCAGGGGAAATTGAGAATGAATTTCTGGAGACCCCTATTACACACTGAGAAGACATGAAGTGGAGATTCCCAAGCAGAACTGGAGTACTGCTCTAGGTACCTGTGAGCTGATTAATATACCGCGATATGTTTCCGATTCACTCTCCAATTGGTTTGTGTTCTCTGAGCAGCTTAGAGAGACCCTGCCTCAACAGTCAGAACAAACCAAAGCAAGCCAAGAACAATGATGCAGGCCCCCTAAAATCTTCTATAAAATTACTTTCCAGCTATGTGCATAATTGTGTATGAAACAAATTTAATTTTGTGTTATTTAAAAAGTGTGTGTGTGTGTGTGTGTGTGTGTGTGTGTGTTGTGTGTGTGTGTGTGCCACAGCAAATGCCTGGAGGTCAGAGGACAGCTCTTTGGAGCTTGTTTCTTCTTCCATCTTTATGTAGGTTCTGGGGATTAAACTAAGGCCATTTGGTTTGTCTGTAAAGTGTTTTTACCTGCTGAGGCATCTCTCTGTGACCTCAAGTTTGTGTTTAGATATGGTGTGATATCCAACATTTTTTTCATTATTTATATACATGACAAAATTCTAAAATCTGTAAAGAATCCGAAACACTTTTGATGCCAAGCTTTTTGCATAAGGAATGCTCTGTGTGTATTGCTCCTAGGGTCTTCAGGGGATGCCAATAATTGGCAGTGTATTACAAAGATTACCACAAATTCCAAATATACAAATAACTGTCTTCTTTCATTTTCAATTTATCTTGCCACTGATTTTTGTGAATCATCATCTAGGTTGTCTGGTGACCTCCATTGATCATTGTCTTCAAACTGAAGTAACCCCCCAAACTGTCTTCAAGCTGAAGTAAATCCTCATGAGAATTAGGGATAGGCAGGTAATGAATGTGGTGTGGTGAGGTGCAACCATGATCTGTGAGAAGGGAGAGAGAGAGATGTGACCTTACTTTGTGTTAAAGCTACTATAGAAGCTCTGAGCCAACCAAGAGGACTTATCTAGATTAGGTTGGCCTGTGGGTTGGTCTATCTTTCTATCTATCTATCTATCTATCTATCTATCTATCTATCTATCTATCTATCTACCTACCTACCTACCATCTGTCTGTCTATCTGTCTATTTGCAATCGGGAGGCTGCAGTGGGGAGATCACTAATGGAATCACTTGGTTGCCTCCAGTTCCTGGGTTCCCTCTACTGTGCTTAGGTATCTGCTGTGATTTCATCTCACAGCCCAGAAGCCTAAGCTCAGCATGATTCGATGCCCAACACAGCCCTTTCTAATACTCTTGCTGGTGTGTGTGTGTGTGTGTGTGTGTGTGTGTGTGTATGGTCCAGCTCTAGGTGAATGCTGCTTTATATTTTATGACACCCACAAATGCTGCCAGCAGATGTTAAACCAGCATCTGCAGCAGCCTGGGTAAAAGGAGCCTGTTCTGAATTGTGACTGCAGCACAGTTAAGTAGACAGTCTGTCCACAGAGCACACTGTCCTCCTGCTGGCCTCTTCCTCTGCCTTTATTCAGAACCACGGAGCTAGAGAACCTGGCAGGTAGCCAAGGAGATAGCAGTGATCCGTGCAATCCTCTATTTGGCAGCTTAGGGACAAGATTCCCAGCAAGGCTTCCAGAAGCCCTTGCCACACATTTGCTTATAAACGCCTGAAAATGTGAAATAACAAAGGTTGCCAGTAATCGCGATTTCATCATGTTTTTTTTTTTTTTTTTTTTTGTTTCTACTTTATTATTGTTTGAGGCAGGATCTTGCTAGGTAGCTCAGGCTGGTCTCAGTCTCACTATGTAGTCTCGGCTAGCCTTGAACATGTGATAATCCTTTTGCCCCAGCCTGCTAAATGCTGGGACTGCAGCCATGTGCCTCCATGTCTGGTTTGGCTCCTACTTATTCAGAAGTAATAATTTTCTACAGTCATTATCTCCCTTGGTCTCCTGTGAAAACACAGTGGCTTCGGCTTCAGAATACGTCAAAGGCATGGGTTCTCGACACTCTGTATGGGGCTACATCTGTCATGTGGAGAGTGAAATAAACAGAATGCATCCCTTACAAGGTAACATCTGGTCAGATGCACCCATTGCCGGCTCTGCCTGGGAACTGAGGGGATTTGAGAAAGAGGATCCCATGTAGACTGGAGCCCAGGTGTGCAGTAATTTCTCAACAATGACACGTTGGGAGAGAGGTGACATTGAGGGATGCATGCTTGTCCTGAGACCTGTGGACCTTAAGAATCTTTATGCATCAATACTTGTGGATTGATGACCTCTGAGAGATGCACAGGATGGTTCATTATGGTTCCTAGAACAGCTCTGAGGCAGTACACCATTACACCTCTCATAAAAAGCTGTTTAAAAATGTGAAATTAAAAGTTTAGTGTATTTTTAGATGAGCCATTGAACAGAAAAAACAATACATATTAAAAAACACAACTTTCAGCCGGGCGGTGGTGGCGCACGCCTTTAATCCCAGCACTCGGGAGGCAGAGCCAGGCGGATCTCTGTGAGTTCGAGGCCAGCCTGGGCTACCAAGTGAGTCCCAGGAAAGGCTCAAAGCTACACAGAGAAACCCTGTCTCGAAAAAACCAAAAAAAAAAAAAAAAAAAAAAAAACACAACTTTCTGCCAGACTCAGAGAAAAATCCTGTTTTCTGTTATATGTGTACTCTAGATGTGTGTGTGTGTGTGTGTGTGTGTGTGTGTGTGTGTGTGTGTGTGTACCTGCTCAACAACCATCTCCTTTTCCTCAGCCCTGGGATTAGGAATATACACATTTTCATTCCCAACTTTTTTTTTTTTTAGTGTGAATGCTGAGATCAAAGTCAGGTGCCTGTGATTACAAGGCAAACACTTTACAGCCAAGCTACTGTCTAGACTGTCACTCCCCTTCTTTGGGTATATCACACATTAGGTTCTTATTATATTTTCTCATAGGTTATCACTATCACTGTTGGGGTAAGAGACATTGGGAGGTACATATGTTGAGATCCAGGGAAGAGGGGTTCCAGGTGGACTGTTGCAGACCATAGACAGGGCAAACACTAGGGCCGAACCTCCTTTTTAAAAGTCAAGTTCAGTTTTCCACAGCAACATCAGGATCACAGCAAAATGAAATAAAGGACTCGTAATGTTTCCATATGCCCTGTGCCCATGTAGGCACAGCCTCCTCCAAGGCCAGTGTGCTCTAGAGGGTGGTTCTTCTATTTCAACTGAAGATCCTGCATTTGCTCATCTTTATAGACCCAGAACCCATCCTTTCCAATGAAGTTCACTCCGATAACGGGCTGGCTGGATGTGATAGAGCCTACACCACCTTTACACTTCCCTTTCAAAGCCTTTATACTTCCCAATTGTTCGTTGAGCACATGTGCCCCAAGGCAGAGGGTCATCCCATGCTGGACCTGTATTGCCAAGGCACATCTCGTAGATGTTTTGTGGTGGCCCAGCAACTCTCCACATTGGGACTTTTGATTGTGTCTCTTCTTGGCAAGTCTGGCGCTTTCCAAGGTCCTATCTAGTTATTTATATATGACTGTGGAGTGAGCCGCAAATGGAGGCAGCAGAAAGCAGAGGGCGACAGGCCCACACACAAAGGGCGCATGCTCACAGTCTGAATTTCAAGGAGGAGGTTTGGGCCAGCTAAAGGGGT
Organism: Peromyscus leucopus; assembly: GCF_004664715.2. Classification (NCBI taxonomy): domain Eukaryota; kingdom Metazoa; phylum Chordata; class Mammalia; order Rodentia; family Cricetidae; genus Peromyscus; species Peromyscus leucopus. The sequence continues at coordinate 13,419,868 of NC_051076.1, forward strand.
AGTTACTGCTGAGCTGGCTGACTTTAAGGTAGCTCTGAGGCCACAGCAGGAAGCCTCCTGCTCTACCTGCATAAGACTAGGGCCCATGCAGAGGGTGCATCATGGATCCCCCGGGTGTTTCTCAATCTGATTGATTTGACAATCAACATTAACCAGCCCTCTCTCCCTCTCTCCTTCCTTAGGAGCTTCTCGTCTTCCTTCTTCCCCTGAGATGAACAAACTCCTCAAGTCAGGTCTTCCAGGGCTGGAGGCTTTAGGCAATGGTGGGTTAATGAAGTCAAAAAATCGGCTTTCTGGGGAGAAAAAGTTTGTGACTTTTTTGACATAAACAATGGGTGACATACTGTTTATGACTAGTAATAAAAATAAATACAGTAGTTAATTGAAAATTCCATGCTTTCAATAGACTCACAAAATGCTGCTATTGGTTTTTGCCGAGGTCATGTATCCGACCTTTGCTGCAATTCAGCCACACCAGGAGAAACAGAGTTGATCCCCGTCTGTCAAATCCTTTCATAATCAGTTTATCATAACACCTGCTCTGTGGCCTGCTGCTGATCCATCACTGCATGTGGGTTATGACTTTGAGAGATCCTTTGACTCCAGTAATATTCGTAATGCAATTCTTCCAATTTTTTTTTTTAAATTTTTTTTTAAGACCCACCTTGCAAATTCCTAAACATTTCACTCTGGGCTCTTAGAGCTGTTCCAGCCTGCTGGGATTCTTCTTCCATTTTCTCCAACCACCCAAATATGTTCTCTTTCTGCCATGCTTCGTGTGGGGAGTCTGCTGCCACTGGGTAACATCCCATCCTCGATACCTGGAAACCAGCTACCAGAACAGACTGGGGCTTCTGAGTGGAACTCTGGTCTCTTTGGGTGGTGACAGTACCTCTAAGAACCGCCATATACTGTTCGTTCACCTCCCAGCTCAGCCTGACAGTACCCCTAAGAACCGCCTTATACCGTTCATCTCCCAGCTCAGGGTGAGGTGCTCAGACCTTGAAGAGCAAGCAGAGACACAGCGGGGAGGAGGGCAGGAGCTTAGAGCAAGGTTGTTCAGTCTGTTTTCTCCAGACTTGTGTCTTTCCACCTGCTTGACACAGTGTCTGTGACGTGACTGTCCAGCATGACAGTCACAGTCCATCTCAGCCCTTCTGTGCCTTGACCAATTTCCTTCCTCACCTCATGAATCTGGTGTTTCACAAAAGCCAATTCTGGGGGGAAGGATAAGAAGATTTCTTTTTAAAAAAACGAACCTATAAATAGCATCAGTAATAACATCGGTATCTATGTGGAGAAGAAAAGGGAAAAGGAGCCCAATATGTTTCTTTATTCTTTGTGTGTTAACCTCCCACCCAGGAACCTGCAATTCCATACTGCTGCTATGTAGCAGCCCAGACTCCCCCAGGACTCACTTGACTATAGAGCACGTGATTTCCCCTTTCAGATTGTCTATTGATTGGGCAGCCAATTGCCCTAAAATTGAGTGCTGTATTTTTGCCAGTCGGCTGCAGAGAGTTGTGTTTAATTTCCAGGGTGATTAATGCAACCATGACTAATTCTGTAGCTTCAGGAAGAATAAGTAAAAAACTGTATTAATTACTTTTCTCATGAATGTGACCATGACAAGAAGCAACTTAAAGGCAGGAGGCTTTATTTGGACTCCCAGTTTGAGGGTCAAGGGAAGGAGTGGCCTCAACAGTGACAGCAGGTGTGGTCCAACAGTGGCAGCAGGTGTGGTCCAACAGTGGCAGCAGGTGTGGTCCCAACAGTGGCAGCAGCAGGTATGGCCCCAACAGTGGCAGCAGGTGTGGTCCCAACAGTGGCAGCAGCAGGTGTGGTCCCAACAGTGGTAGCAGGTGTGGCCCCAACAGTGGCAGCAGCAGGTGTGGCCCCAACAGTGACAGCAGCAGGTGTGGTCCAACAGTGGCAGCAGGTGTGGTCCCAACAGTGGCAGCAGCAGGTGTGGCCCCAACAGTGACAGCAGCAGGTGTGGTCCAACAGTGGCAGCAGGTGTGGCCCCAACAGTGACAGCAGCAGGTGTGGTCCAACAGTGGCAGCAGGTGTGGTCCAACAGTGGCAGCAGGTGTGGTCCAACAGTGGCAGCAGGTGTGGTCCCAACAGTGACAGCAGGTGTGGCCCCAACAGTGGCAGCAGGTGTGGTCCCAACAGTGGCAGCAGGTGTGGCCCCAACAGTGGCAGCAGGTGTGACCCCAACAGTGGCAGCAGGTGTGGCCCCAACAGTGGCAGCAGCAGGTGTGGTCCCAACAGTGGCAGCAGCAGGTGTGGCCCCAACAGTGGTAGCAGCAGGTGTGGTCCAACAGTGACAGCAGCAGGTGTGGCCCCAACAGTGGCAGCAGGTGTGGTCCCAACAGTGGCAGCAGGTGTAGCCCCAACAGTGGCAGCAGCAGGTGTGGCCCCAACAGTGGCAGCAGGTGTGGCCCCAACAGTGACAGCAGCAGGTGTGGCCCCAACAGTGGCAGCAGGTGTGGTCCCAACAGTGGCAGCAGCAGGTGTGGCCCCAACAGTGGCAGCAGGTGTGGTCCAACAGTGACAGCAGGTGTGGCCCCAACAGTGACAGCAGCAGGTGTGGTCCCAACAGTGGCAGCAGGTGTAGCCCCAACAGTGGCAGCAGCAGGTGTGGTCCAACAGTGACAGCAGCAGGTGTGGTCCCCAACAGTGACAGCAGGTGTGGCCCCAACAGTGGCAGCAGCAGGTGTGGTCCAACAGTGACAGCAGCAGGTGTGGTCCCAACAGTGACAGCAGGTGTGGCCCCAACAGTGACAGCAGCAGGTGTGGTCCCAACAGTGGCAGCAGGTGTGGCCCCAACAGTGGCAGCAGGTGTGGCTCCAACAGTGACAGCAGCAGGTGTGGTCCCAACAGTGGCAGCAGGTGTGGCCCCAACAGTGGCAGCAGCAGGTGTGGCCCCAACAGTGACAGCAGGTGTGGCCCCAACAGTGGCAGCAGGTGTGGTCCCAACAGTGGCAGCAGGTGTGGCCCCAACAGTGGCAGCAGCAGGTGTGGCCCCAACAGTGGCAGCAGCAGGTGTGGCCCCAACAGTGGCAGCAGCAGGTGTGGTCCCAACAGTGGCAGCAGCAGGTGTGGCCCAACAGTGGCAGCAGCAGGTGGGTGGGCAGCAGGGTGGTCCAACAGTGGCAGCAGGTGTGGTCCCCAAGCAGGTGTGGACAGTGGCAGCAGGTGTGGTCCCAACAGTGGACAGCAGGTGTGGCCCCAACAGTGGCAGCAGGTGTGGCCCCAACAGTGCAGCAGCAGGTGTGGTCCCAACAGTGACAGCAGGTGTGGTCCCAACAGTGGCAGCAGCAGGTGTGGCCCCAACAGTGGCAGCAGGTGTGGCCCCAACAGTGACAGCAGGTGTGGTCCAACAGTGACAGCAGGTGTGGTCCAACAGTGGCAGCAGCAGGTGTGGTCCCAACAGTGTCAGCAGGTGTGGCCCCAACAGTGGCAGCAGGTGTGGTCCCAACAGTGGCAGCAGGTGTGGCCCAACAGTGGCAGCAGCAGGTGTGGTCCCAACAGTGGCAGCAGCAGGTGTGGCCCCAACAGTGGCAGCAGGTGTGGTCCAACAGTGACAGCAGCAGGTGTGGTCCAACAGTGGCAGCAGCAGGTGTGGTCCAACAGTGCAGCAGCAGGTGTGGTCCAACAGTGAGCAGCAGGTGTGGTCCAACAGTGGCAGCAGGTGTGGTCCCAACAGTGCAGCAGCAGGTGTGGTCCAACAGTGGCAGCAGGTGTGGTCCCGGCAGAGGTGTGGTCCAACAGTGACAGCAGGTGTGGTCCCAACAGTGGCAGCAGCAGGTGTGGTCCAACAGTGGCAGCAGCAGGTGTGGTCCAACAGTGCAGCAGCAGGTGTGGTCCCAACAGTGGCAGCAGCAGGTGTGGTCCCAACAGTGGCAGCAGCAGGTGTGGTCCAACAGTGGCAGCAGCAGGTGTGGTCCAACAGTGCAGCAGGTGTGGTCCAACAGTGGCAGCAGCAGGTGTGGTCCCAACAGTGGCAGCAGGTGTGGTCCCAACAGTGGCAGCAGCAGGTGTGGCCCAACAGTGGCAGCAGCAGGTGTGGCCCCAACAGTGCAGCAGCAGGTGTGGCCCAACAGTGGCAGCAGCAGGTGTGGTCCCAACAGTGGCAGCAGCAGGTGTGGTCCCAACAGTGGCAGCAGGTGTGGTCCCAACAGTGACAGCAGGTGTGGCCCCAACAGTGGCAGCAGGTGTGGTCCAACAGTGGCAGCAGGTGTGGTCCCAACAGTGGCAGCAGGTGTGGTCCCAACAGTGGCAGCAGGTGTGGTCCCAACAGTGACAGCAGCAGGTGTGGTCCCAACAGTGACAGCAGGTGTGGCCCCAACAGTGGCAGCAGGTGTGGTCCCAACAGTGACAGCAGCAGGTGTGGCTCCAACAGTGGCAGCAGCAGGTGTGGTCCAACAGTGGCAGCAGGTGTGGTCCCCAGGTGTGGTCCCAACAGTGACAGCAGGTGTGACCCCAACAGTGACAGCAGCAGGTGTGGTCCCAACAGTGACAGCAGGTGTGGTCCCAACAGTGACAGCAGGTGTGGTCCCAACAGTGACAGCAGGTGTGGTCCAACAGTGGCAGCAGGTGTGGTCTCAACAGTGGCAGCAGCAGGTGTGGTCTCAACAGTGGCAGCAGCAGGTGTGGTCCCAACAGTGGTAACAGGTGTGGTCCAACAGTGGCAGCAGGGTCAAGGGAAGGTGTACTTTCACACTCAAACCATAACAGAGACAGGGTAAGAATGTGGGAGCACGGAAGAGGAAAGCAAAAATTAATATGCACCTACTTCAAAAAATAGAATATATTCTATTTATTCTTAAACAATCTTACATATGTAATCAATGTACCTTGACCGTATCCACTCCCAATTCTCTCCTCTCACTTCTCCCCAGGACTCCTAAAATATTGCCCTTCCCATTTTGTGTCCTTTCCTTTCTTTTTTAATAACCCAGTGATTCCAACTGATACTGTCTAGTGAAATAGTAACCGTGGTACTGGCTTGGTCTGCACAGGTCTTGTGTAGGTAAGTGTAGCTGCAGGGAGTGGGTGGGTGCGATGGCCAGGTCACGCCCAGAGGACAGTGCTTCCCAGCACCTTGTCCTCATTCTCCCCCTTCTCCTCTTCTCTGTTCCCTAAGATGAGGGAGTGTTGACGCAGATGTCCCATTTAGGACTGAACATGTAAGAACAGTCACTTACAAATTTCTGTATTACCTGATATCATGAGAGAGAGAAGCGTATCTTGCCAAGGTTGAGGGAAGCCCTAATCTATGAGTCTCAGCATAACTATGAAGAAGGCAGTTTAATAGTAAGTCTACTTAGCAACAAAACTGTAGTAGGTCATCCCTCCTGACCCTGGGCCTGTCACATCCCAAGCCATGGGCTTTTGACCAGGTTCACAGTACCAGGTGTGAATTCCCTCTTGTGGTGAAAAACCTCTAATCCAGTCCAAAGGTAGTTGGCTAACTACATGACCTCTGTACTCCTAGAGTATCAGTGAGAGCATCTTACCTGGCAGGCTGGTATCATATACATTTCTCTCTCTCTCTCTCTCTCTCTCTCTCTCTCTCTCTCTCTCTCTCTCTCTCTCTCTCTCTCTCTCTCTCTCTCTGTGTATGTATGGAGTACATGCACATGGAGAGCATGGACACAAGTGTGCATCCTCAGAAGACAGATGATTATGCCAGTTGTCCTGTTCTGCCTTATTCCCTTGAGAAAGGGTCTCTCACTGAACTTGGAGTGAGGCTGGTGGCCAGCTAAACTCTAGGGATGTCCTGTCTCCACCCCTCATAGCTCTGGGGTTGTGGACGTACATGAGGCCAGGCCTGGCTTCTAAACCTCAATTCTAGGGATTTGATTTCAGCTCCTTGTGCTCACTCAGCAAACACTCCTACGTGATGAAACACCTCCCCAGCCGCCCTAAACTATTTTTTATTAGAAATTTTTAAAAGTTGAGGTGAAATTCATGTGACATAAAATCATTTTAATTATTTAATTAATTATTTAATTTGAGTTTATCATCCAGTAATCTTCACTAATCACAATATTACTCAGTGTTGTCTAATTGCTAAATGGTCTTATTAAATAAAAAACACAGAGCCATATATAGGGGTGAAAACCCAAGAGATCAGGGAAATGGGAAAAGCCACAAGCTAAGCTCACCTCACTGACCCCACAGCTTCCAAAGAGAGCTTCTTTCCTGTATACCTACGCCTATATGCCTTTCTGTTCTGTTGTCTCATTGTCTCTCTCAGCCCAGCTACATCACTTCCTCTTCCTGCCCATCTCTGTTACTTCTGTCTTTCTGTACAGACCTCTAGACCTCTATGGTTAGTGCTGGGATTAAAGATGTGTGTCACCAGGCTTGGCTCTGTTCCTCAGGCTTGAACTCACAGAGATCCAGACAGATTCCTGCCGCCCAAGTGATAGGGTTAAAGGCATGTGCTACTATTGCCATTGCCTGACTTCTATATAGTGGCTGGCTTTTTCCTCTGATCTCCAGGCAAGTTTTATTGGGGGACCCAGTATATTGGGGGACACAATACACCACCACATTTCCCCATTTTTGTCCAAAATAAAAAATTATAATGAATACAAGAAAAACTATATATAATAAGCACAATAACTATATACAATATATACAAGCAATAAATACATTAACAGTGTCTAATCCATTTGCATTTGACAAATTCAGTGAAAATATTCCATTATCTATCCTCTTTTGGTGAATCCGAAATGCACCTAATTGATTTCTATCCTAACTTATTACCAACTTATATTACCAACAGAAAACTATGTTATGATGTCTTTCAAATTTATACATTTCACACTTTTTAGTTTCTTTTCTGAAATTTCTTAACAAGGAAAACTGTAACTATCTAATCTTCAACTCCCTCAGAGACCTGAGAAGGAAATAATATTACCTAGTAAAACAGGAAGTGCAAACAAGCAACTTCCAAAAACATGTGAGTTATGACAGAAATACCTGGCTGCCTGGACAGTCACTTGAGGTTTCTGCAACGTTGGGGCGTCATCTTCAGCCATATAGGCGTAGGTATGCAGGAAGAAGCTCTCATTGGAAGCTGCGGGGTCAGTGAGATGAGGTTAGCTTGTGGCTTTTCCTACACTCCTGATCTCTCAGGTTTTCGCCCCTATATCTGACTCTGTGTTTTTTATTTAATAAGACCATTTAGCAGTTCGACGGCTGCTCAGCTGTTATCACCGTCTGGTTCCAGAACAGTTTCTCATCCCCAAAGGAAACCCTTTGTTATTAAGCACCACTCCCTCTCTGCCCCTCCCTCCAGCCTCTCATGGTAACCACTCATCTGCCTGGCTATTTCATAGATGCATTACTCCACCACTCATGACTTCACGTTCATTTAGCATGTTTCCGAGGTCTATCCTATACCATGAATTACTTTTGAACTTCAGAGAAAGACAAGCCACAGACCTGCTTCTCCTGTTAGATTTCTCCATCTGCCACATTTTACTTGGTGGTCTAGGAAATAATGGGCATTGCAAACTCAAATATGATGCCTTACTCAGATTCCTAGAAAACGGGCAAAGGAGACTAAAAGAAATAAGGACTATTACCAGTCTCAGATAAACAACTATTCCTCCAGACAGGGTTGACTGTTTCGTAAGTCTTGGCTCTATTTTAGTTTAGAGCTGCTTATGGATGGCACTCTGTTGGCAAGGTCGTGGGTGAGTTAGAGTTGATTTGATACTGTCTCTTTCATGGGGTCTCACTTTCTGATGGACACAGGAGAGCAAAGGACAAAGTTATGGCAATGTAGAAATAAAGGGCGTCAACACAAACCCGCGTGCTCACCAGAGCAGACGCTTCATTTAGTGCGCGGGGAGGACCTCAGCGTTCAACTCGGCAGTTTTGTCACGGGAATGGCTCTAGGGAATCCCTGCTTGCTGGTGGTTTGGAGCCTCGGTGCTTGTTGGTTGCCCGGTGGAGGTGGAGAGCTTGCTGGCGGCTAGGCGCCCCGTCACGGATATTTACAACAGGGAAACAGAACCACTTCAGAAGTTTCTGGTTTTCCTCTTATTGTCAGCTTTTCTCTAAGCTTCTCGTGAGATGAGCTCTTTGGGTAAAGAGCGAGGGCTGATTCATGTTTGTGCAAACTCAAATCTATGATGGCTTAAAGGTCCTTATCTGTGTCATAACAGGACTCCAGACATCATTTTATGTGACTATGTTAGAGTCATTTGATGTCAGCAAAATAACCTGACAGATCTCAATAGTTTAATACAGTAAATGTTTACTCCGTCGTGATTCAAAATAGGTCTCTCTTCCGATGGCTCAGGGATTCAGTCTCTGTCTTTGAGCTTGCTGTCCAGTACAGTCTTCCTGGAGTCTTCCACATAGCCACTAAATTATGCGAGTAAAGAGTGCATAGGTAGAAAAGACTATGAATTTTTAGACTCTAGACTTGTATCATTTCTAGTTACTTCCTGGTGAAGATCCATCTCCATTGCCAACTTGGGATTCAGAAGCACCATAGAAACAAACTTCAGGGCATTGTCTGTGAAGAGATTGTCTAGATGATGTAGATTGAGATGGGAAGACTCCCCCTGAATGTGGGCAGTACCTTTTCAGGACTGGGATCCTGGAATGAGCACACTCATGTACACACACACACACACACACACACACACACACACACACACACACACACACACGGAGAATAAAAGAGTTTGCTGTGCAAGCTTGAGGACCTGACATGAATCCCCAGAACCCAAGAAAAATGGAAATCTGTAATACCAGTTTTTCTGTGGATTCAATGTAACCAGCTGCCTTATGCATCTGTCTACATGCCTTCCTCTCCATGACAGACTGTACCTTCAGACCTTAACCAAAGTAAACCATGGCTTCTTTCCTTAAGTTGCTTTTCTCAGATATTTTGTCGCAGCATCAGAAGTAACTAATAAACTCCCTTAGGCTAGTGTAACAGATCGGGAGGTGGTCTTGGGTGTCCTCTGGAGGAAGAAATGCTCCTCTCTAGCAGACTCTGCTGCAATTGTTACTTTCTCTCCCGCCTGCTCCAGAAGAGGAGGGTGTGCAGGAGGGGAGATCGCCTCCATCTACCTCCCAGGTCAGCCCTGTCACACTCACGCTTCAGCTTTGCAGGATTCCAGCCTAGGGGTGGGAGTGGGGTGGGGAAGATTCCTTTTAACCATGGGCCGTCTTCACTCTCCTGCGGACTGTTTCCTTCTGTTCTGGAACACTCTATCTCCCATCTTCCTCCAGTAGAATAGTCTGACCTCAGAGTGAGGAGAATCTATACCTGCTGCCTCCCCCCTCTTCTGTCTTTGCAGTCCAGCCAAGACCAGACTGTAATAAGACTTTACTGAAGTTTTTAATATCACAGAAGGTAATTACAATGCAGGAAAATGTAAAAGTAAAATTAGCTATGACTCTGCCAGCCAGGTCTCCGTCCTCAGAGTCCACTAGATGAGGTCTGTACAGCTCCTTTGGCTGCCTCAGCCTCACTGTGGTAAAAGTCAGCACTCTCCACAGGGCAGTCTTTGTGGATGTCCACCAGACACCTTCAGTGAGTCACAGCACTTATGTCCCAAATCCCTCAAAAGATAAAAAAAAGTTCCATGCCTTCTGAGTCATTTATTCGTGATCTCTATCTACCCATTCCAGTAAGACAGGTTGTGAGAATTTCTGTTTTGTTTTTTTTTTTTTTTCATTTTTCGTTTTTTGTTTTTAAATAGGGGGAAAAAGCCACTTCCAATGATAGAGGTGCTGTCCATGCTCAGCTGGAGAGCTCTTTAAACATACAAATCGACTGAACCTTCTGCCTCCAGAGTTAAAAATCACAGATCCCAGGAAAGAGCTCTGCTGCTGCTTCTCTTCTTCTTCTTCTTCTTCTTCTTCTTCTTCTTCTTCTTCTTCTTCTTCTTCTCCCTCCCCCTCCTCCCCCCCTCCTCCTCCTCCTCTCCCTCCTCTTCCCCCTCCTCCTTTCACTGATGAATAGGAGTCCACCAAGATTAACTTAAGCAAAAGAGCAAGTCTGTATAGAATTTACAGAAGCAGCAGGGCCACAGGTAGGAGGCAGGTCCCTTTCACAGAGCCTTGGGTCATTAGCAGCTCAACCCATTTCTGCTTTCTGACTGGGCATAATCTTTCTCTCTCCATAACCTGGCCTCGGCCTGTCCATGACTGTGAGGGATTATCTTGGTTAGGTTAAGTGTGGTAGGAAGACCCACCCTAAGAGTAGGCAACCCCATTCTCTTGGCTTGGGTCTTTGAATTAAAAGAAGCAAATAAGCTAAGCACAAGCATTCATTGCTGTAAGTGCCTGGAGCTCTTGCCTCCAGGAGTCCACCACTGTGCTGGACTGTACCCATGAACTGTGAGCCAAATCCAACCAGTTATCTCTTAAATGTCTTTTGTCAGGATATTTTACCATAGCAACCAGAAAAGTACCCAATACAGGATCATGTTTAGGAATATTTCTTCTATTGAATACTTTGTGGCTTGAGAATGTCACTGCTGTCACACTATGATTCCCAGAGCAGAAGCATCCTTGTGATTTCATTTTCTGCTGTCACTGATACAGGGTATTAATGTGAGACTATTCCAGACTCCTTCTTCTTTGTTTAATGTTGAGGATTATGGGTTTAAGTTTGGGTCAAAGCTCAAATCCCTCCCACTCCCTGCAGGAAGGAAACGTCTCCAAGAGCTGTGCCTTGGAGGGTGCTCAATCCTGAGATGACAGCCATTGGTCCTCTAAATTGCCACTCCACATCGACCTACAGGTAGCTTGCTTTTTTTTTCCCCTCTCATACTTTTATCAGCCACGTAAAGAACTTTGGAAATTATTTGCGCATGTTAGGCTCTCCGCTAATGCTTGTTGGGATGAGCAAATCACTGGTTGGTGGTTCACATGACCCGTGGCTTCTGGACCTGTGGGCCACCCACTGCCTCGCCCCATGTCCTCAGCACTACGTTCTTTTCCATATTGTGAGGTGACTGACTTCAGGGTTTTGTTTGTTTGTTTGTTTGTTTGTTTTGGGGGGGAGTTGTTTACAGTTTTCTGGAACTTTCCCAGAAATTAATTTTCACCTCCTTATACCATGGCAGTAACTGGCTTGCATTGTTAGTAAATCATGTCATACTGAATTTCTGATATTCACACTGAGGCTGCCTGTCCAGATAGAGTGTGCACTGGTTAAACATGGGGATGGTTTCTGTACACCGATTTCATGTCAGATGAGCAGAAATCAATACACGAATGAGGTACACCAACCTTCAGCTGAAATTTGAGTCACTGTAGCAGTCATCAGCCCATTGTTTTTATTTGTCTTTTTGGTTTTACACCCACCCCCAAATTCCTATCAGACATTTCTGGTATTACCCATGGACGAGTATTATATATTTTCTCATTCATTATTTTAAATATATTTTAATTAACTAATTTGTTTCTTTTTTCATGGATATGTGTGTGAGTACATGTGTGGAGGTCAGAGTTCAATTGGGGGATTAAGCTCTCTTTTTCCACCATGTGTGTGCCAGGGATTGACCTCAGGTTGTCAGGTTTGGCTCTGCGTGGCTTCCTCTGGAGTCATCCTTCTGTTCTGTCCTTACCTCCCAGCCTGAGCATTATACCTCCCCCGGCTAATCCATCTCACCAGCCCAGATTAAATATATTTCTAGGCGCCTTCTAGGACCAAATAATATACCAGACACTGGGGGATAACAATTGATGATGATGATGATGATGTTTGTGGTGATATTTTATTTGTGCACCCCAATAAACCTTATCTGAGGATTAGAGGAAAAAGCCAGCCACTATATTAAACATAGAAGTCAGGCAATGGTAGCACACACCTTTAATCAGGAGGCAGAGATCCATCTAGTTTTTCTGTGAGTTCAAGGCTACACTGAGAATAGAGGCAGGCGTGGTGGCACATGCCTTTAATGCCAGCACTAACCATGGAGGTCTGGAGGTCTGTACAGACAGACAGGAAGTGATGTAGCTGGGTGGAGAGAGGAAGTAAGAGGGCAGGGACAGAAAGGTATATAGGCACGGGTATACAGGAAGTAGGTCTCTCTTTGACTGAGGATTTCTAGTGGTAAGAATGTGGTTGACTTCTTTCTGCTTCCCCGATCTCTCAGTTTTTATCCCAATATCTGGCTCCGGGTTTTTTTTTTGTTTGTTTTGTTTTGTTTTTTATTAGTAAGACCGTTTAGTAGTTCGTCTTACAGATGATGATGATGATGATTTCTATGAGACAATAAGTAATACTTCTCTTTCCCAAGTTTTGAACTAAATAAAAGAATACGGGCTGTGGTGCACACTTTTAATCCCAGCACTTGGGAGGCAGAGGCAGGCAGATCTTTGTGAGTTCAAGGCCAGACTGGTCTACAGAGGGAGATCCAGGAAAGGCGCAAAGCTACACAGAGAAACCCTGTCTCTAAAAACAAACAAGCAAACAAACAAAAATAAAAGAATAAAAGAAAAATCTGGTATCTAAAGCAAATTTACAACACTTAAAACTTCTTAATAAAGCTACTATGGGCAAGTGTGCCTTGTGTTGCTGGATAAGTGGGCTTCTTCTCTTTTAACTGTGTTTGTAAATCTGTCTGTGTGTGGTTTGTGCAAATAGTGCCAGTGTCCACTGAGGCCAAAGGCATCTATCTAATCCCCCCTAGAACTGGAGTTACAGGTGGATATAAGTCACCCGACCATGGGTGCTGGGACTTACACTCAGGTTCCCTGCAAGAGCAGGACACGCTCTTACCCACTGAGCCGTCTCTTCAGCCCCTATCTAGGTTTCCTGGTATTAAGCTGGAGAATTGAAGGGACCCACCCATTCGGTGGTCCCTGATGATTCTCAGTATAAAATAAACTAGGCATGGAGAAGCAGTGTGTGTTCCCTGAGGGAAGCCTAGACCCCCAGGGAGAGGGCAAGGAAGTTGAGTTGATGGAAAAAATAATCTTGGTTACTTCTCGGCTCTCCGACTCTCCCCATCCTCCTGGCTCTCACAACAGTGAGAGTGAATGCTGTGCTGTCTGTCCATCTAGAGGTGCAGCCAGAGCTGGTGCCACTCAAAGGCAGTCCCTGTGATGGCCGAGGCTTTGCCAAAGCTGCTGACACCTGCCTGGTCAAGATGGCAATGTCTCTGCTGATGCTTGTGGTTGCCACAGTCACCAAAGTTGCTGAAGATGTTGCTGGCACAGGTAAGTCTGCATGCTCGGCATCTCAGTGACTAGCTACATCAGGACCTCTTCCTACTTGATCTTTTCCTGTGGCCAGTAGGCATAATACTCAGGCTGGGATGGTAAAGATGGATCAGAAGGATGAGTCTAGAGGAGTCATGGGCAGCATCTCAGAGAGATGTCAGCAGAACTGAAGGAAGACAGCATTCTCCACATAGTCTTTTGGGGAGGAGCCCGATGGATCACATCACCCACACTGAAGTATGAATTTGTAATGCTTGCAAAATCCATTAATATCTTGTGAATAACACCAATTCTTTGCAATGTTTATTTTTTAATTTTGGTGTTAAAAATCGAATATGTTAGTATGCTAAATGAAAATGTGTAAAATATGCCTGCTTTTATAACCTGGTGCTGATATACCTTATTGTAATATTCTGGAAGTTTCAGGAACAGGAATTTGAAACTCCATCAGCCTCTGAGAGACCTCCCCACTCTCTTTAGCTCTCTGCCCCTCCCACTCTGGACCACTGTCCTAGTATAGGCTTGCTTGTTCTAGAGCTTTCTTGAGTAGGAATTCCCTCTATTTCTCACCTAAGAAAATTCCTGGTGGGTCTCCCACATGCCTACAAGTCCTTGCAACATGCCTCAACATGTCTGAGCCCTGGCCTGAATGGGCTTAATTCATGCTGAGTTCCGTGCGGGGACAGCAGTGAACCAAAAGGGTTTTTACCTAAATTAATCCAGGAGCTTATTTCAATTAATAAAAGCAACTTTCATGGAACAGGTAGAAGGAGGACCTTGTTGCTCAAATTCGTTTCTAGTCTTCTGTGCTTACCTTGGATTCTACATTCAGCCCTGACTCAGTCCACACATTTCAACGGTCACCCACAAATCTCAAGGGTTCATAAGTTGAGGAATGGTTGAAGCCCATTTTTGTGGGGGCTTGGATAAACAAACCTCACTGGGTGGAGCTTCTAGATCTTTCCATGTTTTGTTCTCACTTCTATTTCTACTTAGGACTCTAATGTATCTGTGATTTGTGGTTGTTACCCGGGGAAGGTGTTTATTGAAATGCCTCTCAGAGGCTGGGAGGAGCAAGAAGGAAGAAGCTAAAACTTGCACAGATCTTTACTAAAGCGTGTAACTGCTCCTGGACGTGTGGTCCTAGCACAGGGTACTGCTGTGCTTTCCCTTTGCTCGGTTGTCCACCAACTAAGCCAGCTAGTTCTTTCAAATATAGCTTCATTCCTCAATTGGATTGAGATGTCGGAATTCTCTGGGTGCTTATGGTTGTTGCTGACTCCCTGGCTATTTTGGTTAACAGCATCACCAGGATCTCACTGTAGACTCCCCAGAGCCTTGTGGTCTCTCTGAAAAAAAAAAAATCAGAAAAAAACACACGAGCATAAATGTAGAAGATACATACAGTTCATGGAGCAAAGAGAACAAAGAGAAATACTCTTAAGGGGTAAAAATGGCCAGGTGGACCATTGTGCCAAACTACATTCTAGGTTAGTTTTATACAATTTCTAAATAGTCTAGCAGACAGCTTTCCAGAGGAGCATTTTCCTGGATAGGTGATTGACAGGCCCATTTGGATTGACTCTTACGTGAGAGGATAAGGTATGTCCTTGTGCTTTATCACAAAGCATCCTGATAGTAATCTTATAGGGTTAAGGACTCTTAGAAATCAGGTTTAGATAGTTATCTACTAATGCCCATCCACACAGCAGTTTAGGATGTCACATCTCCTTCTGGGGCCAGAGGTCTGACTTGGTCCATTCCTTGTGCTGGTAGTTCTGGTAGTTCTGGTACTGTAGTTCTAGCCTTAGTTTTACCAGTTGTTGATTGTGAGGGAAGGATCCAGTCCTAGTGGCCTCTAATCCTGCCAACTGTCAACCTAACAGTGTCACCGCCACTGCGTGCCTGTCTGGAACACACATGCAGATGCTTAGGTAGCCTCCTTATCTCAGGTAACCAGGAGTGTTGTTCCTGGAAGGGAGGAGCTGCCTTTAAATCATTCAGTGAGCCTCCCTCCAGTTCACGGGTCTTTGCAAAGGCAGGGAAAGCAGCAGGAAAGAGCCAAGTTTAACAGGAAGGGAAACCAATAAGGAAGAAGTCACCATCAGGAAGATGCCAAGCAGGGACCGGACCATTGCAGATCCTGGACTTCTCTGTTCTCCAGGTGGGAGTGCTGAAAGAGAAGTGTGAAGCAGCCCTCAATCAGTGCCACTGCCACCCTTGGGGACACTCCTTAACACGTGTGGTCCTTGTGTATCCTGCCCCAGGGTCTGTTTCTTTCTAGACGGCTGTTTGAGGACAATGGCTTCATTTCGTGTCATTTTAATGATATTTATCCAGATCTGGATCTTAATGGCTCTTGATAAAAATATGAGGAGTCCCAGGGATATGCTTGCTTTGGTTCCCTTCCCTGTAGCTCTGTCCTATATGCCCCCCCATGCCACAAAGGAAATCCATTTCTTTCACTAGACAGTTTAGCTCACAGTGGTCCACACTTTTGAAGTTGGCCTCTCTTTGGGTTGAAAAGAAGCAGTTTCAAAGGGATTAATTGCTTAGAGGATAAGAACCTTAATACTTTAAGAATAACAGAGCTTACAGCACCCCAAAGTTGATTTGCCATTCTGCTAAGTGTTTCTTAGCACTACAGGTCTGAGGCAGGCAGTCTACTGCAGGAGAGGGAAAATTACTTTCTCTCTCCCTTCTTTTGCACCTGTGAGTAAAACCAACACAAGACGGATGAACAAGAGAAAAACAAAATCAGTTTCAATTATGTCCATTTATGTTGTTGCTCACCAAGAAAAATGTGGCTCAGGAAAGCAGCCAGAATTGGGCATTTATATGCCATCTTAGGCATGGCAAGGAAAGGGGGATTTTAACCTTGGTGAGGCAGGGGAATTATGAGAAGATGACCGAGGCCTAGATGATGAGCAAGGCAGTCTATTAAAATGCAGTTTGCGGATTTAACTTGGTGCTTTCTCTGGTGGTGAGTTGCAGCCCTCACCCTTTCTCTTGGTACAGGAGAGTACGTCACCTTTACAGATGGGAATTGCTTTTCTAAGTGTAGATGTCCTTAAAAAGGGAAACTTACATTCTATTTTCAGAGTTTTTCCTGGGTCTGCCGTTCCTCAATTGCCTTCAGCACAGAATAGTCCATATGCTAAGGAGCCTATTTTGGGGTGGCATATTCCTGTCCCCATCACTATCATAGTTCTTTCTACACTGGGATAGACTTTTAAAATCATATGTGCTTCAGTTTACATGGTCAATGCATGTGGGGACCATAATACTAATTTCTGTAGGCCCCTGGTATTGTCACGATGCTCTGTTGCATGTGATCTGGTGACCTAGTGTGTATGACCTGTACTGTGTATTCAAGGAAGAGCACTTATACTCTTTCATGACATTTTGTGGGTCCAGAACCCATTGAACACATTCAGCATCTGTCAACACAAGGAAGAAAGAGAAGAGGTCATGGTGGGGGGTGATGCCGAGCTCAGTGGGGCTGGTGTGCCGAGCGCCATCTGGGCAGAGGAAGAGCTAATGGCCAAAGCTATTGGCTCCTTGCCTCCCTGGTATCCAATTTGGCTTCTGTCAAGAGCCCCTGTTCTCCTTGGGGATCCATTTCTTGTCCATCTTATCACCTGTGGCCCAGATGTGGTCTTGCTGTGGGGGTGGAAGCTGGATTAAGGCCTAACCAATGGCCACAGCATATTTTGTTGGCACAGGGCAGGGTAGAGACCCATACCGGTGGAATGACTGTGAATTTTTGGACATTTCTTAAGAATTCTGAATAAGAACAGTTCACTGTGTTCTCTAGATATAAATTCCAGGGGGTGAGGAGAGGGGCCAGAAACTTGCCAGGGAGGGCAGGAGCCCAGAGTGACAATTCTGAGAGCATCCCTCCTGGGGGAGAAACGTGGCAGAAGAGCGCTCTGGTCCTGTGTCTTTCCTGTCTCCTCAATGAGTACCTCTGCCTAGAAGTTGGACAGAGATGGAGAGCAGGTGCCTGGAGTAACCAGCTCAGCTTCCTCTCAAACTTTAACTGGTTTCTTCCGTAAGTAAGTCCTTTATGAAGCACCCAGACTGTTACATAGGTGCTCTGTATACTCTCACCAACCCTCCCCCTACTTAAGAATCTGTAAGAAACATCTCTCTAAAAATCACCCTCTGTGGTCTGTGAATTATTCTTCAAATTTGCAAGACAAGAATCTGAAAGCCACTGACTTCTGTGGCCTCTGATTTTCTTCCAGGACCCTAGCTCCTTAAGAGGAGAACGCCTCCACTGTCCTCAGACACCCAATATTCCCGGAGATGCTTCCAGGGCAGGTAGCACTATTTTAGGGCTGTAGAGAAAGACAAAGAACACCAGAGAAAGGAGTCAACCCAGAAGCTGACTCATAGGACACTTAGAAAATCAGTCCCAGAAATCAGCTGAACATTCATGCTTGAACTTCTGAACTCCCCAAGGAAATGCTGATGGTTTTCTTTTTGGTTCAGATCGGTTTGGGTCAAATACGGTGTTATTTGCAATTGTGGAAAAAAAAATCGGAATGTAGACACTGGGTTGGTCCAATTCCTTCAAGTCTGGAGGGTGAACATAGAGTGAAGAGAGAAAGAAAAAGGCACTATATAATAAGAAGGTGCTAGAAAGGTCTGTGGAGTAGGAACAACGGCCCCTGTGAAGAGCAAGTGTCTACACGGTGACAGACTGTACCAACAGCTGACATGTTACTTATCTCCCAATTCAGTTTTTAAGGTTTAACTTTTGGCTAACTCCCCAACATTTTTGTTTAAAACATAATTTTAATAATCTAAATATAGCCTATAAACCTTCCCAAGGCCTACTGACCTTCTGAGAAATATGTGAACTATAAAAACCCAAAATAAACCAAGTCCCGTTTCTAAAACCTTTAACCATCTGCAAGTCAAAAGGGGCCATGGATTCCTATAGTTCAGTTCACTGAGACTTTGTTACCAATAGCAACAGATAGTTATTTTGAACACAAGCTCTAACATCACTCTCTTTCTCCATATTCTTATTGGCAAATGGGCAGAAAAATCTATGGTAACCTCCCACAGTGAAAACATGAGATAATTTTAGCTAGTCCCTGACATATATCAACTTTGCCCTTCAACCTCTAATACATGCTCAGAACCTATGGCTTCAATTCCACAATCATTCATGTCTCTCCTGCTCAGAACACAGGATTCTCTCACGGTTAGGGGTTCCATCCAAACAATACACAGAAGTACTGGTGGTCGAATGACTTGTTCATGAAGAAAAAAGAGTATACATGGGAGGCAGAGACGGCCTTGTGCTCACAGATCAGCACTAGGAGAACCAGGAGTGTTAAACATACAGGACTGTCTCTTCAAAGGGAGAGATGTATATCCTGTTTTCCACCCAGAAGGCTGGGAGCAGACATGTTTTATAACCTGATGACTTTTGTGCTATCTGTATGGCTGAGACCACAGCGGATCCTCTCCTGGTCCCTCATTGTGAGCTTGTCAATCTATAGAATGCATCTTTATAGAAGACTTTTTTTTTTAAAACAAGGAGTTTTGACATTAGTCACATCTTAAACTTCATTATGCATACTGGATTGAGTTACTTGTCACCAGGAAAATTTTCACCAAATTATGCTGTGTTTAAATATGCCTAAAATAAACTACTCAGGGTCAGACTCTCAAAGTTTGAACCAATACCAGTTACTGAGCCTTGTTGAACTTGTAGTCCTGTAGAAGCCCTGCCTTCTAGCCTCTCTCCCAACAGATCGTTACTCTGCTGATCATGGTGGTCAAAGAGACCCCCCCATTTTAGAGTTTCTGTTGCTGTGACAAAACACCATGATCAAAAAAGCAAGTTGGGGAGGAAAGGGTTTGTTTGGCTTACACTTCCAGATCATAATCCATTATTGGAGGAAGTCAGAATAGGAACTCAAACAGGGCAGGAAGCAGGAGCTGATGCAGAGGTCATGGAGGAGAGCTGCTTACTAGCTTGCTCCCCCTGGCTTGCTGCTTTCTTATAGAACCCAGGACCACCAGCCCAGGGATGGCACCACCTACCACGGGCTGGGCCCTCCCCCATTGATCACTAATTGAGAAAATGCCTTACAGCTGGATCTCATGGAGGTATTTTCTCAACTGAGGCTCCTTTCTCTCTGATGACTCTAGCTTGTGTCAAGTTGACATCAAAATCAGCCAGTATACCCCTACAAGTATAGATGTTTTCCCACAAACCATTACTAGGAGGAAAGATAATTTGGGGACAGCTGGGAAATTTCACCATTGCAGTTAAATCTTTCACTTTTGAAAGAATGGTCATTCATTAATCTCACAGATCCTTTTCATTCGTGTCTAGGAAATTCTAAGCACCATTTCCTACCCATCTCCCATACAGTTGTTTGCATCTAAAGCAAGGCCAGTTAGAGATAAGTGCATAGGAATAGTTTCTGTGGTGTTTTAGAGTCTGATACACTGAAACTTTCTCTCAAACATCTTGCTCACTTTCCATGAGAGTTAGAGTGGCAATGACCTGTGTGTAGTTTTAAAACACGCCTGCAAGTTCTTTTACATACACCTCATAACGTGGTGGAGTTCAGTTCCCTTCCCTTTGAATATTGAATTGGCCTTAGTCACTCACTTTTAAAGGAATGCAGGAAGCGACACCATGTGACTTCTGGTGTTACATTAGGTAAAGCAATACAATGACTACTAGGCTGACTTCCTATGGCATATACCTTGGGAGCCTGGAGCTAACATATGAGAAGCAGGTTTCCCAGAAGCCAACATGTTAGAGAGGCCAACATGAACCACCTTCTTTATATTTGGGGTTGCTCTGTAGGCTTCTTATCTTCCCTGAGGCTGGCCTTCAATCCTCTTCACGTGGCATGATTCTGGGAGTAGATAGGTGGGGGGTAGCAGGTAGGGGCTGATCATCCAGCCAATCTAATTAAAGGAGTAGAAAGCCCTCTACCTTTTGATGTGTGGTATTGGAAGAATTAATGACTGCTTGTTGGTATCCTAAGAGTGGCCATCTAAATGCCCTTCCTTGATTGGCAGGGGTTAAAGGACTGAGTGTTAAGGTGCAGAACCGGTTTATCCCTTCTGGATTCATGAAGTGTCACAAGAAGCTGCATTGCAGAGTGCTTGGGTGTGTTTCCCTTTGTCTTGTAAAACACCACTTGCCCTTTCTTTTCACTTAAGAACAATGGTCCCATTGGACCTGTGTGCAGGACTAGGCAGAGTCTCCAGTCAGTTAACTCTGCGAGGTCCAGGCCTAGGAAGCAGAAAGGAGGGCTGCTGGAGTCTTCAGAGGGTCCTGAGCAGTGGTCCTGAACCTCCCCAGGCTAGTACACGCTGACGCATGAGTGACAGGAAGAACGTGTCCGAAAGCAGGACAGAGGGCAGGATCTGGAGCTGGGAGATTATTGAAAGCAGGGGCTCCCTTGTGGGGTAGGAGGGTGGGTAAGGCAAGGTAAGCTGTGTCTCACACTCAAACTCATCTCCTCAGTCTTTCACATACTCTCCTCACAGAAAGACTATCACTGTTCCGGATATACGATACCTTACAACCAACCCCGCGGGTCCTAAGAGTTCAAACCATTCTCAGTTGTATGTGAGCCTCTCCGCTACCTTGGGCTTCATCTGGACATTAGTCAGCTCTTTTCTGTGGGCCTCTACTGTCCCCGGAGAGAAAGGGGCTGACCTCAAGCCCTCACTTCAGCTTGATATCCACGGGGTTGGGGTGAGGGAAGCATTGTGTTGTGGTTTGAAAGAAAATGGCCCCCCAAAGGAAGTGGCACTCTTAGGAGGTGTGGCCTTATGGAGTAGGTGTGGTCTTGTTGGAGGAAGTGTGTTTCTGTAGGGGAGGGCTTTGAGGTCTCATGTATGCTCAAGATACTGCCCAGCATCACAGTCCACTTCCTGTTGCCTGCATATCAAGATGTATCCAGCACCATGTCTGTCTGCATGCCACCATGCTCCCCATCATGGTAAGTGAGCCACCCCAATTAAATGTTTTCTAAGAGTTGCCATGTTCATGGTGTCTCTTCACAGCAATAGAAACCCTAACTAAAACACATCAGATGAATCACTAGTTTTCTTGAGAGAACTCACCCCCATACACACTATAGGGAGAGCTGATTTTTCATATCATCTACCTTCTTCAGCATTATTTTGACTCTACTATAATGTAGTAGCCCTGGCCTTATTATGGTAGATATTAATTTACTTGATATTCATTGTAGAGGGCCTGACATTAAAATAAAAATGCCTGTATTGGAGCTGTCATGGATGAGTGGTACAATTCTTCATATGATGTCTCTGATCCTCCTGAACTTCTCCCCTTAAAATTGGATTGCAGGTAAAGTGAGTCAGGGAATAAGGGAGATTTTTGTTTATTTTAGAACACGCCTGAAAATAGGGGGCTGGCATAGGAAATCAGGAGCAAAGCCCTTGCTTTTGTATTATATTTTGATTAGAATTAATCTAAGCATCTCAGAATGATAGGCCAGAAGTCATCAAACTGCGCAGGCATGTTTGTTCATAATGTGGACTATGGGTGTGTGTGTCTGGCACTCACACACCACAGTCTGATACATAGTTTCATATATATAACAGAAGAGGATTACTTCAAAGTAACTTGGCCAGAATCAAGATTTGTAACCCCACAAAATAACTCCAACTATGAGAAAATAGATGCTCAACATTTTCCTGAAGGAACCAGATCTTAGTGTTGGATTTGTTCTCACACATCCTCTCTGTATTCATTCTCTGCACCATCTTCTTGAGTGTGCTGCCTTGATCAGACAGTCGTTTAGATCCCAGGGATGTTCCAGTGAACAAAAGGCAGCATCTAGTAGAAGATGATCATGTAAGACCATTGGAGTCTAACCAATTCTGACTATAAGTCTAAGAGTGGTAAGTGGCTACTGTGTGGACCACATCTAGTCAAGGGCCAGTCTGCCCTGTGACTGTCTTGCCTCATCATGGCACCACATCCTAACTTTGTATCTCTGGATTTTACTGTCTGCTTTTTGCTGTTGTTGATTCAGAATTTGCTACTTCAAGTTAATGTTAGCAGTCAGAGAAAATATACGGCATCTTCCTGCCTTTTTCTCTCCCAGATATTCAGATAGCTGTGTTTCAACAGTGAAGCAAACATGAGCTGGTGTGTTATCATGTTTATTATTCATTAAGATGTTTCAAATATTCTTGCCATGGCATGGTTGTGAGCTGTAGTTTTAAGCATCGATATGAGTGTCTCCCACCCCACCTCCTGCAAGCTGTCATTACATTTGCTATACAGCTGAGGATGGCTGTGAACTCTGTCTCCCAAGTTCCGGGCATGCAGACATGCACCACTAAACCCAGTTTAATGAGGTTCTGGGGATCAAACACAGGGCTCCATGCTAGACAAACACTCTACCAACTGAGCTGAATCAGCATCCAGGATGTTGTCGCTTTTATGCATCGGGTATCTTGATATACCACATGTTTGAGACAGGGTCTTGTTAGGTAGTCAAGGTTGACCTCTGACTTACAATTCTGTTGTCTGTGTTCTACATGATGGAATTACAAGCATGTGCCACCATGCCTGAATTCCTTTCACTTTTTTATTTTATTTTACAAATTCTTTTAAAATTACTTTTATAAAATTTATTTCATGTGTGTGAGTATTTCACTTTTGACTGTATATGTGCACAGCCTGCTTGCTTGGTGCCTATGGAGGTCAGAAGAAGGCATTGGATCTTTTGGAACTGGAGTTATGATGATCATGAATCACCACATGGGTGCTAGGAAATGATCCCGGGTCCTTTGCAAACCAAAACCACTGGGGCTTTTCTCCAGTTTCTCCCTTTTATTTCAGTGATGACCAATAAGGAGAATTTGCTTTCTAGTGAACACATTTTTCATGATGCAAATAAAGTACAAGTAACCCTGAAATGTCTGCTTGGTAATTTCATGCATGAGTAGAAGGAGAGGGCTGGTCTACCTACGTGTGTGCACTCTGCTCATTTATACAGTAAATGCTATACCAGAGGGCACTGATGATGTTTAGTGCTTCAGTCCAAGTCAGAGGCTAAAATACATGGCAGAAATCTTGCCTAAACACCTGTTCCCACAGGATCAAATCTCACACATTCTCTGTGCATTTTCTGGCCAAAGTTTTGATCCATTTGGAGATTTGAAAGTAAAATGAGTCCTAGTTTCTGCTTTGGGAGTGACTTAAGGAGACCTACATCTAATTCCTCCTGTGAAGTGTGTTCAAAGACACCACGGGATCCCAGGAGCAATGGGTTCAGATCCTGCGTGGGCTGGTAAGACATGAAAGGACTTGGGGGCAAAGCTCTTCTATCTTCAGTGTGTCTCACGGAGAGGATTATGAATTAAAATTGAGACCCGAAGCCAAATGCTGTGGGTTGTTCTTCCTGTAACCGCATTGCAAAACACGAACTCAGACTACCCTGAATCTTGCCACTCTTTAGGCACATCTGGGCATCGTCTTTCAAGTGCAAGCCGCTGCCTTGCTTATGGGAAAGCACTTGGTAGGCAGGCGTTTGTCTTGCCTTTCACTCCCACTGGGCAAAGCTGAAGGGAAAACTAAGAGCAGGGAAATTACTGGGTGTGCAGAGGAAGAAGGAAAGGAGCCGCTAACACTTGGGTTTGGCTTTTGCCTTTGCTCACCGGAAGATGCTGATGTGGACATGGAGTCGCCAGTGCAGTTTCCATGCCAACAAGGCAGAGTTCTGGAAAAGTGGGATTAAATGCAAAACAGGGGAAATTTAAATACTACGCTTTAAAAAATGACCCCTCGTCACACATGCATTGCAATGATATCATATAAGGACCAAAAGCAAAGGATAGAACAGTGTGCCTTCCCTTCTTCAGATACGATCACCTCTTTGAGGAGGTGAGCAAAGGCACCGAGGCCTGTGGGTAATGGAGAAACATGTCAGGACAGTCACTTCCATGAATAGTCACTTCCAGGCAGCAAATTGCCATGGGGACAGAAATGTTGGACACCGAACCTCATGTGCTAGGCTGCTGAGCCCTCGTACCCATCAGACACTAGCTTCTTCTGGTCCTGGGCTATCTCTGCCTCCTGCTCTAGCCAAGAGCCCTCATCTTGTCCCCCCAACCCCCGCTCTTCCCTCACTGTTTGCACAGCAGCTGGACTCTCCGTGCCCAGCCACTCTGTCTCGATGACTTCACTGCCTGCGTCTTGCTCTGTGTTTTGCTGCTTTACCTTGGGTCTCCTCAGATCTGTGCAGCTGCTTCTGATCTTGGACAGTATTGAGACTTTTAGTTAGTCACAGCCTTTCTGTCAGAACTCTAGCATTTTTCCTTTGGCACAAATTTCATCTGATATGATACTGAGGGAAGAGTCTCTTGACCTATGCTTCTGGCTCCAGTAGGGTTATCTCAACACAATTCAGGGATCAGTTTCATCCTGACAGGAACAAAATCTCTCCAGGACAGACAAATTCTCATGAGCCTATGTCAAATTCTCCCAGAGTAGGAAAAAGTCTAGCAATAGGAATCTACCCTCCTTTGCCACACATATCTGATGTGTATCCAGGAGGCAACCTTTCATTTCACATCTGTTTCTTCTTCATAAATCAATTGCAAACAAGGGCTAAGGAAAGAGATGTCCCATCATAGGACTGGTCAGCATTTTGAGTTTCTGCAACAGGAGCCAGAAACGAGAGAAACTGAAGGGCCACAGTTTAGGCTCCCTCACCTAGCGTGGGACATTCACAGGTTAGAGCTGGGTCTCAGGTTGGTGTTGTTTTCCCTCTGTCCACATGAGTAGAAGCCCGTGAGATGGGGAGTAGGATTTACCCCACAGTGAGCATATCCCCACCCCCCACCTCCCGAGTTTGCCAAACAGGGTACATACTCTGGGAAGAAGATGCCGGGCAAGACAGCCTGTGACAGACAGCAGCAGAGAACCAGGAGAGAGGCAGAGGAGAAGAGAAAGTCTTCTTCCTGCCAACCATTCCCGGGAGGGGGCATGTGTCTCTGGGCAGGTCTCGTATTATTTCTGCCTTTTCTTAGCCAACAGAAACTTTTCATACTGGGACCCTCGAGTTGTGGTTGGTACCATCACTCCATCACTCACACACAGCCTTCTCATCCTTCCTGCCTGGGAAGCATCCTTCTGGCTGCCTGTGATATTTTATTAATATTGACATTAGCTCTGAAGGATTGGGGGGGGGGGAAATTGCTCTTCTGCATCAATAGTTCCTCTTTTTAGAGGGAGAGTGTACAACTCACAACACTGCCGTTCTTCAGAGTCAAAACCAGCCTTGGGATATTATACACACCCCCATAAGAGAGAGGCTAACTAGTAAGGCTGTATTGCTTTGTAGCCAGAAAAGTAACACATGTGAGAGAAATCTCTCCAGAATGCGTGTCTTAGCAAAACATGACTACTATGCCAGCGGGGGCTTCTTTTTTCATTTTGTTTTGTTGAGACAAGGTCTGTCTGTGCAGCCCTAGCTGGTCTAGACCTCGCCATGGAGACCAGCAGGCCGGTTTCAAGCTTGTGCAAACCCCCCATCTTTGCACCTAGAGTTCTGGGATTTGAGGTGGGCGCCACTGTGCCTGGCTAAGTCTAAGGCTTTCTAAAGCCAACAGATGATCATAGGCCTTTAGAGAAAGCCAAACCACGATACGGCAGGATAACACTGGCAAATGAGACAAGACAAAATTTAACTAACATGGCCTATTTTGAGGCATGCTGCATTTCTAGTCTGTCCATTTTATGAGCCAAACATTTGCTTGCAATAAAACAATTAAGTCTACTTGTTCCAAACATACGTTCCAACATACTTATTTAACGGGATTATTTAATTCTAGACTTTATAACCTCAAATTCCTGCACAGTAGGAATTATTGAAATACGTTTCCAAGTTGTCTAGGAGAATTGCATTGGCTCTGATGTAGTTTGACTCTTCTGGTCCAGGTTTGGGATGCTCATATTTATTGCCCACTGTGCTTTCTGGTTTTATATC
The DNA here is from genome assembly GCF_004664715.2 of Peromyscus leucopus. Lineage (NCBI taxonomy): Eukaryota > Metazoa > Chordata > Mammalia > Rodentia > Cricetidae > Peromyscus > Peromyscus leucopus. The sequence continues at coordinate 13,446,111 of NC_051076.1, forward strand.
CAGGGCCTTTATATCCCTTGGGAGATAGCTTATTGTCTCTGGGATCTACAGTGGATTGTGGATACTGAAAATCCATCAGTTGCTATTTGGAGAAGTTCTCTTCTGTGGTGGTTAATTCTGATTGTCAACTTGATCCGATGAAGAAATAAATACCCAGGGGAGCTGGTGACATGGCTCAGTGAGTAAAGGCATTTGTCCCCAAGTGTGATGACTTTAGTTCAACCCTTGGGAATCACATGGTGAAAGGCAAGAACTGACTCCCTTAGGTCCTCCTCTTACCTCCACATGTGCACTGTGGCATGGGTACACACACACACACACACACACACACACACACACACACACACAGAGAGAGAGAGAGAGAGAGAGAGAGAGAGAGAGAGAGAGAGAGAGAGAGATACAGAGACACAGAGACACAGAAACACACAGAGAGAGACACACACAGGAAAAAAAAAACACCTTGGGGATCCAGGAAGCACACCTCTGGGTCTTTCTGTGATGTATCCTGAGATAACTACATCCTAAAGGTGTTTTGGAATATTTGTTTAACTATGCAAAGATGTGTTGCATTTGTTTAATTATGTAAAGGTATATTGCTGTTTTACCTTGCTTGGCTAAGGTAAGCCTGACTGGTCTAACAAAAAGCTGAACAGTCAATAGAGAGGGAGGAGGTATAGGCAGGACTTCCGTGCAGGGAGAGTAAGTAGGAGGAGGAATTTAGGCTTGGGAAAAGAAAGAGAGGGGAAAAAAGAAAAGAGATGCCAGGGGCCAGACAGACAGACATGGAGGAAGCAGGAAAGTAGGACAAACAGAATGGAAGAAAGGTAAAAAGTCCCAAGGCAAAATGTAGATGAATAGAAACATGTTAAATTCAGTTAAAAAGGCTGGTGGGACAAGCCTAAGCTAAGGCCGAGCATTCACAATTAATAGTAAGTCTCCATGTCTTTATTTAGGAGCTGGTTGGCAGGACAGAGAAAATTTCAACCACACAAAGGCTCTGACATAATCAGTGAATAAATTCCTTGATGCTCAGAATCTGGTGACATTTTTGGGAGACAGTAAAAGGTAGGAAGTAGGGCCTAGCTGCAGGAAGTAGGTTGTTGGAGGCATGTCTTTGGGAGCTGTATTTGCCTGGACTCTTCTGTATTCTGTTTTCTTTGCTCTCTGTCCACACAAAGTGAGTGACAGCCTTTACACTCCAACCTTGATGATTTGTCTAAGCAACCATGGACTAAGCCCACTTAACCATGGTCTGAACCATGAACCAGAATAAACCATTTCTCTTTTGAGTTGGTTCTGCCCTGTATTTGGTTATAGCATCAGGAAACATAACCAACACATCTTACAGCACTATTTAAAACTTGTTCATCTTTTCTTACCTTTTGCTCAAAAGCATTGCCTCTGTGTTTTAGTCTTTTGACCTTTTGATTATTTTTATTTCATTTTTTTTGCAACCTTGTCTCATGTAGCCAAAGCTCTCTTGGAACACACTATGGAGCCAAGGCTGTCTTTGCACCTGATCCTCCTGCCTCCATCTCCCAAGTGTGAGGATCACAGGTATGTACCAGCTTCCCCAGATCCTTTGCAACTTGTGTGCGTATGTGTGTCCACTAAACAAGAGTCGGGCAAGGTAGAGTCCTTGGGGCTGAAGAGACCTGGTTTGTAGCCCTGTAGTGTTCAGAGGGAAGAGCTATGTGTAGTTCCAGTCTAAATCAAAAAGGCCTCCATCAAACCCAAGGCAACAGTACTAAAAAACGCCCATTTCATAGTCAACTTTGCCAGAACTACAGCATCATCTTCCAAAACAAGCAGAGAGTCGGCAATTTCGCCTCTTACAAGAGCTGACCATGAGACCCCGAAGAGTTACAGACTTCAAAGGATTCGAATTTAAAGAAAAGGTGTTTGCCACTCTTGTCACATTTCACGGTGTCACACTCTTTTATCTGTTCTTTTAATTTTCTACAGCGAAGCTACAGGCTACATGATTCTGGTCAGCCAGACTGGATGCTCACACCATGAGCAAAGCTCTTGACAACCCCGTGCATCCCCACCCATTTCTTCCTGCTTCTCTGCAGGCCCCCAGCAGAAACCATAGTTCAACTGTCTATGGAGGCCTTGCCAAAGACACATTTCCCAAAGGAGGCTGGGCAGAACCCTGTTCCACAAGCTTGTAAATAAGGGCGCTGTAAAGCAAATGCTGTGCTGAAAATAATATGAGAAATTCTGAACTACATGAAAGGGTTCATTTGTCTTGGGACATACCAGGACACCAGTGTGTTAATGCACATTGCAACTTGCAAAAGAGACACGGTATTCATATTCCCCAAGTGTGTACTACCACGGCGGACTACTTTGTGGTATGTGTGTGTTAATTTAAGAATTTTCAGTGAAGCCAAAAGCTGTTTAGAAAATGTTGGCCTAGGAACATTCTCTAACTTTATCTTGGAATACATCCTTGCACATCCGACTCTGGTGCGTTGAGGAATGAGGAAGGAATGGAAGCCAAGTCTTTCTTCCACTTCTGGATTGCAGTCAAGGGCCTGCTGCCAGTCTTAGATCTCTTGGTTCTGACCCCAGTGGCCTCCTCTCTATATACCCTAAGTCTGGCATTTAGGATTCTCTCACTTGACTCCACACTACCTCCCCAATTTTAGCACCTGAGGTGAGGGGTGGGAACACAGAGAAGGCAGTAACTGTATCCCTTGTAATTACCACGTGTATTTATTATGCAGTTCTTGAATCTGTCCCTGTACTCTCCCACCCCTGGCCTTTTTCATCCCATCTTCTTTTTAAATAACTAAGAAATTACTCTTTGAAACTTTCATACACATATGTAATGAAATATGATCCTATCACCCTTTCTTCCATTCAGCTCACTCCAGATCCCTCTGGACACAACCGTCTCCCAGCTTCACTTTATGACTTCTTCTCCTTCTTCTTCTTCTTCTTCTTCTTCTTCTTCTTCTTCTTCTTCTTCTTCTTCTTCTTCTTCTTCTTCTTCTCCTCCTCCTCCTCCTCCTCCTCCTCCTCCTCTCCTCCTCCTCTCTTCTTCTTCTTCTTCTCTCCTTCCTTCTTCTTCTTCTTTTTCTTCTTCTTTCTCCTTCTCCTTCTCCTTCTCCTCCTCCTCCTCCTCTCCTCCTTCTCCTTTCTCCTCCTCCTATTTCTTCTCCTCCTGTTTCTCCTCCTCCCTTAGATCCAATGAGTGCTGCCCATATGTGCATGGGTACAGGACTATTGGAGCATGGACAATTTACTAGTGGCCACTTCCTGTAGGACGAGTGATTCTTCCCCCATCTGTGTGTTATTGAGCTAATGGATTCATTGCCTCATGTCCAGATAGTCTCTGACCTAACGATGGTATCATTTATGATTTCTAAATTTACTATGGTACAAAGTGATATGTATTCAGTAGAAAATGTACTTCAGATTTTGATATTTTCTCAAGCTAGCAACACACCCAACGATATTCTCCTGCCATATTTGGCAACAGCTTTGGTTCTTAGTTTCCGGTTAGACACATGATCACAGGGGTGAATAACCAATGATCTATGGTCACCATTTCAGCAGCATTTTTTCAATGTTGTGTTTCATACTATACTTTTTCATCTTGTCATGTCATAAAATGACCCTCAGTGTGTAGACATGAACTTTTGACACTTTGGTTAGCAATATACTTTGTCTTAGATGGTTCTGCCCAGTGTCAGTTCTCTGGGCATTTTTTAAAGTGAGCTAGGCTACGACAAGGTGAAGTTCTGTAGGTTGGGTATGTTAAATATATCATCATCTAAACAATTTTTATTTTATTTTATTTTTTTTTTGTGTGTGTGTGTGTGTGTGTGTGTGTGTGTGTGTGTGTGTGACATATGTGTAGGTATACCCAGAGGCATTGGCCAAAAGAGGGCACTGACCCCCTGGAGCTGGAGTTACAGGTGATTGTGAACTACCCAGTGTGGGTGCTGGGTCTTTCTGCAAGAGCAGTAAGTGTTCCTAGCCACAGAGCCATTTTTCCAGCCCCTAAACAGATTCTTAATATACTTCTAGTATATGATAGATTTATCGGGGTATGACTCTATCAGAAGCCAAGGGACAGCTATACCATCTTTTTCAGTCCCCAATATAGCTTTAAGAGATATATTCTATTGTTTCTGTTTTACCCTCAAGAAAACAGATGTAGGGAGACTAAACAGTGTGTCTGTAGTCACCTGCTTGTAACAACGCCTCTGGGATTGGATCTGTGTACCGCCTACTGCTTAGCCATACTCTTTTAGTCACTCCCAGGGTGGTGCAAAACTGTCTTTAAAGGATATAATGATGAAGTCTAAGAAAGTAAATTTCCAGATTGTCAACCTTCTTTACTGAGAAATTCTGCCCTAGTTTATGGATCTAGGTTCCCTGTGTCCCTTCCCTATTTCAGACCTTGTTCTGGGCACATCGCCCCAAGATGTAAAATCCTGGAATACTGGGTAAAGTTAGAAGGTTTTGGACAGGCCATGAAGATACCACAAGCCCTTAAGTTTCTTGTCTTTCTGGTTTACTCTAATGTTTCTTAAAACTAGATAAGGATGCTCTAGAACACTCCCCATAATGGAGGTGATGATTTGGTTCTGTGGGGGGTGGGCCTTGTGGAGAAGGGACAATCTTGATTACTAATCTTGCCTCAATCATCCTGACCACTAAAGAGAGCCTCTAAAAACAAAGCAGAGACTACTACTAAGAAACACAGGATACTAAAGTTAGATTTCTTAAGAAATTTAAATTTATATTTTTTTTCCTCAGCTATTTTTGGAAGTATTGCTTTCCAGTGACACCAGTGTCTTTAAATGTAACAGGGACTGTTTCCAAGACACATTAGCAGAAAAATGCACAGGGAAAAGTTTTATGTGGCTATTTTTTTCAGAAGTGGTAGTTAAAACCTGTAGTGTAAAATCATATTATGAAATATTCATTCTAGTTGCAACCAATGTTTATGTCATCTCATAAAAATTTAAAATTAGTTTAAACTCATTAATAAAAAAGTTATGTGCAAGTATCTTTATAGACATTGACATAAATATTATTTTATTGTGATTATTATATTTAACAATCATATATAATGATGCAATCTAATATTTTTAAAATAACTAACATCTTTGGTTACAAAAAATTAAAAAATTAGATTTAAATTTGTTTGACTAATACATTTCTTTACTGAAGATATAATGGGATAATTATATGGGTTCAGTCATTAAATATATTAAGACAGATTTTTTTTTTGTATGTGTTTGGTGGCTGGGGTGTGTGGGGAGCAGAGTAGATTCACAAAGTCAGATGGAAGAAAAAAAGATGTGTGATCCACATACTTGAGAAATGAGTTTTTAAGTGCATGTGGGTATCAAATGGTAATTATAGTATTATATTCAGTAGACAATGTAATAATCTCTAGAAAGTCATTATTAGCTGAATGTGTTGGAGCATGCCTGTGATGCCGGCACTCGTAAGAGTGAGGTAGGAGAATCATGAGATCAAGGCCAGCTTCAGCTTCCTAGAGAGGACAGGAGTGGGCGGGGGGGAAGAGGAGATAGAGCTAGAAGGGGCCAGAGGATAAAAGGACAATTTGTATGCACACATGCACATATCTGGGGACACTGCAATGATAAATTTTTAGGCCACAAGCTTTTTATCAAAGGAGAAGCAAAGTTGGGAAGAAGGAGTAAAGTTCCATTTCCCAACAACTGGTAGAAGTGTGGCTTTTAATTTGGGAAAGCACCACAGACGAGCAGGGAGGAAATGTTTAGAATGAAACAGAAATTCTGGTCCTCACCAACTGCAGGCCATCCCAGAGGAGACCCTAGAAGCCTAGAACGATGACTGCCCAGGCCCAGAGCGGTCAGTGTCTCTGTACTGGTAGATAAAAATTCATCCAGTTTACAAGGAGGGAGGAGGGGGAGGAGGAGGGAGAGGAGTGAGTGAGTGAGCTGACATAGGATGGAACAAAACTGCTTCAGAACTAAAAAGGGAAAAAAAATGTTAACAGTAAATGGCGGCCAAGTTAAACAGAACTCCCAATGTTTTTATTAAAGCCATGACTTACTGGGAATTTAACCCTGATTTTACAAGTGAAAATTACCTCTCTGCCTTCAAACCATTTGAAAAGACATTTGCCTTATGATGACATTTAATGTGCTTCTGACTGTCACAACACAATGGCCATTTCGGATGTGTGACAGTCTAAATTACAATCTGTGGATTCAAAGAACCCAATTAACAAGCAACTGGTCTACAAAATTGCTGATAAATGCAAGCCCATGGGAACTTGCAGAGAGCTGGAAAGGGATTCCTGTAAGCTGAAAAGTCTGTGTTATTAAGTAAAATCCCAAGAATTCCAAGTTCAAATGCATTGGTTCTGAGGATAGTAAACCTGCTGTTACCATTTTGGGTTTAGATCTGGAGTGAGCTTTATATGGGCTCAGAAGATGGAGCTGTGGATCAAAGTGGATTTCTGGATTTATTACTATTTAAAAAAAAAGAGGAGAATTGATGGATACAGGGATCTTGGATAAGCAATACTGGAGCCAGAGGAAACTTTTTAACTGGCCACGGCACAGAGGGAACCTTGTCAATGGCTGGTTTGTTATTGTTGTCAAATATTGATGATATCAGCTTAATAGTCCTATCGTATCCATTACATCTCCTCAAAAATATTACCCATTTATGTATTTTCCACCCAGAGTCTCACTATGTAGTTCACACTGACTTGGAATTCTCTGTGTAACTCATATGAGCCTTGAATGAGTAATTCTCCTGCCTCAGCCTTCTGAGTGCTTAGATTACAGGCACGCACTCCTACACCTGGCTACATGTATGTATCTTTAAAACAACAGCATAGCTTATAAAATATAAGTGTCAGAGCTGGGAGATGGCACAAGAACATGAGTTCAGACCCCTAGCACCCATGTAAAAGCCATAGTGTTGGCACGCCACGTATGCACACAAGTACATGTGTACCTGCATACACATCTACACACACAAACATGGACACCACCACACATGTACACATACAGTTCAAACATTATGAAGAGTTAAAACAAATTGCTGTATAAAAAGAAACATTATAGAAACATTATTGTATTTCTTTATTATTACTACTAATTTACCGTCTTACCTAGTTTTATTATAAGAAGCCTGGGAAGTTAGTTTAGGGTGGGCCCTAGAGTAAGAGGAATACAACAGACCGAACACTTTACCGTGACATGACAAGTGACCAGGTAACCTAAGCTGCCCATCAAAAATGGGTGCTGTCCGATTCATCAAACCGTGAGTGTCTCAGCACAAATAATGACGACCTCCCTGCAACGGTTAGTGATCACACTGGAGCCTGTGTGGAAGGCATGATGTGTTCCATGAGCGAGCAGCCAGATTCTCCTAATGCCTCCCACAGACAGGGCTGCTCGGGTGCTGGTCCAGCCTGAGTGGACTGTCACAGCATCTCTGCCCACTCAGGGGCATCCCTAAGTGACAGTGAGGAAAAAGACCTCCCGTGAGTAAAAAGGAGGTAGGAACCTTGTCAGTACAGCCGACTGCTCAACCACATGCCCTTAACAAGGCTGACTCAGGTCCCGTCACCATTAAGAGTCTAAAGTAAGTGTTCAGCAGACAACCATCCTGAGTCTAAATGTGATCATACCATTAGTGGACAAAGGGAGATGGCCAGCCTATGCACAGGACTGACCTGTGATTGCCTGCCCTGAAATTCATGGTGAAGTCATATCTCCAATTATATCAGAAAGTGACTGGTTTGGGAGACGTCTTTGAAGAGGTCATTAGCTTTAAGGCAAGGCTGTTAGAGCGGATCTGAATCCTTCATAATTAATGCACTTGTTTTTCCAAGACAGGGTTTCTCTGTGTAGCCCTGGCTGTTCAAGAACTCACTTTGTAGATAAGGCTGGCCTCAAACTCATGGAGGTCCTCCTGACTCTGCCTCCAGAGTGCTGGGATTGAAAGTGTGTACCACCACTGCCAGGTGCAGTGGGTAGCTGTTTGAGCCATGCCCTGGAGCATCACCCCTAGTGAGGCAGCTGTAGCTATTACATCTGCCTATGACCCTGAGGTACCTGTCCCTGGGGCGTGGCCATCAGGGACCCTTAAGACCTGGGATTTACATATGCTCTCTCTCTTTTGGCTACCTCATGGTTTTGGATGCCGAGATAGTGGACCAAGTCATTCAGCAAGGGCCATAGCTCAGCTTTCCCGGACCCTGCAATAAATCTCCTGTGGTTAGGAGTTACACCCCCAAATAAATTCCTTTGATCATTAAGCTGATTCTGTGGATTGCTAGTGATTTAATCATATTAGCCCAGCTCCTGATGCACTTATAAGATGAAATTGGATGGGCAAGATGGTTCAGTGGGTAAAGCACTTGCTGCCAGGCCAATGAACTGAGATTGATTCCTCGGACCCACAGGGTGGAAGGGCAGAACTGATTTCTACAGATTGTCTTCCAACTTCCACATGTGTGCGGTAGTACACACATACCCCACCACAAAGTGTTTTTAAACAAGAAGATTTGCAGACATGCAGAGGGAAGACCTGTGGAGACACAGAGAGAAGAGGGGCCTTTCCAAGCCTGGAATCGGCTGTGCTGGTTGCTTTCTTATCACCTCGACACAAGTTAAGGTCATCTGGGAAGAGGGAACCTCAACTGCTGTGGGATGGTCTGTATGTCAAATTGCTCTGATTGGTCAATAAATAAAACACTGATTGGCCAGTGGCCAGGCAGGAAGTAGGTGGACAAGGAGAGAGGAGAATTCTGGGAAGCGGAAGGCTGAGGCAGAGAGACACTGCCAGCCACCACCATGACAATAAGCATGTGAAGACACCGGTAAGCCACCAGCCATGTGGCAAGGTAGAGATTTATGGAAATGGATTAATTTAAGCTATAAGAACAGTTAGCAAGAAGCCTGCCAGGGCCATACAGTTTATAAGCAATATAAGTCTCTGTGTTTACTTGGTTGGGTCTGAGCGGCTGTGGGACTGGCGGGTGACAAAGATTTGTCCTGACTGTGGGCAAGGCAGGAAAACTCTAGCTACACTCAACTGAGGAATTGCCACCACCAAGTCTGTGGTAAATTTTCTTGGTTAATTATTAGTGAGGGAGGGCCTCCCCCCGCCCCCCCGCCCATCATGCCCGGTAAGCAGCATTCCTCTACTTCAGTTCTTCTTTCCAAGTTTCTGCCTTGACTTCCCTCATTGAAGCCAAATAAACCCCTATCTCCCCAAGTCACTTTCAGCCTGGTGTTTTTATCACAGCAATTGGAAAGCAAATTAAGACAGGGGGCTCTGAAGGAACTCACAGTACTGCCATCTTCACCTTGAACTTGTAGCCTCTGGAACTGTGAGGAAACAGAACCTCTCTTCTTTAGGCCACCCAGTCTGTGGCATTTTGTTATAGAGTGTTCAAGAAAACCAACACATAGCTTTTCCTTCATGGCGGGCAAAACAATGTATTCCCGGGATAGTTCTGGGCATGAATTCATGACCACAACGCTCCTGGTCAAATCTGACTGGAGGTGGTGGCGGCTGGTACAAGCTTAGACTTGAAGATGGCTTCCTTCTCCCACACCCTGCTCCATCACATCCTCTCCCTCTACAGGGGCCGCACTGAACCCACTGAAGAAGGTCGCGTATCACCTGGACTCTTGAGACTGAGGGGAACTAATGGGAATTTTCTTGTCCCTTTCCTTGCCTGAAAGAGCTAGACACCGTCGCCTGTGTTCACAGTCACTGCCTCCCGGCAGGGGGATGTCAGGATGGCTGTAGGCTCAAAGAGATTCCAGTTGCAGCCCTGGGCTGCTGAAACCTCATCTCCTTTTTTTGTTTGTTTTGTTTTGTTTGTTGTTGTTTTTTAATGGGGTTTTCCTCCTTGAATTTGTGTGTATGTGTGTGTGTGTGTGTGTGTGTGTGTGTGTGTGTGTGTGTGTGTGTGTAGGGGGGGATGACACACACATGTGTGAGGTCAGAGGATAATTTTCAGGAGTTGGTTCTCTCCTTCCGCTGTAGGTCCTGGGAATCAAACTCGGGTCATCAGGGTTGGAAGCACACGCCTTGAGGAGAGTCTCTCATCTCCCTTTGTTCTCCCAGGCTAGGTGGGTCTGCCAATGACTTCCTGCTGTGGCTCTTTCTGGGTTTCTTCTTCATCTTCATCCCATCACTTTCTTCCATCATAAAACCGATTCTGCATGGCTAGGTTGTGAGGTGTCTACTAGGAAATGCTGCTCCGACAAGGGGTCAAGCCGATAGGAAATTATTATTATTAATTAATCTCTATTAGCCAGCTGCTGACCACACTGGATGCATGGGACCCCGGTGCTGTCCCGAGCCCTCTTAGGGTGGGATTTTGAGCACAAAAAATCACATCCTTGGTTGACGTACTTTGGATAGCAAGAAGAGTTAGCCAGAATGAAACTACAGAAGCCGAAATGCGAGGCTAGGACATGTATGGACTTTCCCAGAACTAGGGACTTGGATGGTTTAGGTCTTTGTTTCCATTTTGACAGGTATTTCTTTCTACATGCTGGGTTCCAAGGCCTGAATGGTTCATCTGTCGTAGCGGCCATTGTGCTGGGGGCCTACTAAGGTCTGGGGGCCTGTTAGGCTAGGTTTAAATGAGTTGAAGTGCTATGAATGGCACCTGCCCTCCTGTCTGACCTTGACTGACTCGGTGCCCTTCAAAGCTGTGGTACCCTGCATCCTGTCTGCCTGCTCAGCGCCCAGCCGCATCACTCTGGTCACTGTGTTCCACGTGCGGTCCTTGACTCTCTTCCTTTCATTTTCTTGGATGTGCTAATGTTGCTCCTGGCTGAGGACGTCTGCACGCACTATTAGTTACAAAGTGTGGAAGACCTCTCCTCTCTGTCAGCTAACTCCACTCCGTCTTAAAACCTGTTTGCTCATGCCTCTCTCTCCAAGCAGATATGCCTGGCTATGGTGATATTTTATTTGTATTCAAATGTTATTTGTATGTTAATAAATAAAGTTGCCCAGGGGTCAGAGCTATTAGCAAGCCATAGGAAAGCAGGGCGGTGGTGGCGTATGCTTGTAATCCCAGCACTTGGTAGGCAGAGCTAGGTAAGTCTCTGTGTGTTCAGGGATACAGCCAGTATTGGATACACACGCCTTTAATCTCAATACCAATCAATAGAAAACCTGGAGGTCTATACAGACAGGCCATGAGGAGGAGGTCATGTGGTTGGGTTTACAACCAATGAAAAGGCAGAACAGAAACTCTATATAAAGACTTTAACACAGGAAGTAGCTCTGGTTCGGAGAGGTAGGACCACCGCAGGAGGAAGGGTAAGGTTTTAGCTCTTAGCTCTGACCTCTTGGCTTTCTTCTTTGTATTGGTTCTGTGTTTCTTATTTAATAAGATGGTTGGTTACTTCTACACCTGACCTCTTGTCAAATACCACGCCATATCTACCACAGAACCACAGTGCCAGGCAGGCTGCTCAGCACTCAGTACGGTCACAGTGGAATGAACTGAGTTCCTCTCATTGAATTGAACCGTACATGAGATCCAAGACCCAAGATCACATTTTTTTTTAAGTCACTGTTTTATTTCCAGCATACACAATGCCTGCCTGATACATATAGAAGGCGATGTATTTGTTGAGTGAATAAGAGAGTGGGTGAATAAATACTGCCCGGTCCCTGTTTTCCCCTGGAGCCTAAGTTCTTAACCTTAGTTGCAGTCTAAGCAATGAGGGGTTTTTAAAAGTGCTGATGGTTGAGTCCCAACTCAGAGCTTTTTAGCTGAATGCTGGGACTTTTGAAAGCTCTCGTAATAATTCTAACAAGCAGCAAGCGTATAGACAAATTGTCATGAGATGTCTATGCGTGACATTTATATAACCACACACTGGTCTGCTCTATGTTCAGTGAGTGTTTTTCCCCCCCCTAGTATTTAGACAGACTGCTCTTTCAACCCCTTTACTCCAATTCGGTTTTTCTGAGCTACAGATGGCTGCCTTTTGCTTACTTAGATGAAATCACCTCTGGGGTACTTTACAAGTTTGATAACTTAATTTTTTAATTAAAAATATTTTATGTTTCTGACAAGTTAAAAAAAAACATGAGGGTGTTAAGGCTTTGTGCTTTAGGTGGAAGAAATCTCTTTGACCTTGGAATCACTGCTCTGACTTTGATCCAACAGCTCTTGACATTCTCCAATCCTTGTAGAAGAATCTGTGTGTTAAAATTCCGGTCACATGACCCTGCCAGGCTTTCCCTCCATCAGGACGCCACCTTAATGGAGCGTCCCCCAGGCCCCCTCCAATGGCATCTCCCTGATGTTTCCAGGCAGAGCACTGCTTGGCATCAGCGATGACTCACTCAGTTGCCCCGTGAGGTAAATCTAGTGCTCTGTAAGCCTCTCAGACAGCTCGGCTTCTGTTGGTGAAATCCCACGGAAGCAGTGGAGGCAAGTCTTCCTGGAAGCCAGCTGGGTAATGCAAACTGACTTTTCCTGTGGACTCAGCTGCTTGGAGGTCAGCTTGATTATTATTACTTTAAAAAAAAAACACAGAGGTACATGACTGAGGACCTTGAAGCACTCCTGGCTTGCTCTGTCTGTCTCTGATGCCCCTGTCAAGGTCAGGGTCAGATCCAAGCTCGGGCTCTCAGTGACTTAAGGCCCAGCAGATCTGAGAAAGGTGTCCTTGCTCACTGTGTTGTCTGCAGGCACATACCAATAGGAAGACTCTGGAGCCTCGCTTTAACTCGTGTATACTAGTAAGGAGCGGTGCATTGATCATGCTTTTAAAACCCACAGCTCCTTTTAGGAGATCTTATCACAGCCTCCTCCTTCGAAACCATCATTGACTTGCTGCAGTGTGTGTGTGTGTGTGTGTGTGTGTGTGTGTGTGTGTGTGCACATGCATGTGTATGAGTATGTATGTCTATGTGTATATGATTATACATATATACGTGTGTGTGTGTGTGTGTGTGTGTGTGTGTGTGTGTGTGTGTGTGACATTCTGTAGTGTGTATGTGTGGGCATAAATGTGTATGTGTGTATATGTGCATGTGATAGCCTATTGTATGTTTATGCATGTGAGTATGTATTTGTACATGTATTTGTATATATCTGTGTGCATGTGTGTTTGTATATGATATCCATACTGTGGATGTATGTGTATGTATATTTTTTGTGCATATATATTTATGTATAAGTATGTGCGTATGTGTGTATTTGTGCATGTGTGTGAAACTCCATAGGGCATGTTAACGTGTGCACATGAGTGTGCATTTGTGAATGTGACACACTACAATGTCTGTGTTTGTGTGTGAAGGGTGACAAGTGACATCACCCCATTCAGGGACAGGCGCGGTGATTCTAGACCACTGTGGGACCAAGGGACTCCAGTGTCCCTCCGAGGACAGGCATCGTGGGCCCCAGTGAGTCAGACCCACGTGTGTGGCTCCCACTCCTGTCTCCCAGGATGAGGTGGCGGGGAAGTCAGGAAGAACACGTGCTTGCTCTGCGGCCTGTGTATCTCTTCAGTCTCTATCTTAAAGTGCATGCGGGTTCAGGAAACCCCCTTCTGCTGACCTCTGCAAGGCTGCTGCCTTCTTTACTTCAGGTCATTAGCTTAGGGCATTGAACCATCATTTTCCTTTCTAGAGTGACCCAGCGGCACAGCCCTCTCTAATGGAGTGTGGTTTTAAATGTGCTGTTGTCAGGCAAGCTGACTGGAGCACAGAAAAGTCTTTCCAGTTTCCTCTGTCGACTGGAGAGTCGTCGCTCTTGGCCATGGAGTGCAACTCCTGAAACATTCATTTTCACTCCGATGACTTTTCCACGATCACGTGTCCTCCGCCTTTCTCCTGAGGGTGCTGAGGTGCACATTTGACTCCATCTCTATGCTCCTCCGTCCTCTTGTCTGGTTTTCTGAAGTTATGTAGATACTCTGTGTGGGCTGAGGAAGAACCCAGAACAACTTGGAAATGAGTCTAGAGAAGAGTCGCATTGGAGGCTAGGGTGAGCCATTGCGGAAGACAGATATCAGCAGAACTTAGATGCCACAGGTTCAAAGCCACAGGCTGATAGTAAGTTTGGAGATCAAGATCAGAGGAAGAGGAGACCAGTCTGGAAGAAGGGGTTTGTGATGTCCCCTACATGTAGCTTCATAGAATTTGGAGATTATAGAGAAGCCCAGCCCAGCCAGGTGTCTGTAAGTGTCAACTCAGAGCAGTAGTTTGCCCTGTTTTCTGGTCTTGGAAGACCCCAGTCGCTGATGACCTTTGAATAAATTGGATGGCACTGGCCAGTGCTTGGTGGTTTTGTTGCCAGTCTTATGAGGTTTCATGTCCTGTGAGACTCCCCAAGTGTGCTGAAGGCTGCAACCAATGCCTGTCTGTCTACCAGGAACAGTTCACAGGGAAGGCCCTTAGTCACTTCGGCAAGCTGGCTGGGTGGATTTAAATCCAGTTTCTCAGACCCTGTTTCCTAGGCTTGCTGTGTCCCTGGAGCAGGAGGCTTGAGACAAGCCACCGTTGGCCAGGCTTATAGAAGTCTCTAGAATAGAACCTAGAAATTGAAAAATGAAGTTGTTGTTTTCCTAAGACATTGATCTTCTCCGAGTTAATGAGCTAATGAATAGCTGTTTTGAAGAATTTCCCCTTTCCTTCCTTCTCTTCCCTTCACTTAATTACACACTGACCTCTTGTAGCTAAATCCTTATACCTTGCTTGAAAGAAAAAGGGGAGAACCTCTTCCCTTCAGCTCAGCAGAGTCAGCTTTGACTTGGGTCTAAGTTTGTTCTATTTTTGCCTGTTATTAGTCGTGAGGGAGGAGGCTAAGGTGAAGAGCGGGTTCTAGAGGCATTAAGAGAAACACAAAAGAAAGCCTGCTCCTTGATTGAAAGCTACATGAAACACATGTAGGCATGCGGGCTTCCCATGCTCTTCAGTGACCTGGAATGATGCGCAAAGGCTTGTCCACGTGTGGCTGGGGGACATCGGATTCTCTCCTGTCTCAGCTCTGTGGCTCACTTCCATTCTCGGGAGTGGCTGACTTGTGCCTTCTAAGAAGTTACTTCTGTTTATATTACTCTCCATGCGTCCACAGTACAATCCTCAGGCTCAGATGGAAGAACCTGGAGATCTCGGCAGCTTCCCTCCAGACTCTGATCCATGCTTGCAGCAGTCACAGTATTGTGTAGTACACCAACAACAAATACGTAGCTCTTAAGTTTATTGATTTTTAAATGTATATCCTGTCTTCTTCTATAAGAGTTTCAGATGGAGTCTTCATCAGCTCAGGCTGCTACAACTCCTTACCATCGGGTAGGCAGGTTAAACCCTACATATTTGTTTTTCACACTCTAGGGCTGGAAGTCCAAGGTGAGGGAACCGGCATGGTTGGGTTCTGGCTTCATACTGAGTCCTCACATGGTAGAAAGAGCACTCAGTAGCGATCTGAACTTTTCTTATAAGAGCTCTAATCCCACTTGGATGTGTTTATCTAATTATTCTTTATCAACAAAAACTCAGGAGTCAGATATCCAGGTAAGAACCTGAATGATGTGAGAAGCGGTGGAGAAGCGACCAGTGACCTCCTATCTCTTTTGTCCCTCCATCCGAAAGGGCTGAGACCCTCTCTAAGTACTGTCTTACTATACTTTCTGACTCCCTATCTTAGTCCTCCAAAACCTCTATGGTTAATTTTGGTCAACTAATAACTAGCTCTGCCCTCTGATTCAAAGCAAATTTTTATTGGTTGTCTTGGGAGCGTCAGAATACAGTCAAAATATACAACACCACTCACAAAGGCTTCATGGGCACGTCCTCCTAAAGGACCTACCTCCAAACACAGTCATGCTGGGCATTAGATTTCAGCACAGAAACTGGAGTTACGGAAGCATCAAAGCTATCGCTTCATTTTAAACCAGGGGCCAAGTAAACATCCCTAGCTGTAACCAGATCTCTCACCAGGGTGAGGGGTGTAAGGACATATTGCTTCTCTTTTCTTTTTCCCTTGTGAGTATAAGAAAAGAGACTTTACTCTTGTGTGTGATGGGCATACATGTATGTGTGCATGTTGACATGTGTGTGGGTGCATGTGGAGGCCCAAGGTTGACACTGGGAGATACCTTTCCACTTACTAATTGAGGCAGGGTTTCTCAGCTGAACCCAGAACTCACAGATAGAGCTGGTATCACTGGCCAGCCTGCTCCAGGGCCCCTGTCTCTCCCTTCTGAACTTTGGAATTACAGGTGGGTTCCAGGGATCTGGACTCTCGTTCTCACACTTGCAGAGCAAGCGCTCTAACCACTGAGCAATCTCCCCAGTCCTTGTCGAGAACCTTTCTAAAGCTTATAGCCACCAGGGCTACTTAAGTCCCTGTTGCTGATTCAATTGACCTCTGTGTTCTAGAACAATTCAGACACTAGATAGCATAATACTAAGTACATGTACTCAATAAAAGCTTTTTATTTATTTATGTTATGGATATGAATGATCTATCTGCATGCATACCTTTATGCCAGAAGAGGACATCAGATCTCATTATAGATGGTTGTGAGCTGCCGTGTGGTTGCTGGGAATTGAACTCAGGACCTCTGGCAGAGCAGCCAATGCTCTTAACTGCTGAGTCGTCTCTCCAGCCCCCAATTAACAGTTTCTTTTTTTTTTTAAGCACATACAATGACTTGTCTCCCCCACCTCACGGAACCATCACTGGCACTGTTTGAGGTCATGTTGTTAGCATGGTATCAAGTTATTCTGGGCATGTTCACTTCAGCTAACCACAGTCCCCTGCAGAATCTCCGGCCATGGCGTTCTGCCTCTCAGCGCTCAACCTGTGCTTTCCATGTGTATTGTTCCCAGCATTCCTTCTCTTGGCTCATGGACTTGAAGACAACTAAGTCACTAGGCCCCCGAGGTATTATCTGCCATGTCAGCAACCTGTTAGCTATGTTTGACTCCTGTGGCCCACTCAGGAAAGCCACCCTGAAGGAGATCTGCCTGATCCCTCAGACACCTGTACAATGTCCATGTCGTCCAAGCTGCCTGTTGGAATCAGGCCCGAAGACTCCGGGCCAAGTACCGCATGGGAACAGGCTTAAGGCACCTTTTCTAGAGCAAAGGAGCCAAATTCTGTGTGTGGAGTCAGTTTAGAGGGGTGGGTGGCAAGTGCTAGGAACGGCCTTCCCCAGTGCTGACTGACTCCCTCTGCGGAGGTCATTTTCAGAGGTCTGGACACTTGCAATCAAAGGTCACATCCAATGCACTCACCGAGAGCATATGAGGATCACATTGCCCGGAGGAGGCTGCAGAAGGCCAGAGTCAGCAGTTGTGGAAAAGGCTCAAAGGCCAGAGAGCTGCAAGTTCACTTTCTACAGTTTGAGATGCCTGATCCCTGTACAGCATCCTTCCTGTCTCCAATTCTAAGACAATGTCAGGATGAAAATAATTTTAAGTTTGTATTTATTTACCTGTGTGTGTGTGTGTGTGTGTGTGTGTGTGTGTGTGTGGTGTGCATGTGAGTAGAGGTGCCTGTAGAGGCCAGAAGCATCAGATGCCCCCCAAGCTGGAGTTACAGGCAGTTGTGAGCCTCCCATGTTGGTGCTGGGGACTGAACTTGGGTCTTCTGTAAAAGCAGTGTGTGTGTGTGTGTGTGTGTGTGTGTGTGTGTTCTTAACCTCTGAGCCATCTCTTTGGGCCCAGGATGAAAATAACTAAACAAAGAATGCTTGATTATCAAGGATCCTGGTCATTCTGCTGGGAATGTCAAGGAGACACAGCCTGGCACTACCACCAGTAGCCTGAGGAGTCGTCCTCCTTGGGCCCTCTACTCAGGTAAAGCCAGACCTTTGTCAATGATGCCACCGCAGAACAGAATTTCAGGACAACTCTGAGTCCTGAATGAGTCCCGAATGCAGAAAGGCATTTAGCATTATGCCTGGTGGGATAAACTAAGATTCAAAAACGTAGTGAAGCACTTGCCTCACAAACAGGAAGACATGAGTTTGAATTCCCGGAGCCCACACACAGCCAGGTGCAGGAGCATGATGCATCTGCCATCCCAGGGACATCACAGTAAGATGGGAGGTAAGACTGGAGAATCCTGGGGCAGCTAGCCTTGGGTGTGCCTCGAGTAAAGTGGAAGCAGCATGTCTTCTGAGCTTTACAGGCACACTGTGTCACGTGCCAGCAATCACACACGGACATGTATGCAAAAAAAGATTTTATAAAGAGAATTCAGAAAACACCATTGCTGTATTCACAGTTAAATCATCATTGGAATCATTTCAGACCACATAATTAGGACTGGAGAGATGGCTCAGCCATTAAAGGCCAGGCCCACAACCAAAAAGACGTAAGACTACATTATTAGCATGGTATTTGTTTGTTTACTTAATTTTTAATATGCTTTTAATTGTAACAGAATTACATCACTTCCCCCCTCCCTTTGCCTCCTCCAGATCCTTCCAGCTAGTCTTCCTCAGACCCCTCCCAGGTCCCCCACTCTCAGCCGGATAGCCTCTTTTTATTTGATTCTTCTTCTTATATATATATAATATATGTGCATACGTGTCTGTACAATAAATGTGTGTAAATACAACCTGTTGAGTCTGTTTTTGTTGGTGGGATGTATATGGTTTCAAGGCTGACCACTCCAAATTGGACAACCAGGAAGGGACTCATCCCTAATTTCCTTCTCCCCTTTTCCTAGCGTTAATCAGTTGCCTGTAGTCCTTTATCCAGGAGTGGAGCCCATGACATTTTCCCTTTCCACGTTAGCACGTCCAATGATATCACCAGCCCTGCTTAGTTAGCATGGTATTTAAATAGAAATAATTTTAATGTAGATGTAATCAGGGGCATTACAGGAGAGAAAGGGGTACTTAAGAAAAGGATAGTACCCACTGGAGACTTGTGAGGGTCACACTCATGTGCCTTTACAACGGAGGTGTGTGTGTATGTGTGTGTGTGTAAGACAGGGAGATTCTATGTTTTTCTAAGTTACATTGTTCAAAGGATATAATTTTCATCGAGGTTTAAAGATTAATCAAAGTTTTAAAATTAAGCAAAATTTATAAATGAAGTAAAAAATATATCAGTGGTTTTACTTATTTTACTTAAATACTTTTCTTTCATTAATGACAACTGTGAGGTGGCTTTGTGAGATGTGTGGTTTAGATTCTGAGTGCCAACAAGTTAAATGCAAGGCTATAGACTTTCTGGCCCCGAGTCAGCTAAGTTTGCTTTTTAGCGTCCTTGTTGGAAATGTCTTTAGGAAAGCGAGCATTAGGTTTGTGAGCAATCTTGGTTTTATCAGTTGTGTTGAAATTTCTTGACGCTAAGCCAGCAGAAAATACAAACTAAGCATCAGGGTGAGGATGTTATTCCTTTCCCATGTACCCTTAATCTTCACTGCCTGTCTGTCTTGCCTCAATTCCAGGTCCCGAGATGGGGAGTGAGTGGACTTATCCAGACTGACATGGTGTAGGCAGAGACGACACAGAATACAGGGCCTCGGGAGTCAGAAACCGGGCTCAGAAATGGAAACTGCTTCAGGGAAACAAAACAGAGTTGAGTCTCTTCTGTGGGGACAGCAGGGAGCAAGAGCCACGTCGAATGTATGACTATACCGTTGGAGCCGACACAGTGTGGCTGGCTCTGTGCTGTGGTTTGCAGCGTGCACGGGGAGTGTATTAGTTCCTCTAGCATTGCTGTGACAAAATTCTGAACAGAAGCAGCACAGAGAGGAAAGATTCCTGTTAACTCACAGTTCCAAGGGTTCTAAATCCATCACAGCAGGGAAGGCACGGTGGAGCAGGTCCACTCATGGCAGTGGGAGTGATCGGGGGAGGCTGTTTGTCTAGAGCCTTGTGCATGTGAGGCAAGAGCTCTACCACTGAGCCGTGTCTCTAGCCCCAACTGCTGTCTTTTACATTTCCTTCCAGATGTTTGTGGCCTTTGAGTCAGCTGTTGGAAGAGGCCTTTGCGTTCATCTGCTTCAGAAAGAACAGGGACAAAGTTTGCAGCTCAAACGAGTGTCTTCCAGGCAGTGTGACCAATAATGAAGTCTCCTTGAGTCACAGAGGATTTTCCTGGCCCCAGGAATTAACCCAGGACAGTGGTCTGCTCTCCTGTGCCTGGAGCTTCCCTCCTATTTGTAAGAGGCTAGCGGGAGGAGGGCTGGGGATGTAGCTCAGTTGGTAGAGTGCTTGCCTAGCATGCATGAGGCTCTGGGTTCAAACCCCAGCACTGAATAAAAACAGGGCATGGTTGCTGTGGGATGGTCTGTATGTCAAATTGCTCTGATTGGTCAATAAATAAAACACTGATTGGCCAGTGGCCAGGCAAGAAGTAGGGGGACAAGGAGAGAGGAGAATTCTGGGAAGAGAAGGCTGAGGGGAGAGACACTGCCAGCCACCGCCATGACCAGCAGCATGTGAAGACACTGGTAAGCCACCAGCCACATGGCAAGGTATAGATTTATGGAAATGGATTAATTTAAGTTGTAAGAACAGTTAGCAAGAAGCTGCCACAGCATACAGTTTGTAAGCAATATAAGTCTCTGTGTTTATTGTTGGGTCTGGGGCTGTGGGCTGGGGGTGACAAGATTTGTCTGACTGTGGGCAAGGCAGGAAAACTCTAGCTATACATGGTGGTGTCTGCAATCCCAGCACCTGGAGATGAAGAAGGAATAATCAGAAGGTCCAGGTCATCCTTGGCTGTACAGTAAGGCCAGCCTGGGTTACATGAGGCCCGATCTTAAATGAAAAAAACAAATTTGTAGAGGGCTCAGTAGTGGGTCACAGACTGAAAACTGTGTGTTTGTGTGTCTGCTCTTTGGCACATGGATCCCAGCAGTGTAAGGAGGCTTAATAAGAATCTGTGAAGCTTTGACTGTACGAATGCATGCGCTTGTGTGTGTGTGTGTGTGTGCGCACGCCTGCATCACGTTATTAATGCACCTTGAGATCCCCAGATAAAAAGCTTCTGTCAAGTCACAACCCAGAGGAATGATATCAAACATCGCTTTTGGGGAAAGGCTTTGGCTCTCCAAATGCTGCCGGCCAAGGCCTTGTCATCTCCACCCTTCATTAGCTAATATTGTTGGCTAGCTCCTTATTACTTTGTATTGAAGTTTTTTTTTTTTTTTTTTTTTTTTTTTTTTGTTTTTTTAGCTTTTTTTGTAGCTTTTCTTTTATACTTGAGTACCAGACAATCAAGAGGATCTAGAACTTCTGGGTGTAGGGATTAGAAAGCATAACATATATATATATATATATATATATATAATATATATATATATGTTATTCATTGTGTCTTTCACATCATGCATCTCGATCACATTCATTTCCGGTCCCTGCGTATCCACCCTCTGCCCTTGCAGCATCCCTTCAAATAAAATTTAAGAGAAAAAAAGAGAAAAGAAAAAAAGGGAGAAAAAAATCTTGTCATGGAAGCTGCAGTGTGACACAGTGAGTCACGAAGTAAACCCTTTTGTCCATATATCTGTACTTGCAAGTGTTCATTGCAGAGAGTCATTGGTCTGGTTCGAGGTCTCTGGTTTCTGCTATGTCATTGACACTGGGCCCTCACTGGACCTCCTCTGAAAGCAGATCTTCTAACTCACCTTTCTTCCTTAGGTTTAGAACTGGACAAGTTTTCCCAGAGGGAAATAATACTATTTTCAATATATTTTTTTAAAAAGTTGTATATGTGTGCATGTTCGTGTGTGTGTGTGTGTGTGTGTGTGTGTGTGTGTGTGTGTGTGCATGTACTCTCACAAACACAAAGACTACAGAACAACCTTGGGTGTCATTTCTTAGCTACCACGATCCACCTTTTAAAACAGCAACAGCAACACTAGCAGCAGACCCAGGACCTCTTATTGTCTTGGAATTCATCAGTCTAGCCTGGCTGGCCCACTAGCCCCAGGGATCTATGTGTCTCTATCTACCCAAAGCCATGGTTACAAGGCATGTGCCACTAGGCCCAACTTTTTATGTAGGTGCTGGGGATCAAACCCAGGTCCTCAATCAAGCATACCATCAACTGAGCCATTTCCCCAGCCCCTATTTTTAGTGCTTTTGAGCAGCCCCGGTACTTGAAGTTTCAGTGATTAGGTTAAGCTCTGTTCCTCCATTTCCCCTCTTTCAGTTAGTAGGCAGAGCTTATTTTCATTGTGAAACTCCGAGAAGAATGCAATACTGATTAATAACAAGTTCCACATGGCATGCATTGCTTCTGCTTTTAGCAAATCACAGTAAGCCAAGTCTTCGTTAGACATGGCTACCCTTTTCTCACTCTGTTTGTATAGCCCCTGAATCTAGAGACTGTGGCATCGTGCATGGAGTTAACATTGCCAAGAGTTCAAGGTTATGACATCCGTGGTATTTACGTCTATCTTTAATGATCACTTACTAATAACTCACCTCTGGGGTTTGGGAAGTGACTAGATTGGGTCATTGTCCTCATGAGCCGATGACCTGGCCACTGTTGATGTCATCTTTGGCTCTGGACACAAGTACGAGTCATATTTTGGTGTAGTCTCTGATCTGTACGTGATCCCAGCATCCTTTGCTGGCTCCTCTGGATCAGAGATGTCATCAGAGTTTTCTGTTGACTCACCCTCATTAGTGAGGACCCTGCAGGTCTGAGACTTTCTTCCCTGTCTTCCAAAGTTAAAGCTTGCCTAGATTTACCAAACTCGGCCCTTTGAATGTAGGTGACAGTTTTATGGCCTGGTCTGTTTGTGGGGCCCCTGGCAGTGGGATTAGGATTTATCCCTGGTGCATGAACTGGCTTTTTGGAGCCCATTCCCTATGGTGAGACACCATGCTCAGCCTTGATGCAGTGGGGAGGGCCTTGGTCCCGCCTCAACTTGATATGCCAGGCTTTGTTGACTCCCCATGGGAGGCCTTACCCTCTCTGAGGAATGGATGGAGGGTGGGGTAGGAGGGAGTGGGGAAGGGGCAGAGTGGGAGGAGGGGAGTGAGGCAAACTGTGGTTGGTAGGTAAAATGAAAAAAAAATATAAAAAGGGGGAACAAAACCAGCTTGTCCAGATTTAACCAGGGCTCAGCTTTTGAGTGGCCCATGTGGGAAGTTCCCGTCTATGTCAGCTGGCTTTCCCTTGCCGAGGAAGAATTTAAAGAGCAAGAAGAAATCTCCCTCGTGTCCTCGTCCATGCCCACAGTGCACCTGGAAACTTGAATCTAATGTGCTATGTACTTGCCCTCAATAGTGGCTCTGACCCCTGCTCAAACCCAATAAGACGGTGAGGAGACACCAGGGACCCTAGGCAGACTGATGGAGGCATCTCAGCTGTCAGTCTCCCATCATGCAGGCACCCATCTGCTGTTGCTCTGTGTCTAATCTCAGCTTTGATCTCGGTTTTCAGGGAGAAGCTCCTGGGACTTCTCCATTTCCTCTTCCTCTGGTGCAGGGGCTGAGGGGACAGTCTCCTCTATGACACTCATAATCAGTTATTGATCACGGAAATGCCTTAAAACCATAGCCCTGTTTATATTAGCAAAGACTGAGAAATATTTAAATGCCTAGCTAGCTAGACTGAAAAGCTACAAAGTAAAATAGTAAGCAGCCATTTAGAAGAGTGAAGTCAGTGTTTAGACATGATATGGGAAAGTATCATTGTTATAGTGTGAAAATTAAAAGGTCTCGCAGCAGTGTACAATTGGATCCCATTTTGAGAAATTCATGAATAAATATACACCGAGCTGTGCCTGTAGTGACGACTATCTTTCTCTGTAAGAGAAAAGGGTTTACGAAGGACATGGTTAATCTGTGTGGCATAATGCCACATTGAATTTGTAATAAAGTGATAAATGCCTTTCTGATTAAAATACTGTGTACATCTTCAGTTATGCACCCAGTTCTGGAGCACGTGTGCCTTATGAGTGAGTCAAGGGGACCCTAGCTCACACCTTCAGCCCAGAGATGAAGTTAAACATGTTTCTTTCTTTCTCCCTCTCCCCTCTTTCTCCTCCTCTCCCTCCCTCTCCCTCTCAATTGAAGCAAACAAAACTCATCTCAAGTGAGAAATTGGAACTTGTTGGAATGATCCTAAAGGAAGAATTAAGCGCTGGCCTCAGTGAGTCTGGAATGAGGTCCACTGACAGTTTCCACGTAGGACCCCACACACCATCATGATGGGTTCATGGTATCAGAAGCCATGGGACACAGTCTCCACAGGACTCAGGGGCAACAGTCTCCAAGTCACTGCATGCCCAGACAGGAGTCGGATCCTTAGGAAAGAGAATCTGCCTGGTTCCCGCAAACATGGGCCAAATATGTATCATTTAGACTTGTAATACCACCATGCCAAAATAGTATATATAACTGATGCTAATTAGCTCACATACTTAAAACTGTGTCATTGACTTTATTAATACTGTGTTTGAACCAATGAAGCTAGTCAGTTGAATTCCCATAGCTCCCTGCTCCTGACCTGGCATGTAGTATGTGCTCAATAAATACTGAGTTGAGTCAGCACCTCACAGCAAGACCTTGAAGTCTTGGAATTGGGGAAGAAGAGTTTGCCATGTCTAGACTACTAATTACTTTTGATTATGGGTAAATTGGGATCTGTATAAAATATGAAACACCATTCTAGTTTCATTTCTGTTGCTGTGATAAAATACCATGACAAAACAGACAAACAAAAAACGTAAGAAAGACAAGAGCTTATTTTAGCTTTCAATTCCAGGTTACTGTTCATCATTGTGGGGCCATCAAGGCAGGAACTTCAACCAGCTAGTTACAACACGTTCACAGTCAAGAGCACAGAGAAGTAAATGCGTACATGTTCGCTTGCTTGCTCGGCTCCATTTCTCCACTCTTGTATAGTTCTGGACCCCCTGCCTAGGGAATGGTGCTGCCATAGTGGGCTGGATCTTCCCATATCAATGAACTTAATTAAGGCAGCCTCCCACAGACCTGTCTGCAGGCCAACCCAATGAAGGCAATTCCTCACGGAGACTCTTCTCACAGGTGATTCTAGACTGTGTCCAGTTGACAGTAAGCCAACCGTCACAGTCACCCATTTGGGGCCTCAGGTCCCTGGTTTAGTGTTTTGCTATTGGAATGACCCAAACGTTTCAGGTCAAAGTCATATGACAGGAAAAGAGGGCCGCACCAAATGCGTCGCATTCATGAGCTTGAGAACAAAATGTTCGAGCAGAAGCAGTCACTGCTGCCCACCTATGAAGCATATGAACTGATTTGCTCACTGTGGTTTGATAAGCCTGGATCAGTTTAGTGGAGAAAAGCCAGCCCTACCCTGAGGTCGCTATGCAGACACACGCGCTGACCCCAACACTCTGCTCTAGGTCACCGTACTTTTCACAGTAGATGTCATGACTAAAGAAAGCTGTTTGCTGCGTGGGATTCACTCTAATCTTTCTTCAGTCAGAAATTCCTGGGCCGGACAGCTTGCCTCAAGCTAGTCCCCTGATTTTGACTTACACTCTTCCTCGTGACTCACACTGCATTCAAGTGACTCAGTCTCTTACCTTCACCACCGAAGTCTGAGGGCTTCCTTAATTCCTCGTCACCTGATTCACCGATTCCCACCTCTCACTCCCGACAGTGTGGCTTCTGGAAACCATCCTACTTGGCTTTCTCCAGTTCCTCGGTGAGATCTTGGCCCCGTGCTCCTAGGCAGGGCTCTCTGCGAGCAGCATGGCCAGCGGAGTGGCAGAGTGACAATCTGAGGGACGCTAGAAGGAGTTCTGTTCAACACGGCTCAGTAGCTGGTGTTGGTTCACACTGAGAGTCTGACCCTGAGTGGTTTACTTTCAGCATATTTAAGAACAGCACAATTCGGTGGAAAATTTCCTGGTGATAAAGAACTCAATCCCATGTACACGGTAAAGCCCAAGACAGGACTGTATCAAAGCTCTTTATAATGTTTATGTGACATCTTCCATAAAGGTGGGTTCTATAGATTGAAAAGCTCATGATAAGGGTCCCAGGGAGGATCTGGTGTGGTCTCAGCCACATAGATAGTGCAAAGGTCACTGGCTATAAACCATGTCCACTCCCAGCCTTCTGGGTGGAAAACAGGTTATTCATCTTTCTCTTTGAAGAGACAATCCTGTGTGTTTAACATTCCCAGTTCCCCTAATGCTTATCTGTGAGCACAAGGACCTCCATGCCTTCTGCACTCCTGGACTTCATGGTGGTGACAGTGTTCCTACCCAGACTCCTCCACCCCTCTTGCTACGCTTGGCATCTCTGGAGCTCGGATTGCCTGTATCCCAGCCATCTTCCTGCCAACTCAGCCAAGACAACATCTTCCCTCTGCAGGTCGGCTCTTTGCTGGGTTTGCAGGGGACTAAGAAAAAGAAGTGGGAATAGAAAGCAGGGAGGGAGAGAGGATTAATTTGTAAATAGGGTTTTTCTCACTTCTATCAGATGGGTAACAGGAAATGGACTGCTGAGACAAGTGTGAGAACCGATGTGGTGGCATGATGTCCTCAGAAACACTGGTCTGCTTTTCTTACACAGGATATGCATCTATGCTCTGGGTTAAGATTCAGTTCCAGAACCTGACTCTTTGAAGAAATCTCAGTATTTCTGTCCAGGCAGGAGAGCTACACGTCCAACCCTTAGTCTATTAAAAAACCTACTGTGTTCAACATTATCTTTTTTTTTTTTTTTTTTTTTTTAAATTTGAGATGGACTTATATAGTCCAGGGTATCCTAGAACTTACTATGTAACCAAGGACGACCTTGAGCTTTTGCTCCTTCGGTTTCCTGCTAGGGTTACAGGTGTGCGCCACCATGCCTCATTGTACGCGTTGCTGGGCTTTGACCATTCTAGACAAGCTCTCTCCCAGCTGAGCGTGGGCCCCTGTTTAACATTGTCTTAAAGTGGAAAGTGAAACTTGTCTTCGGGGACAGGAGTCAAACTGTTGCCTTGTGAGTCCTCACTGATCTTCTAAGTCACATGTGCAAGGGCAAGAAAGGCTGGATTGTGAGCAGACATTCACTTTTTTTTTAGATGGGGTGGGGGGTGGGTCTCAATATGCAGCCCTGGCTGACCTGGAACTCACAAAGATCTGCCTGCTTCTATCTCCCAAAAGCTGGGATTAGAAGCCTGTGCCAGCACACCTGGCCTACTGTTTGCTTTTAGAAGGCGTTTGCTGACCAAGCACAAACTTTCTTCTGATTTTATCCATGATCATTGGACATATTAGTGAAATCGACACTCTAAATCTGTTTACAGTTGCTTTTTTCTCTGCCTCTGTGGTTAATGCTGAGTCTGAGTGTTTTCGAAAAGCAATGGACTGTCATCAATTACTGCATGATGATCGCCGTCCCAAGGAGAACTTACTGTGAGACAGGCACAGGAGTGTGCTAATTAGCAGCCCCAGTGAGACTGGAAACAAGGTTCTGATTTGTACTGATGCATAAATACTCTCACCACGGTCAGGCTACAGAAGAGCCAAGAATGAAAACTAAAGGAGAAAGAGAGAGTGATGCCGATGCCCTTCCCCCACACCAGTCCCAGAGCCCTGTAGACAGTTCACAGATGTCTCTTTCGGTTCTCATTGTGTGCCCACATGGTACTGCGTGACATTTCTTGGGGAACAAACATCTGTTCACTGGAGATTGGGCACCAGCTGTGACCCCACTGGAGTTACAGCGGTGTGGGCAGCTGTAGCACCTCGCAGCCCCGGACCACCAGAGTTCTCTGAACAGTTTGCAGGCAGCTCCAGCAAAGAGTCGCCTCGAGCCCAGCAACTGGTTAGCACTTACAGGCCTCGAGGAGGGGCCTTGTGAGTTTATAGCTTGGGAGATTCCTGTAACTTTCTTGGGAGCCTCTCTGCCTTCCCTGTACAGAGAAGGTCTCGATTCAGAAGAAATATCTCCATCACCCATTGGTACCATTCCAGGCTACAGATCAAAACATGGAAGTTCTGAGAGACTGCATTTTCCAAAGGCCTCACAAGCCTACAAGAGGAATGTCAGAGTTTGGAATTTAAGGCCCTGTATCTCAATATATACTCACTAGTGGGTGAAAAAAAAAAAAAAAAAAAAAAAAAAAAACCTATGCATTTCTTTTCTTTATTTGGAAGCACGAAGAAGGGCCCTGAACCTATAACTTCTCATTTCTTACGTTCAAAACATACACACACACACAAATTCTGCCTTTCTGTAGACTGGTGGGAGTCTAACATAGTGAGACTCTCTCTCAAAAAACAAAACAAAACAAAAACCGAAAGCCCAAACCAAAACCACAATGACAAAGCCATTCTCTGAACTATTGTTGTGCCAGACCCTCATGAATGCAGAAAATGTCTCTGTTGTTATATCAAGTTTTAGTCCCTCATTCATAGCGTGAAGAGGGAACTGCTGTGTCTGAGGGCTGTGTCTTTCTACAAAAGTCAAATAGGTACAAACAGCCTGGAACGGACACCCGTGTTTGGAAGATGAATTCACAAAAGGACAAAAAGCTAAGTGGCCTTCCTCCAGCCTGTGCCTCCAGATGGTGCTGAGCACAGGGCGCAGCCTGCTCCATGACACATCTGGCATGTGCCTGCCTGCCTTGCAGTTCAGAGGGCATCTGAACAAGCCTGGTATGCTCTGGAAAACACAGTCACAGCAGAGTAATTCCTAAGAAGTTAACATCCAAAAGGGAAGTCGGAGCTACCTCCTCCCGGCTGGACTTCTGCCTCCCATTTCCAGTGTTTTCGCTTGGTAATTCTCTAAACTAGTGGCAAAGGGCATATTGAGGTGTTAGAGATGAGTGAGAGTTTGGGGACATACCTGTGAGTCTCTAAGGTCTAGCTTTCCTCAGCTGCCTTTCTGGACGGTAACCAGAGCTGGTACTCACAGTTGTTCAATCATTTCCACCCTGTTGCCCCCGGTCTTCAGCACTTGCTTCTGATGAGCAGTTCCCATGACAACCGAACAGCATCTCCAGCCTGCCACCTCCTAACTGCTGAGATGAAAAGGGGAAAGGAGATATAAGGTAAGAGATGCTCATCTCAACACACGAGTTTAAAAGGAATTGCGAGTTAAACACTAATAATTATAATAACAACATCCGAAGTGAATGAGCAACATTCACCTCATCCCTGATGGTAAACAGTATTCTCTTCTTTGGCATCTGTCTGAGAACTTCTCCTCTCCTTTTGGTTAATTGATTCAAACTTCTAGAAGCCAGCAGTCTAAAATCATTGCTCAGCCTAGAAGTTAGGGTTATATAAAAGACCATGGGCCCTTCTGATGGAAAGAACAGAGAATAAAACAACTGTAGATTCTCTAACAGAATGGATTTCGTTCCATTAGTTACCCAGCCTTCCAAGTTTTTCTTCTTTCCTGACATCTGTACATGTTAAGATGACATTGACTGATGTCTGACAGCAAGATGAGCAAGGTAACCAATTATTATTGCTTTTCTGAACATACCTAATTACTGAAAGATTATAACTTAGTCTTCCAGAAGCCCTAAGTCCAGACACCATGAACCCATCACTGTCTGATTTCTAGTCCTTCATTCAACCAATGTTTGTTCACGCTTGATGTGCCAGCAATGTAAAAAGGAGCAAGACAAAATCTTGGAGAGATTATGGAAATACTTAACCTGCCTTTGGTTGCTTAGGGAACTAATACAATCTCTACTAAACCAAGTACAAAAGTAGTTAAGCTTGCCAAAACTGACCAAGGCTGGGTGTCTAGCTGAAAGTTAGGGCATGACAGAATACATTCAGAAAAGTGCACTGTCCTGACCAAAGAAGTCTGAGAAAAGAGAGGCAAGGATATCCCACAGGGTTAGAGGATCCCATAGTTAAACAATGGTGTGGATAAGCTTGGCGCCTATAGATGAGGCTTTCTGCCCTTCCTGCTCCTGACTCTGAGTGGCCTTGACTGCACAGATTACCACTCCAGCAAGGACACCCCAGACTACATTGATCCTCCACAGGGATTAGGATTAAGCATCTTAGTTTTATTTCCTGTTGTGATTTAAAACTCTGACAAAAGCAATTTAAGAGAGAAAGTGTTTATTTGGCTCACAATTCCACTTTATGATCCATCACTTAGCAGAAATCAAGGTGGCAGGAATGAAAGCACTTGGTCGCATCACATCTATAGTCAAGAGCAGAGAGCCATGAAGCAACGTGTGCATCCTGGTGCCAGCTCACTTTCTCCACTCTGACATAGCTCACAATCCCCTGCCTAGGGAATGGCGCCACCCTCAGTGGGCAGGTCTTCCCATTTTAATGAACATAATCAAGATAATCCCCCACAGAAAAACTTAATCCAGATAATTCCTCACTGAGATCCCCTTCTCAGGGGATTCTAGATTGTGTCAAGTTCTCAACTAAAGTTAAGGAACACTGACAGAGAATCATTGAAATACTCTTCTTCAGTTGTTATTGAAACAG
Source organism: Peromyscus leucopus (assembly GCF_004664715.2). Lineage (NCBI taxonomy): Eukaryota > Metazoa > Chordata > Mammalia > Rodentia > Cricetidae > Peromyscus > Peromyscus leucopus. The sequence goes on from NC_051076.1 coordinate 13,476,523, forward strand.
GATCTTGTTTATCCCAGACTGGTCTCAGAGTTGCTGCATTGCTGAGAATAATCTCAAATGTCTAGTTTTCCTGCATCTACTTCAAAAATGCTAGGATTATAGGGATGTATCGATATATTAGGTGCTGGGTATCAAATATAGGGCTTTGGAAACGCTAGGAACTAAGTTATATACCCAGGCCCTCTTTTATACACACACACACACACACACACACACACACACACACACACACACACATATATATATTGTGTGTGTGTGTGTGTGTGTGTGTGTGTATTCTTTGAAGTTGTATTTTGAAAGTATTAAGAGGAGAGTGAAAAAACGAGTTGCTATTGTCTCTCCTATCTCCGACAAAGTCACTTCTGCTACTGCTTTTATTTCTGCATGTGGATTCCAGGCACCATCTGAGGCCTTTTCTTTCCAACTTTTGGTATTTCTTAGACTCTGATTGTTCCTTGGATGGTATTTTCTTCTGTATGACCTATTTTCCCATCGGTGTGCATTTCTGGTCATTTAAAACAGCAACAACACAAACAACTGGACATTTAAGATACTAGGTGCACCAAATCTAAATCCTAATCCTCCCAAGGGTTGGGATTTTTACTGTTTTGTTTATGTATTTGTTTGTTTGTTTGGACTAATAAAGTCTATTTAGTGTGTGCCCCTGAATTTTCTACAGTAATAACTGGAAACTTCAATTGTTATTTTTGTTCACAAAGCAGGCTTCCTTTAGGTTACTCCTGAACCTCCACAGCTGGGTGTTAACAGCAAGCAGAGGTCACCTTCAACATTGTGAGCCATCAGGAGCTCCTGTGGCGAGAGATATACGCCTGAGTTAGTGTGCACATTCAAAAGATCTGTGCATGAGTTAGTGTGCAAATTCAAAGCTCAGTGTGTTTTGTTTCATTTTTTGGATAGATTTTTGCTCTTTAGCCAAGGTTAAACTCAAGCATCTGATCTCCCTACTTTGGTCTCCTGGTTGCCAGGGATTATAGGCATTTACTACCATGCCTAGCTCCAGGCAGTTTTCAAATCTTCATAATTATTTTTCAAGTGTATTCTGTATACAAAATAACGGGTTTCACAACCACATATTTTTTTTTTTACGTCTCCTGCATGATATAACAATGTACTTCAGTCAATTTCACTTCAGTTACTGTCTCTTGTTCCCACCAGCTGGTTCCCTTTTTCTTCTCAGCCTCTCTTCCACCTTCATGTTGTGGTGGTTTGGATGTAATTGGCCGCCATAATATCTTAGGGAGTGGCATTATTAGGAGGTGTGGCTTTGTTGGAGTAGGTGTGGCCTTGTTAGAGGAAGTGTGTCACTGTGGGGGCGGGCTTTGAGGTTTCCTATGTTCAGGATACTGCCCAGTGTCTCAGTGAACTTTCTGTCTTTCTTGCCTTTCTTGCTTGCAAGATGTAGGACTCTCAGTTACTCCCAGCTCCAAGTCTGCCTGTACACTGCCATGCTCCCCGCCATGATGGTAGTGGACTGAACTTCTGAAACTGTGAGTGAGCCACTCCAATCAAATATTCTCCTTATAAGAGTTGCTGTGGTCATGGTGTCTCTTCACACCAATAGAAACCCTAACTAAGACACGTCTTATTGTTTTTCAAGTCTAGATCCTACATATACAAGAAGACATGTAGTATTTCTCCAGATAACTTTAAATGTTTACCTCGGCTTGCATTTTCTGTTTGCACAGAGCCTGTGGTCAGTCTGATCCAGGGCTTGTGTGGCAAGTGCTTTGCCCGCTGCTTCATCTCCCCAGTCCCCACTGTCCACCGATAACCAACTTGGAAACTCACCTATGAAGCATCCTTCAGTTCCACCCAGCAGAGTGTGGTCTAATCGTAATGTGATGCTCAGGGGACAGCCACACACACGTATAGAAACACCGCTGTTTTTCAAAGCCTGGCTCAGCTGGCCTGAAACAAGAGCAGTTATTGGTAGATACAGACTTTATCTTGGGTCTTTCTCATTAAATATCCACAGACACCATCAGTCATGTTATCACTTGCTAAACAGTCCAGGCAAGGCAATTTTCTAGGAACCATGCTAGTTATAAAGTCCTTTAAGGTGTAATCTACAGAACAGAGAAAATGTTTGTTCATAACTGATAGTTTGCAGCTGGTAGGCAAAAATTCCATGATCACATCTATAGATGTGTACAGGATTACCAAAGAGGTGAGTGTGGATTGGGGGACCTTCTGGGGTTTTGCTTGCTTTGTTTGCTAGACTGATGTTTCTCACATCACTGGCAAATTAGTACAAATGAGATACTGGGTTGGTAAAGCCAGAGCACCTGGCAAATGATTTCCCTGATGTCGGTGAACAGAAACATCTGCCAAGACTCCTCGAAGGTGCCATTGCACGCAGTACTTGCTGCTGAGTACTGGGTGTAAGTGGAGATTTCCTCTGGGGGTGTTCAAGGGCTTTGGGGTACAGTGAGGGGCAGGAAGGAGCCACCCCAGACTTTGCAGGAGCTGTGTGCTTTCCTGAACTTGCTGATGTTGGTAGCACTGGTTCTCTGCTACCATTCTTGCGTCTGGACCTTTGCTTTTCTGTACCCGGCCCCACCACTCCCATCAGTGACCAGGCCTGTGGCAGATGGAATCTTTGCCCAGAAAGCTGAAAGATCAAAGAAGAGGGGAGGAAAAAGAACGCACCCCCCACCCGCTCCCGCCTTCTCCCTACCCGAGTCACTCCTCCAAGCCCAGGTGACAGCTTATGAGTGACAGTTGCAGTCTCGAATTTCATGATTGATAGAAATTTAGCTTTACAGCTTGGAAGGCTGGAGAGTTCCAGATCAAGGTTTTTGCCTCTGACATTTGGCAGGGGGGTGCTTGATGAGGGAGGCCCTAGGCACAGAAGGTGCAAATTCCTGTGCCCTCATATATCAAGAGGCAGGTGGTTAAAGGGACAAGTACTACATGCTATCATGACAGAAGGGCCGAAGGGAATAAATTTACTCCAGCCCAAGACAAGGGTCCTAACCCCATTCATGGGGACAAGGTCCACATGCCTTAGTCACGATCCTCAAGTCTTCACATCTTGACACTATCACGGTGTGTTTGTGTTTCCATAGTGGAATTTGAGGTGACACATTCAGACCTTAGCAAGTATATGTTGTGGCTGGTGATCTGCTAGGGTTCGAAAGTCTGTGTCATTCTCCAAAGAGATGTATTGAAGCCTTGGTCTCTAATGTGTCTGTAGGCACAGTCTTTAGGAGGTACTTTGCTTTAGATGAAGGGACAGGACCTCTCTCCTCTCCCCTCCCCTTTCCCTACCTACCTCTACAGCCCATCCCTATTCTGTCCCCATGCCTTTGTATCAGGAAGAGCTCATATGAGGACGTACCCAGGAAAAGAGCCTTCCCTAAGAGCCCATGCATGCTAGTACCCCAATCTCAACTTCTAACCTCCAGAACTAGGAGAAACAAACCTTGTTTGAACCATCCAGTCCACAGTGCATGTCTAGAGCAGCCCAAACTAACAAAGACAGTCAATTTTGAGATTCAGAAATTAGTCTAAGAGATGTGGTTTGATTGACAAATGGCTAGCTGTGTTTTGGTTTGGTTTGGTTTTCTGAGATAGAATTTCTCTTTGTAGCTCTTCTTATCCTGGAACTTGCTGTATAGACCAGGCTGGCCTTGAACTCAGAGATCTACCTGCTTCTGCCTCCTGAGAGCTGGGATTAAAGGGGTTTGCCACCACCATCCAGCCAGACAAGTGGTTATAGTTGTATAAACCGTGATCATCTATGGAACACAGAGGAGACTTTTAGAAATTAGGGTCAGTAGTCTAGATAACACCAAAGGAAGAAGGGATTGGAAAGACTGGGAGAACAGGAGTGAATTCCATAGATCCTGGCCAGGGAAGCAAAGCCGAATTGGGAATTTTGGTCCAGAACACTGCAAAACGTTGGTCCGGCACTGTTCATTCACAGAGTTCCCCTCACATCTCTGCCTTTCATATTTCCTTCCTGTGTCAATCTCAGATGGACAGTCAGTCCAACAGGGAAAGCAGCCCTAACCTCCAACGGTCTCTGCTGAGAATAACAAAGCTCTGTTTGGGCTGGAAGATTTCCTCCTCTCTCGGCCGTCCCCAAACACATCAGCTCCTCCTGTTGACCCTGGAATCAGCAGCCAGCCCCACCGGCTCTCCCCACATCACCCTGACGTATGACTTCATGACAGGGAAAACATTGCTTTTGGCGCGCCTCCGTCCCCCACTTGCAGGGCTCAGTCAAGATCTTTCTTCCTTCCCACTCCCAGTTCACTTCTGCTCTATTTAAGCGAAGAGCAGGCTGCCAGGTGGTGACGAACGCTGGAGGCACTTCCTTGAGTTTTCTTTGAAAATGTGTCTCTGGTAGGCAGCCAAGCCCATTTCATTGGGGATGGCAGGGATGCAGATGGGACTTGGAAATAAACGATTGCCCTGGGCCAACTCCACAGACAAATGATGAGCTAATCTCTGCTCAGTAAGAGGGGCATGTATTTGCCGGTCAGAATCTGCCAAAAAGTTCGAGTTCACTGGCTTCAAGCTGTAGCTCCCCTTATGTCGATCTGGCTCTGTTTAATGTTTAAATAGCCCACTTCTTTGAGCCTTAGGCTGAACAGTGTGGGGCCAGAGATTCCTAGAGGAGACAGTAATCAAGCTGATGAAAAGACGGGATGAGGGTGAGCTACACGTGGGTATAGAGCACTGTTTTGTGTAGTGTTGATGAGGGCGTGCGTGTTTGATGCTTTGTTCTCCCCATATAGCTCTTCTTTGGAGAGCACTAGACCCACGCTTTAACCTTAGATTGTTTTCCACCTAGAATGTTTCACATTCTTCTTTCCCTGCTGTGTCTCTTTTTGTGGTCTTAAAGGAAGGAGGTAAATTGATATTGCCAGCGAAGCACAACACAGTAAGAAAGCATGCAGAAACCACTGTAGTGGCTTCTAGACCACGTGTGAGTGCTCTGGGGTGGTTACCCAGTGTGTTGAAATGATGTGTACCCCTGACTGTTCCCATACCAGATCAACCAGGCCTCCAAAGCAAAGTTCCAGCCAGCTCCATGTTAGTCTAAGAGAGACAAAATTGTATTTCTCAATGGGCATGGCGCTTTATAGCAGTGGTTCTCAACCTTTCTAACACTGTGAACCTTTAATCCAGTTCCTCATGTTGTGGTGACCCCTAACCATAAAATTATTTTTATTGCATCTTCATAACTGTAATTTTGCTACTGTTATGAATCATAATGTAAATATCTGTGTTTCCCAATAGTCCTAGACAATCACCAAAGAACCACTGCTTTAAGACAACTTTATTGATACACAGTTCATGCAACATATGGTTTGCTCATTTAGGTGAATAATTCAAATATTTTTATTAAATTTACCAATATATGTAATTGTCTTCACACTCTATTTTAGGATATTTTCTTACTATCTGGCAAAAATGCTGTACTTTTTAGCTATCATTTCCTTATTTCCCAACTCTAAATAACCACCAAATAGTCCCTCACTCTCAGTCTCCAACAGCCTTCCATTTCTCATCCCTTAATGAGAAAGAACCTGTTTTCTGTTCTATAAGTGTTCTTGTGGACTTTTTGTGTGTGCTGACTCATATGATATCTGGTCTTTTATGACTAGTATTTTTCACCTCACATGCCTTCAAGGTTCATCTGGATGGTTATAATATGTATTAGTACTTATTCCTTTCGTGGCTGAATAATAGTTCATTAAAAAGACATACCACAATTTATATATGTATAGTTGATGTTTATGTATGTTTGGGCTGTTTTCACGTTTGAGTTACTATGAATAATTCTGCTATGAACATTTGCATACAAGTTTTTATGGGCACAAGTGCTTGTTGTCACAGCCTGTTGTTGATTGCAACAGAACGTTGATTCATATATCATTCTTTATTTTTTGTGTGTCAGATACAAGTTGGTATTATTGGTGGCTTTCTTGGTCCATACTAATATAAATAAGTTTTTGAACAAACAAATAAGGTTGTATAGGTGATAAATAAGTCAATTTGAAGATTTTTTTTTAAAAAAATAGATACTCTATTCTCAAGGAGATGGTACAAATAATGACTTTTGTCCCAAGAATGCAGTATAGAAACGGGAATGAGAAACATCATTTTTAGTGTAATAATCTGGTAAGCACCTGGCTGGTGAGAAACCTAACATCCATAATGATAATCACACCTATGAGGTGACAGAGCATCATATGTACACGATCCATAACACAACTACAAGACCAACATCAAACATTCTGGCTAAGGGACACTCCACAAAACACTTGACTATAATTCTCAAAACCTTTGAGATAAAAAACGAGGACCTGTGGCCCCCAAGCCTGGTGTAACATGGCATTTTAGGTGGCATTTTATCATAGGAAACTGACATTTGAGAAAAATAAAACACCAACTTTAGTTGACAAGAGTGTAGGCTCTCGAGTCACTGATTGTCATAGAGATAGCATGCTAGGTGTGTCAGTACAGACCTGTGTTTTTCAATGACTCTAAAAATTAGCTGAAGATTTCATCTTACACATGCAAATGCCTCACTTCCCTAACTCTTTCTCTCCTTGTCAGAAACGTCTTCTCTTCAGCCAGAGCTTCAGTGAGTGTAGCCTGTGACACCGTCCCCAAAGGACTGGAATCAACTCGGTGGAGAAAGAGAAGGCAGAGAGTGGAGGACCAGGCTCAGGGAGCCTCTCTCCAGGCCCTAATCCCTATGACGTGATGCACCTAGCTGGACCTCTGTTTTCTCACAGAGCAGAGAATGAGGGGTTTGGGGTGAATGAACAGTAAGAATTCACTTTGTCGGAAGCCACGCTATCCCTTGACCAGGCAACAACTCAGAAGGTGTAACCCATGTCTGGCACTGGGCTTTTATATCTGAGAGTCTACAGTGTCGGGGGGGAGAGGTCATTATTCCCTCATCATAGGTGACTCCATGTAAACACCTTTTATATGTGTGTATGGATATTTGAAGAAGTTTCTAGGCGTCCATAGAGATCTTCAAAGAGAGTTCATGCTAGTTATTCTCCCTGTGCTTACTTTAGTACCCTGCCTTTCTGCCCACCCCTCCCCATTTAACCCTTCCTGCTCTATTATCCCTGTAGTAGCACAGGCCCATGGGGTTGAGGAAATTGGCTCAAACCATTTGCCAAGGCATGCACATGATGTAATCCTTATGAGCCAACCTGGAGTCTGCCTGAGGGCCTAGCAACAGGCGCTGTCAGAATTCCCGATCGTGCCCAGCCAATAAGGGATGACCACACAATGCCACCAGATTGAGACATAGCCTGGGTGCTGGGAGGAGGAGATATAAGGCCTTCCCCATTATTGAATAAATGAGTCTGTTGTTTACCTTCACCTGATTCCCAGTGTCTGTGTCGTTGACTCCGCACCTTCTCCCCCCGCCCAAGCCGTTAGGAGCCAGCAACATCTCCCCCTTTCTGCTTTCATACCACCACACTCTACCCTCCCTTCTCTCAAAGTTTTCCCACCCCATGGCCCATTACTAGTCTCCTGCCCTCCAGGGGCACTCCTATTTAAACACACATATTTAAAGATTCAAACATATCATCCACCCATGACAAAGATCAACATCATGCTAAAAGAAGAAAAACTCAAAGCACTAAAATCAGGAACAAGACAAGGATGTCCCTTCTCTTCTCTCCTGGTTCAACACAGTGTTTGAAGTCTTAGCTAAGCAATTAGACAAAAGAGGGAGATAAAGGGGATACAAATAGGAAAGGAAGAAGTCAAAGTACCCTTATTTACAGATGATATAATTTTATATATGAAAGACCCTAAAGACTATTCAGGCAGGAAGAAGTTTTCCTATAAGGACATTTCAACTAGATACAAACATGACTGCAAAGACCAGGCCAGCACCAACACTTTCTAAGAAGAGACACATAAAGACAGCTCTCCAGGGACTAAAGACCACCCAGTAGTTGTAAAGCCTTGTACACTTTACTTGAATTTCCCCATCTCCTAATTGACAAATACTACATTATCTTCAAGTCACACCGCGAGGAGCTGAGCTGAGATTCAAACCCAGGCAGGCAGTGCCAGCCTTAGAGACCACTATTGCAGACACCATGTCATACTAAACAATGTATTCTAAAGGATTTGAATATCAAACTTTACAGCCAGGCAAAACTTTGGAAGATGCAATGTCAGCAATGCAGAATATTTAGATACTTCCCGTGGGTGCCACAAGGCTTATTTGAATGGGCACAGGAAAAGTGCAAAACAAAGATGGGTATACAGGATAGTTCCCAAGCCTGGCCATCATCACCACTGCTAGAAACCATCTGGGGGCTACCTTCAGCCATTGTCTCTCTGACCAGCATGTCAACTGTTGTGGCTACCATTGAAAAACAAGCTAATAATAATAACAATAATAATAATAATGATAAATGCTCTGAGCTGTGTCAAGTGAGGAAGGAAGAGATGTGAAAAGATAAGAATACCAGCAAAGATCTAGGACCTGGAACAAAAGTTCACCTACAAGGCCACACTTTCCAGTTTGGTTCCATTTCCTGCTGGTCATTAAACCATAGGACTTTAGAATGGGTTGAACTACTGAGACTTCTGAGTGACCTTTCCTCCCTACTCTGCAGCTGGACTGTCACATCATCCCCTGTACATGGTAAGGGCAGCCGGCACATCATCCCCTGTACATGGTAAGGGCAGCCGGCACATCATCTTTTGTACATGGTAGGGGCAGCCGGCATATCGTCTTTTGTACATGGTAAGGGCAGCCGGTGCATCATTCTCTGTACATGGCAGAGGCAGGGACATGGAGCGCAAAGACTCCTGGCTTTCAGGTCAAACTGACTTGGAATGAAATTCCTTTCTTTCTTATTCTGAATTCCATGATATTGGGCAGTCAGAATAATACCAGCTACATTGTGTGTGTGTGTGTGTGTGTGTGTGTGTGTGTGTGTGTGTGTGTGAAGAATAAACACCAAAAGCAACTGTAAACTTATGAACATAATATTTGGCACACTGGTATTTGATAATTATTTTCTTGGTCATCAGGCTGGTTTTTCTTTGTGTACTTTGTGTTGTCAATGTCCCTCTGAAAGGAGTAATGCTTAAAACTAAATAATGTTTTGATCTTGTCTCAACTCTGAATAAAGAAACACACACACACACACACACACACACACACACACACACACACACACACCAGGCATATCTCATCAAATCACAAAAGCAGCTTTTGAAGAGGCATGATATACTGAATAAAGCTAAGATTCAGAATAAGTCAGCCTTTTGCTTAATTAAGTTCACGCGTGGTTAGGATGTGGGTCCCAGGACCAGCTGCTATGGGGCCAGAGCTGTGGTGGTGAGATCCTTTCTGGAGCTGTCCGGAGAGGTGAGGGTGGGGCAAGCTGATGGAAAGTCTGGAAGGCAAACCCGGCCAAAGAGTTTCAGAGAGTTACATTTCAAACCCAAGAGCCACGTGTAAGACACTGTCCCAGACTGTACTGGCCACTTTGGGACTTAAAACAGACAAGCAGGGCGCTGATCTCGTGGACTGGAGGGAGACAGAAGTTCTGGGCTGAATGCTTCTATAATGTGCTTCCACAGGCTGGTGGGTGTGCGAGTGAGTGGGTGTGAATTAAGGACCCTGTACTGAGGTAGACAGTAGCAGTGGCTCCCACAAGCTAGCTCCCCTTTCCCAATCTCCAGGGCCTGTGAAGTTAGATTTAAAACTACCGAGACCCAGGAAGGATCCAGCTGCTGTGTGGGAGAAAGTCTAACTCCCTGAGCACTCCCAGAGCTCCTTATGTGGATGGCTGCAAAGCTTCCGAGGCTCCAGGCCGAGACAGCCAGCCATGTGCTGACTCCTGTCAAGTACAGCTCTGTTCTCATCCTCTTCCGGGTCAGAGCTGTGTCAAGGGAGCTGCGTCAAGGGAGGATGAATTCCCCCACTGCCCTCGGAGGCCACGCCTCTAATCACGCAGGTCTAGAGACTAGGCATCGGGGACACCTAAGCTCAGTCTCGGAGGCCTTTTCTCTGTGTTCGTTTCTTCTCCTTTGAGGCCATGCCACTCACTGATTATTGGCACAGACACTCCACCACCCTCCCCTCCCCCTCAGCACCGGGGAAGGTAAAAATCCAGGGCTAGGACATGGAACAAAAGAGCGCAGATAGTTCATTCGCATGAATGGTTAATCCAGATCCATTTAACTAGAATTCCGTCAGTAAATCCAGGCTCCTTACTGGAAACAGGGTATTTGTTTGTACTATTCAACCTGAGTTTGCAGGTCAGTTCTACATGATTGTCCTCGTTAGTGCTAACTCTCACCTTGACACAGTCCACTTGAGAAGGGAGTCTCAATGGAGAGGTTGCTTAGATCTGCTTGGTCTGTAGACATAAGTCTGTGGGATTGTCTTGATGGCTGTAGAGGGTCCAGCACACTGTGGGCGGCACAATTCCCCAGACAGATGGTCCTGGGCTGTATAAAAAGTCTAGCTAAGGGGGCTGGAGAGATGCCTCTGTGATAAGAGCACTTGGTGCTCTTACAGAGGATCCAGATTAGTGCTAAGCAACCACATGGTGGCTCACAGCTGTCTGTAACTCCAAAATCAGGGGATCCAATGACCTCTGGCCCCTGCAGACACCTGCATGCATGTGGTGCATATAAACTCTCTCTCTCTCTCTCTCTCTCTCTCTCTCTCTCTCTCTCTCTCTCACACACACACACACACACACACACACATTAAAAAAAAGCTTAGAAAATCATGAACATGAGATGGAGTCAGCAAGCAGCATTCCTCCATGAACTAAATCTGTTTCTCCCCTAAGTTGCTTTTGCCCAGAGTGTTTTTTATCACAGCAACAGAATGGAACTAGAACAGTTATCAAACACGAATTGGTGAGAGGCGTGTTTGCACTTTCCCATCTTGTTTCCATAAGGACACAAATTATGCTTCTCTCTAAAACAAAAGAAACTTGCCATGACTTTATGCACTGACTATGGATGTATACGTAGATATGCACGCATGAATTTCCACACATGCATGCAAATACACATTTCAGATCATTCAAATATTCTGTATGAGAACTTAGAGTGGCTTCCATATTGCTTAGACATGATGATATCAGGAGGTACTTGCCTTTCATGACAAAGATACGATTATAAGAATTACTGATTATTCATAACTGATAAAAGACTGGCAGTGGTAAGTCTAAGCAGACATTGAAACAGAGTGATGACCTGCATTTAGTTGATCCTGACTCTTTCCTGTTGTCTGTGGAGACACAACGCACACACTCTTATACTCAGCCCAGATAGGAACTGACAACATATCGCAGGAAGGATTTGGCCAAAGCAACATGATGAACCAGCTTGCTTACTGGAGTTACTTACAGGAGCAGTGTAGTTGGAACTTTCTTTGGGCCACCAACCTCCTCTCAAATAAAGACACGGAGACTTATTATTAATTATGAATGCTCGGCCTTAGCTTAGGCTTGTCCCATTAGCTCTTTTAACTTAATTTAACCTGTTTCAGTTCATCTATATTTGTCTCAGGGCTTCTTACATTTCTTTCATTCTGTATGTCCTACTTTCTTGCTTCATGTCTGGCTGGCCCCTGACATCTCTTTTTCGTTTTTTCTTTTTGAGCCTAAATTCTTCCTCCTACTTACTCTCCCTGCCTAGAAGTCCCATCTATACCTCTTCCCTCACTATTGGCTATTCAGCTTTTTATTAGACCAATCAGGTACCATAGGCAGGCAAGGTAAGAAAACAGCAACACATCTTTACATAGTTAAACAAATGCAACACATATTTGCATAGTTAAACAAATGCAACACATCTTTACATAATTAAACAAATACAACACATATTTGCATAATTAAACAAATACAACACATATTTGCATAGTTAAACAAATATTCTGCAACAGAGCAGGGACAACTCAAAGGCAGCTATGTCACTGACTAGCTCACTCGAGCATGCGTGACATCCCATGAAAGCTGAGCACCTGAGCTCTCTGCACGACTTGAAGGCAGTTCTATGAGTCGGATAATCTCCTCCAGGCATCCTGTCCTCCTTGCTTCCTCTCAGCAATTGCTAATGCTTTCATACCTTGAGGAGGTGCTCTGTGTATCTTGTAAGTTTCTGGAACTTCCTAAGACTTGTGAGTTGTTTACTTCTGAGTATCATGAGCCTCCTCTCCCCTTCATGGAGGGAAGGCTGCAACCTGAAAGAAATTGCTACTCATCACTGTAGTAGGACAGCTCCATAGGGTGGAGGAAATTGGCTCAAACCAGTTGCCAAGGCATGGACATAATGTACTTTCTTATGAGCCAACCTGGAGTCTGCCTACAGGCCTAGCAACAGGTGCTGTCAGAGTTCCTGACTGTGCCTAGCCAATGAGGGACAACCAAGCAATGCCACTAGATTGCAACACAGACTGGGTGCTGGGAGGAGGTATATAAGGCCTTCTCCATTATTAAATAAATGAATTTGTTGTTTGCCTTCAACTGACTTCTGGTGTCTGCACCTTCTCACCCCATCTCCTGAGGGAAAGGTTAGAATCCAGCAACACACCACCAATGAATCAATGAGAATTTTTCTAAACATAAACTGTTTGGATTTATTTACATATTGAGTAAAAGAAAAAAAACCTACAGGAGAATAGCATTGGCTTGGTGATCCCATGGTAAGAATTAAATAAATAAACATATATAGTTTATATTATTAGATAAACATATGAACTCATACACATGTATATGAGTTTGTATTTTAAATAATCATCTATTTTAGATCTGCCTTTAATATTGAAGAGAGGAACAGGAAGGATGAACTAAGTATGCTTTCTGGTGTTCTTCTACTGCATCAACTCCAAAGCCTTGGGTTCTATAGTCATGAGATAACTCTGAACAGTGGAGGGAGGCAGGCTGGATGAGACTGGAGGAACAACATAGTCACAACTCCCTGTGTTTAAAGTTTGTGTTGTAGATCTCAGACTCAGAACTGAACCAGGTATAAGCAAAAATGAATAAATAGGTGAATAAGGCCCCAACAAAGGCCTAATACCTTCCTGAAGGACCAGGGAGGTCAGCTTAGTAAGACTTTCAAATAGGAAATACCCATTCCAGCTAAGGCTACAGAAAATCTGGGGTCTGTCCACCTCCACCCAGCAGAAGGCTACATTCTCACTGGATAGGCTATCCTGAGGTACTGTGCCCCCAACCCCTAAGGTAGAGGAGTTACTGGAACTTCTTCTTGGGTGGTGCTGAAGAAGCTCAGTGGGGACAGTGGACTTTTGTTCCTGCCCAATGGAGGCCACAAAGGAAGCAGTCAGGAGGCGCTCCAGGCCTTCTAGCAGAAGTACAAAGGGAACCCTGGGAGGCCTGGGACTCCAGTCCCTACCAGGAAGTAGATAGGAGTACCACCAGCGTGGCCAAAGGTAGAGCCTGGACTCTACCCCCATCTGAAAGCAACAGGGTGATTTCCCAAGTCCCCCTTGAAGTGAGATCAGAAGAGGTCATGGGAGAGCAAGACCAGCCTTTCAGCCTAACACCTGAAATGTCCTATTTCGATAAAAGAAAAAAAAAAAAAACCTCACTGTACTAAGAGCTAAGAGGTTGTTCACTGAAAAAAGGCAGTCAATAGATGTGATGGAAGATGACAGGGATGTTACGATTATCTGACAAAATTCTAAGAGCAGTCACAGTGAAAACTTCACTCCAGTGAGAAATTAAGAACATGCTCGAAACTAAAGAGCACTGAAAAGTTGAGGGGAAACAGATCTTTATTAAGTACTATAGAAAAACTATTGTCAGTTTCGGCTGAGATGAAAATAAACTCAAAGTTGAACAGACTTGGAAACAGGTCCTTGCTAACAGGCCTGTGGCAAAGAAAGACAGACAGATAGTTACACTCATGAAGCAAGGGTGTGGAAACGGTTTCTGCTGAGAATCATGGGCTCCTCACTCTGACCCACCAGGTAGCTAAAGGCAAAATGAGAATGTCTCTGCCTTCGCTGTGTCTGTCCCCTTCATTTTGCCTGAGGCACTGAAGCAAGTCGCTGACCATAGCCTTGTCCCCCAGCCCAATCACTTTCCAGACAGAGCAACGCCAGACAAGCAGAGAAAGGTGGTTATCGACAGGGTGAGGTTGAAACCCAGGGCAGAGGTGAGCCTCTTGTGGCAACCTAGTTGAGCCCAAGTGATGACAGGTAACAGCAATAAGGATTTCTTCTGACCACCTCGTGCAGCCAGAACCGGGACAATGATTAGCCAGACCACAGTGAGACCAGGGCCACTTAACCCATGCATGCCTGTTGCCCCTTGTCCCTATTCTTCCTCTGTCTAAACCCAAAGCTCATGTCAGTACCCTGGAGGCTGACCTGGAGTGAGGCGGGGGTCACTGGACATTTTCATCTGTTCCTCTTCTGGTGTGGTCACCTTGGATAAGTCTCCCTTCTTGGCCTTTTAGCATCACTTCTTCCTAGCTTGCTGGGGCTGCTGGAGCTCAAGGCATGAACCTAAGAACTCCGGTTACTTCCAGTCTTGGCTTCCGGAAGGCTGGCTGGACAAGAAGGACAAGGCTTCATTTTGCAGGAGGCCTAGCACCCAGTCTGAGTGCGGCTTGGCAAGTCAAGAGTGGGTTGCAGTGTGTAAGTACCAAAGTCCAAGGGAAGCCAAGAGTATAGGACCATAGAGGAGCAAGATGAACGAACACACACACACACACACACACACACACACACACACACTCGCAGACACAGAGACACACATACATTCATACATACACACACTCACGGCACAAACAAGATGGGCTAGAACCCCCAATTAAACAGTCAAGCACCCAGCAGTGATGTAGGTGAGAGAATACTGGGTATGTCCTCAGGATCCAATCTGATGGCTTGATGCAGAGAAACAGCTTGAAGAGAGTGGGTTGGAGACAGCAAGAGTTTGGTTTGCTCGAGTTCCCAGTCCACTCTACTTCTCAGAAGCTAGGTTTTATTCTAAAAGGTGCATGGGCAGGACCACGGAGGGTAGAACAGAAAATCTAAAATAAAACCTTACTCTATAGAACTCAAGCCATGGAGACGTGAGGTGAAGCTATGAGATTTTAAAGTCACTCATAGGTTTCCATGTACCAGCTATCCTTTGGACTCCACACTCCCCGGTGTCTCAGCCTCCAAGCCCAGGCCCAGGAAGTCCTGGACATCAAGTTCTGCATTTCCACTCACACAAGCAATTACAGCTTACAGCTTACTGCCCTCTCATCACGGATGGTGTTTTCACCTCCCAGGGAATGGCACTATCATGTGGTGGGTGGGGACAGGGAAGGGCAGGGGGCTGAAAATGAGTGTGAAAGGCCTGCTCACTCCATGGCATCGATGGCCGTCCAATCATCTCCCCCAACACTGCTGGACCCCTTCTGTTAGCCGTGGACAAGCGTGTGGTAAAGTTCTTCCCTTAAACTTGCTTTTCTAGATTTGCGCTCTTGCTATATTCATAGTTGTTCTACACAGAGACCCTAAGCTAACAGACTCCCTCTCTCCACAGCTGGCCACCAGGAATCACAGACAGCCTGACTGAGGCACAGGCCATAGAGCGCCTGTCAATCACATGGTATAGAACCTCCCCCTTCCTCTAAAATGTCTAAAAAGGGATACTTACTCTGCCACGTGGGTGTGGTGATATAGTGTGTCCCCCAATATATTGTGCATCCTAATAAACTTGTCTGGGGTCAGAGAAGAGAACAGCCACTAGATAGACATAGAGGCCAGAAAAATGGTGGCACACACGCCTTTAATCCTATCACTTAGGAGGCAGAGATCCATCCGGATCTCTGTGAGTTCAAAGCCACACTGGAAACAG
Organism: Peromyscus leucopus; assembly: GCF_004664715.2. NCBI lineage: Eukaryota > Metazoa > Chordata > Mammalia > Rodentia > Cricetidae > Peromyscus > Peromyscus leucopus. Next base: position 13,492,398 of record NC_051076.1, read on the forward strand.
CCAGGCATGGTGACACATGCCTTTAATCCCAGGAAGTGATAACAGAAAGGTATATAAGGCGTGAAAACCAGGAACTAGACTGGTTAAGCTTTTAGGCTTTTGAGCAGCAGTTCAGCTGAGAGGCATCCAGTCTGAGGAAACAGGATCAGCTGAGGAACTGGCGAGGTGAGGTGGCTGTGGCTTGCTCTGCTTCTCTGATCTTCCAGTGTTGACCCCAGTACCTGGCTCCAGGCTTGTTTTTATTAATAAGAACTTCTAAGATCCGTGCTACACGTGGGCCCAGTTTCTGCTCAGACCCTGTGCTGTGTTGACTGCCTGTCTGTGGAGTTTCTGTCTCCTCTGTTAAATCTCAAACAGCCAAATGAGACACTAGATATCTGTATTTTTTAATTAAAAAAAATTAAGCAAAACAAAGAGAACTGTAAAAGACACCAAGTTATACCCTTACATTATAGCATAGGCTGGAACTATTGCAGATGAGATGAAGATTTACACACCGTACTGGCTGGTCTTGTGTGTCAACTTGACACAAGCTAGAGAGTCATCAGAGAGGAAGGAGCCTCAGTTGAGGAAATGCCTCCATGAGATATAGCTGTTAGACATTTTCTCAATTAGTGATCAATGGGAGAGGGTCCGGCCTGTGGTGGGTAGTGCCACCTCTGGGCTGGTGTTTCTGGGTTCTATAAGAAAGCAGGCTGAGCAAGCCAGGGAAACCAGTAAGCAGCACCCCTCCATGGCCTCTGCATCAGCTCCTACCTCTGGGTTCCAGCCCTATTTGAGTTCCTGTCCTGACTTCTTCCAGTGATGGAATATGATCTGGAAGTGTAAATCAAATAAGACCTCTCCTCCCCAAATTGCCTTTTGGTCATGGTGTTTTGACACAACAATAGAAACCCTAACTAAAACAAACTGATACTATTGTAGTGGGATATTGTTGTGACAGACCTGACCATGTTTTTGGGAGGATTGTGGAAGGACTTTGGAACTTTGGGCTAGAAAATCCATTGAGTGTTAAGAGCTCTGTGGAATATTTTGTGGGATCCTGAAAGATAAGAATGTTGAGAGTGCTAGATGTTGATGGCTCACGCCTTTAATCCCAGCACTCAGGAGGCAGAGCCAGGCAGATCTCTGAGTTCGAGCCAGCCTGGTCTACAGAGTGAGATCCAGGACAGGCTCCAAAACTACATGCAGAAACCCTGTCTTGAAACAAACAAACAACAAACAAATGTTGAGAGCAGTGTGGAGAGGGAGGCCTAGCTTGTGAATTCTCAGAGGGAAGTTTAAAGACTCTATCAGGGCTTTTTGTTACTTTGAATTAAAATCCTGTGGTTCTAACTAGCTGGGCTGAAGAATCAGTTGTGATTAACAAGCTACCAGAACTACTAAAGTGAAACCTTTACATTACTGAGACAATTGATGCTGGTCAGCTGGAGCTAAGAAATCAGTGGTGATTAAGACGAGACCAGCCCTGTTGAGGTGAAATCTTCAGGGAAGTGTTTCTGAGAGCACAGAGAAGCTGCGTTCCAGAGGTGACCATGGTTGTACTCCTGTTGGCAGCAGGACTTGGTAATATGTTAAGAGTCACCCAGGTAGTACTATTTTGAAAGCATGAAGGGGTCATGGAGAGCAGCTGAGGCTTGGTATTGTGAGAGGCCAGAAGAGACCATTGGTGAAGATACACCCTCAGTAGCATTTGAAGGTCCAAGACTGAAGGAGTTATGAAAAGAAGTTGGGGCTTGGCACCATGAAGAGAACCTTGAGAGGCTATTGGTCAAAGTGCAGCCCAGTTGTAGCTAGGGACCCCAGCATTTTGGAGAAACCAGTACCATGGGATGACCACCAGGAACAGCAGCAGCAGTGGAGTGGAGCCAGCTGGAGCCTGGAAGACAAGCTGTGTGTGCTGCAGAGGGCAGAGCTGGAGAAGCGACCCAAGCCCTTTGGAGGAGTCCAGAAGATCATGAGTGGATCCCAGATAATTGGACATAGAGTTCTTTTTGGTTTTGCTTGGTTTAGATTGTGTGGGTGTCCTGGTTCTTCTCTCTTGAAGAAGGTATTTAATTTAATTTTGATTTTTAGAAGAGCTCACAGATGAAAGACTTGAACTTTTAAAAGAGATTGGCTATTTTAAAGAGACTGAAATTTTAATATGTTTGAATTGGTAAAGACTGCGGGGCTTTTAAAATTATTTATGATTTTAATGTGAGATCTTAAGGATGAATAAGAAAGGAAGGGTTGTGGCTTAATAGTGGTGTATTTGTGTGTCAAGTTGACAAGAGGTCAGTTGTACTGGCTGGTTTTGTGTGTCAACTTGACACAAACTATAGTCATCAGAGAGGAAGGAATCTTAGTTGAGGAAATGTCTCCATGAGGTCCAGCTGTAAGGCATTTTCTCAATTAGTGACTGGTGCGGGAGGGCCCAGTCCATGGTTGGTGGTGCCATCCCTGTGCTGGTGGTCCTGGGTTCAATAAGAAAGCAGGCTGAGCAAGCCAGGGGAAGCAAGCCAGTAAGCAGCACCCTTCCATAGCCTCTGCATCAGCTCCTGCCTCCAGGATCCTACCCTGTTTGAGTTCCTGTCCTGACTTCTTTCAGAGGTGAACAGCAATGTGGAAGTGTAAGCTGAATAAACCCTTTCCTCCCCAACTTGCTTTTTGGTCATGGTGTTTTGATGCAACAATAGAAGCCCTAACTAAGACACATGCTAATAAAAGGGAACTAAAGAAAATTCAAGTCACAATAGAGTAAGAAAGATAATCCCAAGAATAACAAGATAAAACCATAATGAAAATACATGCCAAAATGACTCAAAATGTATTAATAATTAAATTTTCTACATGTCTTGGTGCTTTCCAAATGTGATCATTAGGTCACTACAGTTCATTGAACTTAATGTTTCTCTGTATTTTATTTTTTTGTTAATATAAAAAAACTTGCCAGGAGATATGGCATCTGTCTTTAATCTCAGCACTTGGGAGGCAGGGGCAAGCATATCTCCAAGTTCAAGGCTAGCTTGGTCTACAGAGTGAGTTTTATGACAGCTAGGGCTGTCTTGAAAAACAAAGAAACAAGACAAAGAAAGAAAAAAAACAAAAATAACAAAGAAAAGAAATCTTATTGCTCTTAATTTCATATATATTTATTTATATGAGTGTTTTGCTTGCATGTATGTCTATGCACTAAGTAAGGGCCTGGTGCCCAAGGATATAGGGGAAGGCATTGGGTCACCTAGAACTGGAGTTATGGACAATTGTGAGCTGCTATAAGAATGCTGGTTAATTGAACCCTGATCTTCTGTAAGAACAAGTGCTCTAAATGGCTAAGCCATCTCTCCAGCTCCAAGAAAACTTATTTTATATGCCTTGTGCCAAAACAGGATCAAAAGTCTAATAGCAAACTGGGGAGACCTGCCTTCTACAATATGTAAAGAGTTCCAAGACATCGATATGAAAAATGTCCAGTTCTTCACATGCTGTCTGTTATTATTCTGGATAATAAAATTCACAAACGAGAATTCTTACAAAAGAGGGTGGGGGCTGAAATCCTCACTGTATTATCAGTAAATGCAAACTCAAAAGAGGGAAAGACACATTTACTAGCTGCAGAGCAATCTGCATGTTGGCTTGCATCTTTGGAATAGCAATCTACCAGAAGCAATCAAAGACATAGAATTGTGTTGACCTTTGGAATAGCAAGTAAATTAACATAGCATTCAAAATACTGATTTTTTTTTTAAAAAAAGAAGCTTTTTCTAATAGAGAACTATTTCAAATGTCCTCAGAATAGGGGATTACTCATAAGATAAAAAGAAATATTTATAAACGAATTTTCAGGAAAATATCTGACATGAGAAATATGCAGAAAATTTGATTTAGTTTAATATTATATATATCTGATAAAACATGTCAGTGTGAATCTTATGGGAAGTGTGAGATAGAGTAGATATAGCATAGATAAAAAGCAGATGGCAGTGATGGAGAAGTGCTTGCTGAATCCAGCTCGTGAGGCAGAGCAGCGGATCTCTGTGAGTCAGGCATGGATACAAGTGATCCAAAAGTGCAAAGTACAAAGAAACATGAAAAAAAAAAAAAAATCCTGGCATGGAGGTAGTGCCTCAGTAACTCCACATGGGGTGGGGGTCAGGGGAGACCAAACAAGGCGGAGAGTGGTAAGGAAGACACACACGGGAAGTCAACTTCGTTGGTGAGCAAGGCACGCGTGCACACACAGAGTTCCTTCTTTAAAAAATAAAACTCATACGTAAAAAAAGGTAAATAAGAGAGTCTCCAACTACGTCTGCACCTGCACAGTGATGACCTGGAGTGGTGGGGGGATTTAGGGGAGACCCTCTCTCTTACTTAGCTTGTCTGTCATATACATTTTTCTCAATTAGCATACATTCTGTGGGAAAATGTTTAAATGGTCGTTTAAAAAGTTGGCAGCCAAGCACGAGCAGATAAAATAGGCTGCCCTCTTTGTATGTCCGCCACCCCTTCACAAAGGAGGGATATTGTTCTGCTGACAGCCCTGAAGACCACTCAATCTCATGTGGCAAATCCGTGCGCGGTCAGAGGTGAAGCAAGGGAACTGGAAAACACAACCAGGACCCATGTGTTCTCTTCTGAGCCCGGGGGCCACAAGTACAAACGGCTTCTGGGCCAAAGCGAGCGAAATGCCCACTGGCACAAATGTGACAGTCATATTTTTGACTACAGATTTACAAAAGGGGGAACCAGCCCTGGAAAACACCCCTCTTGCTTTTTTGCACAGTGAATTCCTCAGGGAACTTCAGGCTGGAGTGCGGGGTGGTGTTCCATTTGGATGGTTTTCTCATGAATAGCGTGGAGGCCAAAGAAAGTCCGTAACTGATCGGCCCCTTCGGAGCGGGACATGCTATCAAGACTTTTTCTTTTTGTTTTTTTCAGTTATTTTCTTTTAAAGTGCAGCCGCGCTGTGATATGATACCGCCCTGTTGCAGGGCAGTTTTCTGCTGTTCCAGCCAAGCCTCTCCTGGACCCAGGAGCGAAGAATAGCAACCAGATTAGCATGGAGGGACCAAGTTTGCATTTGCATCTGAAAGTGCCCGCCACAAACAGCTGAGGCAGCATTTATGCACAGGGAGAGAGGACTTGAATACACCCTTGAGGTTGGTCTGTCTGAGATCTCTACCTCCCTGAGAGAGAATTCTGGACTTAGTCCTGACACTGCCCTTCCAGAGAAGTAGCCCCATCATAGAAGAAATATCCTATTCATTTGGGAATCACAATACATTTTTCAGTTCTGCAATCTCTCCATTTACTGTGTCTCCCCTTCCTGCTGCGTTTCTTCCTGTCTGTCACCAGAGAGGGGGTGTGGTCTCCAGCCTTTATTTCATCATTTGAAAATGTGTGAGGGGGCACAGTCCATGAAACTGTACAGATCACATCTCTCTGGCCCTGGGAATCCTATCAACGTTTCCCTCCCAGATGTCCTTTTATTCTGTGAGTTCTCTGAATTAGTCCTCTACAGGACTCTTTCTTATGGGGCTGGGGGGTGGGGGTGGAATAGCCAGGCAAAAGAATGGAATTCTACTTCCTTCTCAGGAAAGGAAAGAGGTTCAAATTGTAAATGTTCCCAGGCTTCTCATGGGACTTCAGGGAAGACAAAATTGCATAATCTCACAAAAATGTGAGCAGCAACCCTCGCCTCTGTCGGCCCTGATAATATGCAGTCGGGGGATTAGAGAGACCCAGAAACACATGTGCTATTTCCTGACCTGAGCGTAATTAAAGATCTTCATTGCAGAGTTTAAGTGCCTCAAGACCTGAGAACTCCAGGCGTGGGAAATGTGGATTTGCCACGGTGGGATCCTGCTGCATCGCAGCTCAGGTTTGTAAGGCTATGGGGAAAACATCCCACCCTGCAGACTGCACAAATGCATACTGCAAACCTTGCCCATGGCGCCCACAGAGACTGCCCCAATGGTGGAAGCAGCTTCTAAGCCATTGCTGTTTAATAGATTTCCTCTAACCTAAAGCTGATTGCTTGATATTCAACTCTTTTCATTTGTTTGTGCTTAAAATGTATTGATAAGTTGCTGTTGATCAATAAGGCTGGACTAAGAGCAAAACTGTCAGGCCTGGGACTCTCAATCACTGCTCCCAAGGCCTTGGTTATACTGTTCCAGTGGAGACCCAGCCTGACCAATAGGAAGAATGGAGCCTGGCCTGGCCCCCCGGAAAGGAAGGTTCTGTAGGAAGCGGGGCTCTATTAAATTGAGTGATGACTTATTGGAGCCATACATGGGACTTGTAAAGATAAGTGGGATGGGATGTAATCCTTGACCTCAGGATTGTCACAGTTCAGTGCCAGGTGTGGTGGCATGTCTTTAAGCACCCTGGAGACTGAGGCAGTGTTATCAATGAACTTTTGAAGTATTGTGACCGAACATGTGGCAGAAACAGCTTACGGGAGCGAAGGCTGCTTTTGATTTGTGGCTTTAAAGGGTCTCAGTCCCCGTCATGGGGAAAGGGCTCTGTCCGCAGTGACAGGAGTCTGTTCACACCATGCTTACCAGGAAGCAGACAGAGCAGGGGCTAGAACCCCGGGGCTTCTAAGACTCACCCCTAGTGACATCTTTTCTCCTGCCAGGAAGGTCCCACACCCTACAGGCTCTTCATCTTCAAGGTTCCACAGCCTTTCAGTGTTCAAAACCTGAGTCTGTTGGGGACATTTCAGATTCTAACAGGGAATAGAGGAACACCAAGGCCTCATAGTGAGTTCAAGGCCAGTATGAGCTACACAGTAAGACTTTGTCTCTCCTACTCATAAGAAGGTCACAATCCAATGGGGAGAATATATAAATGGACAATTAGTATTATGAAAACTATTTCTATACACTAACTCTAGGAATAGAGGAAGGCCTTCAAAAGTCCTTTGGCAAAAAATCATGGTCCAAAGGGAACTTAGCCTGAGTCAGTGCAGGAATCTCTTTCTCCTAGCCCCTAATTTAATGGTGTCCAAAAATAGGCAAGGTAACCCCTAGGAGAGGCACAAAATAATCATACAGACACAAAGTAAAACATTGTAAAATGTTTATGCTTTTCATTGTATCCTTTACATGTTACTGTTTTTTTTTTTAGAATGTAATTTGTAACATAAGAATGGCTCAGTGTTTGTCATTTACAGAAGTACCTTGTTGAGGGTGCTTGTTTAAAGGGTTCTATGCTAGAGTAAGAACACTTTCAAGCTCTAAGTCCTCTGGGGCTCTTTGATCTACTGTCTTGAGGTGCATGGTTCTGAACCATTGTTGCTTGGCTTTTGAGCAGTGTCGCTGTCTCCACAAGTCTATCCTCACTCATCCATCACCCATGCTCAGCAAAAGCAGGCCCTGCCTGTCCCTGGCAGCCTTCCTCTTTGGAAGACAGTCTCCAGCCTGACGATGTTTTTCTGCCCTTATGCCACAGGTGCAGAAGGTGGCAGATACCTAGACTCCTGATGTAACTTGCCCGGAATCAGAGAGTGTGTAATATTAATGTGCTATCAGAAACAAACAGCAGAAAGCAGGTCGGAGGTTATAACCCAGTGGTGAAGCGTCTGCTACCATGGTCAAGGACTTGAGTTCCTTCTCCAGCCTCACAAACAAAGCAGAACAACCCTAATTTGGATATGCTGCACTGGTCAGAAGTTAGCCAAAGACTTCAGCAGCAGAGCAAAACATGACAAAATCTATTACTACAAGATCATGAAAGCCCCCAAACTAATGCAAGGGGGACAAATGAATCGCCATGTACAAGTCATGGTTACTGGTGGGATTTCAAAATCATGTGGCCCTGAGTTAAAGTCCTCCCCCTCCCCCTCCCCCTCTGAGCTCTAAGCATGACTGGACTCACTGGAGCTGCAAGGAGTACAAACTCGCTCTTGCCAACACAAACTCTACCAGGGAGGGGGTATTTTTATAAGGACAACAGTGCTGTTCAGAGAATGAGAAGAAGAGCTGGAGCTTGGCCCACTCCAGAGATCTTGGCAGGATGCTCAGCATCCTGCATCTTGAGGACACTTCGCTCAGACAACCCTACTCCTGATGGCTTTTCAGTTCTGGGCTGCAATCTCCACTCAGAATGCAAGTTTTCAGAGTAGCGCTTCTGACTGGCCTGTCTAGGATGTGTACTTTATCTGTGGACTGTAGACAGAGCTGAGACTTACAGACTAGGAGAAAGGTTGATTCTCTGAGGAAGGAAAGCAGAGCCGACCAAAACAAATCAGATCTATTATATTATCTTTCAGTTATCTCATCAGGGAAATGGACATAAAAACACAGATCTGGTAGGACTGTTTTGAAGATGAATGGAACAAGGAGATGTTTGCCAAAGTGCACACCACAAGACCTGGCCCTTTCTAAGTGATAATGGCAGCCATTGTTATGACTTGTATGGGATGAATCATATGACACCTTTAAAAGATCTGACTCTATCTTCTGTAGGCATGGATTTAAGTCTGGAGTTCTCCCCAGGACACATTTGCCTAAATATCGATGGTGAAATGAATAGACATTTGGATGAAATGTGATAATTACTTTAGCAAGAAATTTGTTACATTTGTCCCTCTTTGTGCGTGGAGTCCCCTCCCACTGCTCTTTATACTCTTCAAATACTGCCTCTGTGTGTGTGTGTGTGTGTGTGTCTGTCTGTCTGTCTGTGTATATCTGTGTGTTCAGGTAAGCATGTACAAGTGTGCAAGTGCATATGGAAGCTAGAGGACAACCTCATGTGTCATTCTTTAGGAACTGCCTTGAAACTCACCTGTCATCGAGTTTCTCTGTCCACCCCATCCCACAGCCACTTCCAAATATTCACTCAGAGGATTATATTAATTGTAGATGCTTGGCTGATGGCTCAGGCTTATTAATAACTAGCTCTTATATTTAAATTAATCCATTACTATTCATCTATACATCGGCACATGGCCCGTGGCTTACCTGTCCTTAACATCCTGCTTCTTGGGCAGCTGCTTGAGGCTGCCTCAACTCTGCCCTTCTTCATCTCAACCTCAGTTTGATTGTATAGCCTCATCTTATCCTGTCTTGCCATTGGCCAAACAGCTTTATTTTCAACCAATGAGAGTAACACATATTCACAGTGCACAGAAGGACTATCCCACAGCACTCACCAAGTAGAAGATCAGCTGGGGCTGGCCAGTGACTCCCAGGGACATGCTCATTTCCACCTCCCAGAACTTGGATTATAAGCATATGCTACCAGGACTGGCTTTTCCTTCTCATGTGGTTCTCAGATGTTCATGAGGCAAACATAAGAGAGAAAGCTAGTACCCTGGGACCCTACTTCTTTTTGCTTATTTGTATCTTCCTCTTCTAATGATTCATTTGGCAACCTAGTTCTTTCCCTTATATTTCGCTTGCATGTGCTATGTGCACAGCACTCCTCTCCAAATGATGCACCTTGAAATCTCAAGACTCCTCTAGAACCTGCTTCAGGCTATATGGACCCCTATCTCTGAGCAGTAGTAGAGATTTTTCCACCCTTAGTAACAATCAAGGTTAGACAGTTTCTATTCAAGTGTATTCTCAGTATATCTAGGCAAGAAGACTAGAAAGGTCCATCTAGCCTGAACTGATATTAGGTACATGTAAGATAAACCAGGTCCTTCAAGGAATCGTCTAGAAATAAATAGGGGATTTACCTTATTATTATCATCTATGCATAATTGGGCATGCATATGATTAAGATCAAATATACTATGAGAGGGTCATGTGTAATAGGAAGAATAAATATATGACCTAATGTATCAAAATAGAGAACCACCCAAGTAATAAATAACCTTCAATAACAAGCCTTTACTTCCTTCAGCCTGGGGCCCTTGCCTGTCTTCACTCAAGTGCCTCCTGTCAATCTTGAGTGAATCCTTCTGCAATCTTATTGCTTTCCTCCAAATGAAGTTCATCTTGCTTCTTTTGCAAATCTGTGAACTGTTATTTTCGACTCCTTGAATAAAAGGCCAAGAACCTGGAAACACCTGGCCCAGATGCAGACATGGATGACACCCATGGAGCATTTACTGATGGAGCTACCTTCCAGCCCCCTCTTGTCCATAATCTCAAGAGCTATGATTTCAAATGAAACTTTGCAAACCATATTAGAAAAATTAAAATACAGCCCCTTCCAAGTCGCTTCCCCTCCATTGGCTCTTCCCACAGTCTCCTCATTATCCTCATGGGTTCTCAGAATTCTCCAAGAGCATGTGGTTTGTGAAGGAGGAGGCAGCCTGCCTTTGAGGATCAGCTACATCAGACAGAGAAATGTCAGCATGGCACCCAGCATCCAGTCAAAGTTGTAAAGAGTCAAACCCACAGACAAGTTCAGTCATCACACTGAACAGGATGCAAGTTTGTGAGTCACATTCATGTAGCCTTAGATTTGGCATTAGCTTGCTCCAGGGTTGATTAAATAGTCTCCAGTTGTACAACTATTGTTACCAGAAGATTTGGAGTTCGTGGTAACCTCATGTTACCAAAGAAATAGGGGTCCCTTGTTGGAGTTCTTGGTCTCATCAACAAAGAATTTAAGGAGAGACTTTGAAGGAAGCTCCAAGACAATTTTATTAGCATTTAAAAGTAAAACTCCAAAGCAGGCAAACTGTAAATCCTGGCAGCTGCCTGGGCAGAGGAGAAGGAGCTAAGGGAGGAGGAAGGCCAGGTCATTTGAGTAAAGCACCAGCAGGGAGGTGAGACACCTGGGAGACAGGCGGCTACGTGGCGTGGTGAGGAGAGCTTTTCTCAGTAATTTAGAGATGTGGGTAGACTTACAGAGCTGCATGGCGGCGGCAGCTCTAGGCAGTTGCTGTGGGAGTGGGGTGGGAGGCTTGGGAGGATCAGGTAAGGAAAAGAACATTATCTCATGAAAGGGGCAATTATTCCTCCTGTCTCTTTAGCAGGCTTAAGGTGGCCCTGTCTTCTGGACACGTTCCTGAAAGGACCCCATCTCTACTCTGGCAACATTTATATCTCCTGCTGATTAACACTGCACGGCGCTAATCAGTGCCCCAGGACATGGTATCCCAGAACAGTCAGTCTCTGGAAAGAGAAAGAGCCTTGAGGTAGTAACAGTTAAAGGACTAGTTAAGTTCAAGATGACCAGAAAAATGTTCAGACAAGGTCGGTCTCAGTGAGCCTGCTCCAGATGCAAAGTAAGCAGATGGCTCTTGCATGCAAATTGGGGTGGGACCTCCACATATGTGGGTAAGAATCCCGCTGACCAAGCAAAATGGGAATCTGGCGTGATGAGGTGGGTAATTAAAGCAACAGGCTCTTTTTTGTTTGGTTGATCTGAGAACTTCAGAAAGGTCTCACAGTGTCAGCTTCAGCAAAGCAGCTCTTTGATCTGGGCTTCTCCCGGCTGAGTCTAGCAAAGTCCCCCCCCTCCTCCCCCAGTAACCCTTTGCCTGGAACAGTCTTCCTCCCCGCCCTATTTCACCCACTCACTGAGTCCTTCAAAACAGACCAACAATATCCCACACAGACATCCGGGGAGAGGCCAGAGAGTTCTTCTCCTCCTCCCTCTCAGACGGTTAAAAATAAACCACTTTCGCCAGACATTGTACATGTCAGAAATCCTATTGACAAGTAGCTCATTGTATATGTGGGGCGGCTGACAAGGAACTGGTGTCTTCCTGTCTGAAAATTAGGCAGATATTTAGGGCAGTGGCTTTTAGCCATTAGGTCACTGGAGAGGATAGAAGAGTTTTAATAAATGTTGTGAGCAAGCCCCAGCTGCAGCCAGTTTAAGCCAAGATAAATGCATTGTACATGTACACAATGCATGCATATCTATGTGTGTGTTTGACAGATAAAGTGTTTAAGAAGTTCTTCAAGTAGCAGAACCCGAGAACATATAACGGATGATTTGATTACGGCATGTGTCTTGGACACAGCCTTGGGGAAATGCATTGGTTGTATGAATCACAGTAAACATATGAAGGCCGTGTTTAAATGATAATCTAAGACATTGGCTGGAATATCCAGCACCATACATCTTTGGTTTACAGGAAGCTAACCATCCAGATGGTTTCCAAAATGTGTCTGTAGAAGAAACAAACATGTCCCAAACCTTCCTTTGACCTCTCATCGTGGGTGTCCATAATGTGGCCAGATCTTTACTTGATGAATCTTCTTTCTTATTACTTCTTTGCCAGCCTTCTATTTCTATGTCTTACAGCACAAACGAATGAACATTTCAATGTGTACAAGACATTTGTGAGGATGCTGGGGTCAAGCGCTGGACCTGAAGATCTTCTAGCTTTCCCACGACCTGGAGTGGAAGAAACTGTAGAGATTGGGAGTCCCAGTGAGAGGCCATCATTTCCCCCTCTACTGAATGCCCTCCCCCACACCACGAGTTGAGCGTTGTTCAACATACTGACACCACTGGACACTGCTAGCAAAGGTGAGGACCCAGCCTCATGCCCAGGAGTCAGACAGAGTGCCATGAGCTGGTGTCACTTTAAACGCCATTTTAAACAAGCAGATCCGGAGAGTTAGCGGTTCGATTCTCCAGTTGAGGTTGTGACATCACAGGTTTCATCCTCCTCGACGGCTAACACCCGAATTGTTCTCCTGACCACGACACAAACTCCCTACCTGTCAGGCCACTCTCTCCAAGGGCAGAGGGAGCCTACATGCAATCAACTCTGGCCCACTGACCTACTTCCCATGTTCCTACTCAAAACTCAGCTCCTCCCTTTCTCCAAATACCTAACACTATGACCTGCATTGAAGGGGGTCAGAGGGGACTGCAGTGAATGAAGGTGCCATAATTACTGGAGGAAAATACAATGTCAATGTTTTTTTTGTTTGTTTGTTTGTTTGTTTGTTTGTGTTGAGAGAGCATTCCTCTATGTAACTCAGGCTAACCCAGAACTAATTGGTGCTCGACCTCGACCTCCTGAATGCTGAGATTATTGGTGGACTTTTGTGTGTGTGTTTTAAATTTATTTACTTATTTATTTTATGCATATGGGTGTTTTGTCTGCATGAATGTCTGTACACCTTTCTTGGTGCCCAAGAAGGCCAGAAGAGGGTGTCAGATCCCCTGGCATTATAATTACACATGGTCCAGGTTCTTTGGAAGCGAGCAGGCAGTACTCTTAAACACTGAGCCCTTGCTCCAGCCCAAGCCTTGAGTTTTTATTTTATTTTGTTAAAAATACATACTAATATGTCTGGTGATGCATGTTTGTAACCCCAGAACTTAGGAGGCTGAGACAGGAGGATTATGAATTTGAGGTCAGCCTGAACTATTTTTTATTTTATTTTATTTTTTTTTTTATTTTTTCACTTAATAGTTCTTTTTAAAAATTTATTTATTAAATTTAATTTTACATATCAGTCACAGATTCCCTTGTTTCCCCCCTCCGCCCCCTGCCTTCCCCCCAGCCCACCCCCCATTCCCATCTCCTCCAGGGCAAAGACTCCCTGAGGATTGAGTTCAACTTGGTAGATTCAGTCCAGGCAAGGTCCAGTCCCTCCTCCCAGGCTGAGCCAAGTGTCCCTGTATAAGCCCAGGTTCAAACAGCCAACTCATGCAATGAGCACAGGACCCAGTCTCACTGTCTGGATGCCTCCCAAACAGATCAAGCTAATCAACTGTCTTACTTATCCAGAGGCCTGATCCAGTTGGGGCTCCTCAGCTATTGGTTCATAGTTCATGTGTTTCCATTCTTTGGATATTTGTCCCTGTGCTTTTTCCAACCTTGGTCTCAACAATTCTCTTCATACAAACCCTCCTCTTTCTTGCCAATTGGACTCCTGAAGCTCCACCTGGGGCCTGGCCATGGATCTCTGCATCCGGTTTCCTCAGTCATTGGATGGGGTTTCTAGCACGACAATTAGGGTGTTGGGCCATCCTATCACCAGAGTAGGTCAGTTCGGGCTGTCTCTCGACCATTGCCAGTAGTCTTTTGTGGGGGTATCTTTGTGGATTTCTGTGGACCTCTCTAGCATTTTGCTTCTTCCTATTCCCATGTGGTCTTCATTTATCATGGTCTTCTATTTCTTGTTCTCCCTCTCTGTTCTTGATCCAGCTGGGATCTCCCGCTCCCCTAAGCTCTCTTTCCCTCAACCCTTGCCCTTCCTTACTCCCACTCACGTCCATGTTGTTCATGTAGATCTCATCCATTTCTCTGTCATTGGATGATCCCTGTGTCTTTCTTGAGGTTCTGTTTTCTAGGTAGCCTCCCTGGAGTTGTGAGTAGCAGTCTAGTCATCTTTCTTTTACATCTAGTATCCTCCTATGAGTGAGTACATACCATGTTTGTCTTTCCAACAGTCCAATTAAGAAATGGGCTATAGAACTAAACAGAGAATTCTCAACAGAGGAAACTCAAATGGCTGAAAGACATTTAAGGAATTGCTCAACATCCCTAGTCACCAGGGAAATGCAAATCAAAACGACTCTGAGATACCACCTTACACCTGTCAGAATGGCTAAGATCAAAAACACTGAAAACAGCTTATGCTGGAGAGGATGTGGAGCTAGGGGAACTCTCCTCCACTGCTGGTGGGAATGCAAGCTTGTACAACCACTTTGGAAATCAATATGGCACTTTCTTAGAAAATTGGGAATCCATTTTCCCCAAGATCCAGCTATACCACTCTTGGGCATATACCCAAGGAATGCTCAATCATGCCACAAGGGCACTTGCTCAGCTATGTTCATATCAATCAGCATTGTTTGTAATAGCCAGAACCTGGAAACAACCTAGATGTTTCTAGGTTGTTTAACCTGGATAAATAAAATGTGGTACATATACACAATGGAATACTACTCAGCAGAGAAAAACAATGACATCATGAGGTTTGCAGGCAAATGGATGCATCTAGAAAAAAATCATCCTGAGTGAGGTAACCCAGACTCAGCCTGAACTATATATTGAGATATCGTCTCAGAAAACCCAAGCCCCATACCAACCACACGGACCAGTAGTCTGAGCTCTAGCCATCTGGGACAACTCTCTCAGAAGCAGCTCCAGGACATGTGCAACCTACAGCTTCCCAGGAAACCTGATGGTGCCCCTGTGGACTCCTTCCTCTGCCTCCCTACAGAGCAAATGGGTTCCTGGCGATTGGAATCAAGATGGCGAGGGGCCTACTGCTCAAAGAACTTTGCGACCTGTATCAACTTAAATTCTGCATGCATCGCTTTCTGCATTTGCTCAAGAAGAGAGGGTTTGGAAGAGAAAAATGAGGTTATTATGAATGTTATCTCCATTTATTGGCTTTTTGAGGGGTGCTGCACAAAAAGCTTGATATAAAGATTGGGATGGTCAACAGTGTAGCTTTGTATGTTAGGCAAGGCTACAGTTCCAACTGTTTCAGACAGTGGTCTTTGTATCTAAAAGGTTTCCAGAGACGTTTGCAAAGTTCAAAGGCTTAGCTTTTAGATCTCCAAAGGCTCTTCATTTTACATTGTTTATGACGCCCTTCAGTTCTACAGTGTCTGTCAAAACATTACCGACTAACTCCTGAAGGAAGTGAGCCTCTCCACTTCCTGTCCACAGGCTGTGTTGCTGTCTTTCTTATGGAGTCAGGCTGGCCCTGTGGAAATAGTAGAGGCTGTATGGGACAACAGCTGTAGACAATCTCTTTATGTCAGACTTCACAGTGTAGCTTGTCCCCATGGAACAGTGATAGGAAACATTACATCTCCCAACATTCCCTGGGGTTACTCCATATTCACCCTCAGTAAAGACATCGGCATTTTTTAAATAACATTGTTGAGACATGGTTTCATGTATCTTAGGTTTTCTTCAAAATGGATATGTAGAAAAGGATGGCCACAAACTTCTCAACCTTCTGCCTCCATCTCTGATGTGCTGGGGTTACAGGCATGCATCACCATGCCTGGTCAATGTGTTGCTGGGGATTGGACCCTGGCTTTCATGCATGCTAGGCAAACACCAACTGAGCCACAGCCATAGCCCAACACGGGGCATTTTTTTTGTTTTGTTTTTGAGACAGGATCTCACTGTAACTCTGGCTGCCCTGGAACTCACTCTAGACCAGACTGGCCTTGAACTCACAGAGATCTGCCTGCCTCTACCTTCAGAATGCTGGGATTAAAGGTGTGTGCCACCACCTGGCATGGGGCATTTTAAAAGGAGGTCTTCAGGTTGTCTTTCCAGAACTTCACAGAATGGGAACATGAGCATCTTCCTTGGGTTACTTCCTCAGCTCCTCTGGATCATGCAAAGGTTACCCAAGGCTTTAACTGACTTAGTCTTCAAGGAGAAGCTTAGCCTGGTGCCTCCCAGGCAAGGATGCATTGCACACATTTCTTCTTCTCCACTTACCTGCCTCTTCCTAAAGCTCTTTGTCTGCCAGTCCTCATGTCCAGTGTCCCCACTTGCCCCTTAGGATGCCCTCCCACAGAATCCACCATGCCCCCTCTCAAGTCTGGGAAATTTCATGGTCTTAATGAATGCCATTGTGGAGGGTTGAAGAGCCATCTTATCCCTGGGCCCCATCTGTCCCCCAGGATCATACAAAGAGGTGGAAATGCCATAGACTTCTTCTCAGGGTTGTGGCTAGTTGCCTTTAATATCCTAGAACAAGACACTATAAAGAGTAACTTCTTTCCAAACTTCCCTGCTCTTCTGTTGGAATCATTGTTACTCCTCCTCCCAACATGATGTCAGCTCCCTTTCTTGTGGAGTGCTTCCATCAGCTTGTGATGCTGAGGGAGAGAGGATGCTTGGCTCTGCCCAGAGTTAGTTCAAAAACCAACTTCTTTAAACTTGACTCAGAGGAGGGCCTTGTCTAATTGTCTTTCCTTTTATCTTCAGAGATGGTGGAGGAGACAGTGGGTTGTAAGAGGGAATCTGTTGTCTTCCCTATAGTCATTCTCATCATACTGAGATATAGTAATAGCTCCAAAACTTTGACTGTTTTCCGTGTGCCAGGCAACTATTTAGGGGCCTGTGTCATTCTACTGTAATCTCGCATGCCCTCCATCTCAGTTACTTTTCTGTTGCTGTGAGGAAAAGCATCATGACCAAGGCAGCTTAAAGAAAGAATTTATTTGGCTTATGGTTCCAGAGGAATAAGAGTCCATGATGTTGGAGCAGAGGTAGCAGGTGGCAGTTGAGGATGCTGGAGCAACAGCCATGAGCTCATATCTTCATTGGCAAGCAGGAAGCAGAAAGAGCTAACTAAAACTGGCATGTGACTTTTGAAACCTCAATGTCCACCCCAAGTGACATAATTTCTCTAGCAAGGCCATACCACCTAATCTTCCCCAAACAGCATCAACAACCAGGACAAAGTATTCTAATGCCAAGACCATGGTGGGGGTATCTCATTCAAATGGTCACCTTCTATGATAGTTACTGTTTCCTTCACAAAATAGGAACAAGCCCAGAGATGTGGCCATGGTCACATCGAGTAAGAGTAAGAACCTGTGTTCAAATTCATATCCAGCTAACTCCATTGGTTTGTGTATTATTTTAACTGTAATTGGTAAGTGTCCTCAATGGTTGTGTTTTCAAAAGAACCTTTATATGTTGAAAATGCAAGGAATCCCAACATTCTATTGCCAGTATGATGGCAACCACAGATGTTTCCAATAAGGAGTTATGGGCTTTGTCAGGAGATGTTTACGGTAACTAAAATGATGCTAGGAAAAAAAAACAGAATTTTTTTTCTGACTTGCTAAATGAGTTTAATGCTCCAAATGGGTGCCAAATTGGCAAGCTGCAGAATAAATTCCACCATTTATGCAAGAAATGAACACAATGGCTGTGTGCATTGACCTGAACCTTGGAGGACCTCCTTTGTGTAGGACACAAGGGTAATGCATCCTTCACACTGAAGTCCTTATTTGGCCCCCGTCAGCCTTGCTGAGATGGATGCTGGGGCAACTGTTGTAGTTGTGCTAGGAACCTTTACCCAAGCCCCTAAACTTTCAGAAGCTGGATCTGGGCAGGAATGTGTATTTTCTAAATGTTCTCAGGCTTAGCCACCGCTGCATTGTGGGGCAGTTCTAACCTCCTTTAACAGCCACTTGGTGTTTCTTTTTGTTTGGTTTTATTTTCCTACACAGTGTGTGGAGTCCTCTTTATTGGGCACTCTCCTGTCCTCACACATAAATAATGAAATGAGTATCTCACCAGCATCAGGAAGGCTGGAGGAAATGTTAGCCTTTGTCGACCGAAGTCAATGTTTACTTAAGATGTCTTTGGGCACATCTGTGTAACCAGCAAATGTCTGTCCAAAAGCTTAATCAGTAGTCTATATTTAAACACAGCCTTGACTTCTAAGATCTATTCATTTTTCACATATTTTCCCCATTATTTCTTCTCCAAGTGTTCCTCTGTTTGCTTATTTATTTCTCAACAATTGTTTCCAGAGACCATAGGGGAAAAAAGAAAAATGAAGCATGGTTAGAAACAGATAGGAAAGAGAACAAAATCCCAGTCCCTTTGACAAAGACTCAAATAGCAAGCTGTTTAAGGGAAATATTATCCTAATGTGATGACCTTGGGATTTCATGTGGAGCTATCAACATGAGAAGTCTCTGAAGATTATGGCAAGAAGGAAGAGGTGAAGCAAATGGCTTTAATTCTTCTGCAGATATTTCAGTGAGAAGGAAAGGACATGGATAGAGAAAAAAATGTACAGGATTGTCTTAGTCACTGTTCTATTACTGTGAAGAGACACCATGATCAGGGCAACTCATAAAAGAAAGCATTTAATTTGGGGCTTGCTTAAGTGTCAGAGACTTAATCCACTATCATCATGGTGGGGAGCATGGCAACATGCAGCAGGTGCTGGAGCAGTAGCTGAGAGCTACATCCTACCCCATAGGCAGAAAGTGAGAGTCTAGGCCTGGCAGGAGCTTTTGAAACCTCAAAGCCAACCCCCAGTGACACAACTTTCTCCAACAATGTCACACCTACTCCAACAAGGCTCCTCCTAATCCTTCTAATCCTTCTAATCCTTTTAAAGAGTTCCACTCCCTGGTTAATAAACATTCAAATATATGAACCTATGGGGGCCATTCTTATTCAAACCACCACAGCAATCTTGGTCTTGAACTTCTTTCTCTATTGCTGTGTTTTTTTTTTTCAATTATATATAATCTATGCATTGAAGAGTCTCCTAGTTACAGTAACCAGGTTTCCATACTAGCTGGAGCTGGAAAATTACATTCATACAACTGGGCTCTACATGTCTCTGTGTGTCACAGACTCCCTCCCCCTGATTTGGGGATGTCTTTTAAAGAAGCACAACATTATTGTATTTGCAGCCTCAAAATACAGGCCAGATCAAGCTGTGCTATTCAGGTAGAGGGTCATGGGCAGAGCACCTGCCATGCTCCTCCCGCCTTAGGCCTGTCTTAGTTACTTTTCCTGTTGCTGTGATAAGATACCCTGATAGAGCAGCCTAAGGGAGAAAGGATTTATTCTGGTTCGTACTTTGAGTGTGCAATCCCTCGTGGTGGGGAGTCCTGGTGCAGGAGCTTGAGGCAGCTAGTCACATTGCATCCATAGTCAGGAAGCAGACAGAGAAGGTTGCTCCTGTTCAGCTAGCTTTCTCCATATGCAGTTCAAGACCCAAGCTAGGGAATGGTGCCACCCCTTATCTGGGGTGAGGGGAGTCTTTCCACCACAATTAACCTAATCAAGAAAATCCCTCATAGTCATAGACATGTCTCCTAGGCGACTCTAGATCCCATCAAGTTGACATTGATTTTTAACTGTCATGGACACCTACTGAGCACACTTGGGGACACACCCAACATGATGACTTTGAGTCAGGACAGATGAGTGGGAGGAGGGCTTCCCTCTCCCAGAGTCGCCCACAGGCTTCCTTCCTGCTCACTCAGCCAGGTTTGCACACTCCTGTTCCAACTCTTGCCATGCTCCTTTCTAAGGACATCCCCTTTTCTCCTTAATGCCAAGCATTATACTTCAGAATGGATACAAGCTAGGCATAATTCCTGTAATCCTAGCACTTGGGAGGTAGAGGCAGGAGGATCCAAGTTCCAGGCGAATGAGACCATATCTCAAACCACTGACATAGGCAATAATAGACTTTGAAAATGTTAAATCTTGTAACATTGGTGCAGGAAGTTTTTTTTGCCTTATTTATTTATTTTTCCCTAAGAAAAATGATGTAACTGGATGAAAAGAAAATGCTAAAGGACTTCCTGGAAGCTTAGGGGCAGCTGTGGTAAGGAAGGGGCTCAATGAAGCTGAATTTGATGAATTTCCTCATTTAAATAAAAAATAAAGATGTATTTATTTATTTATTTATTTATTTATTTATTTATTTATTTATTTATTTATTTATTTATTTATAGTGTGTGTGTGTCTGTCTGTCTGTCTGTCTACTGTTTATTTGCAGGTGCTCTCAGATGCCAGAAGAGAGCATTGCATCCCTCGGGGTGGAGTTACAGAGTTGTGAGCTGCCCGACGTGGGTGCTGGGAACCGAACTTGGTCTTCTGCAAGAGTAGAGCATGCTCTTAGTGCTGAGCCCTCCTTCCTGCGCCTGGTTAGCATGCTCACAAAGCTACTTCTCTGATGGTTGCTCTTGGCCTCCTCCAGAACAGCCCTGCTTTCCCTCCTGTGCCTCCTGTTTCAACTTTGTTCCCAGGAATCACGTCCAACAGAGACTTCTCTTTCCCCCTCCCGGGGAATCTTAACCTGTATGCCCTGTGTCAGGGAAGAAGACGAAACATTCAAGATGTGCCAGTGATGCAGGAAAATAGGCCAGGAAAGTTTAGCAAAGGCTGCAAAATTAGCATGCACAGACACAGACACACACACAGACACACACACACAACACACACACACACACACACACACACACACACACAGAGCTGGTGCTGAACCTTTGAGGTAGTCCCAATGACCCCAGACATTTTCATTTTTGTGAAATCTCTTACACTGTACCAAAATCAGTTTATGAGAGCAACAGAAAAGAGCAGGAGTGACAGTTTGTCATTTCTGACGTTGAGGTATAAGAGAAAAGGAACTGCATCCCTATTCTATTCTCCCTCCCTCCCTCCCTTCTCTCCCTCATCAATCATTTTGAAAAAACCCACTCCATAGGGTCTCATTGTGGTGACCCTATGGAGTGTCGCACATGGCAAGGAACCAAGCCTTCTGGCCAACAGACAGTGAGGAATGAAGGCCACCTAATAACAAACACATGGACGAGCTTGGCTGTGGACTCTCTCAGCTTAGTGAAGTGCAAAAATTTGACTGAGATTTTGTCAGAACCCTTAGCTAAGCCTCACATTGATGACTGGTCTGGCTGCATGAGACAAGGCATTGTATTTGAAACTGGTCATTTGGGGTTCTTTACCATGCAGGAATAGCAACTAACACAGAAAGGTGACTTGGAGCCCTAAAAAATGAGCTGGGAGCCTAAAGGGCAGGCCAGAGTCTGCAGTGGCCTTCTGCTTCTTTTGAGTTTT
Source organism: Peromyscus leucopus (assembly GCF_004664715.2). Lineage (NCBI taxonomy): Eukaryota > Metazoa > Chordata > Mammalia > Rodentia > Cricetidae > Peromyscus > Peromyscus leucopus. The sequence goes on from NC_051076.1 coordinate 13,513,864, forward strand.
TATGTGTTGAATAAACTCAAACCTCTCATCATGAAGGTGACCACGCACCTGGCCAGCAGCCATGAGCAGCAGTCCCCAGCATCTTAGGAGGAATGGCTGCCACCTCACCTCCCTTTCCAAATAATGAGCAGAACTCTAGCGGCTCAACCTGACTTAGAACAATACGGACTTAGAAACAACTCCAGTGCTGTGGGATAATGCTCTTGGACATTGGTTTAATAAAACGCTGATTGGCCAGTAGCCAGGCAGGAAGTCTAAGTGGGGTGAGCAAACTAAAGAATGCTAGGAGGAGGGATGGAGGAGGAAGAGTCACCAGCCAGACGCAGAGGAAGCAAGGTGGCAAGGCAGAACTGAGAAAAGGGACCAAGCCACATGGCTAAATACAGATAAAAATTATGGGCTAATTTAAATGTAAGAGCTAGTCAGTAATAAGCCTGAGCTAATGGCTGAACAGTTATAAATAATATTAAGCCTCTGAGTGATTATTTTATAAATGGCTGTGGGTCCACCGGGGGCCAGGCAGGACCGGAGAAACCTTCCAACTAGACTCCAATTTAGACAGGCTGGCACAACACAAACCTACCACTGCGTTATTCCATTTGATAGTGTAAACTTGGGGATCTGAGCATTAAATAATTAATATAATAATGTGGTGCACTTACATGCAAGAAAAACATCTACACACCCAATTAAATAAATCTTTAAAAGAAAAAGAACAAGCATTGGTCAATTATGATGTGCCCACAGCTGCAGTATTGCATGTGTCTTGGTTTCTTTTGGTTTGCTGTGATAAAATATCCAGACAATGGCACCTTAAGGGATAAAGGGCCTATGTGAGCTCACAATTCAAAGTATGGTTCATTATGGTAAAGTCAAGGCAACAGAAGCATGAGATAGCTGGTCACATCACACTCACCAGCAGGAAACAAGAATAAATCCAAAAAAGAGTGATCAGCAATCTTTCTCCATTTGATGCAGTCCTGGGTTTCCTGACCGGGAATGGTTCTGTCTATAATTAAGATGAGTTTTCCCACACAAATTAATGCTGTCATGATCATACACTACAGGCATTCCCAGAGACCCATCTCCCAGGTGAGTCTTTCTAGATTCTGTCAAGCTGACAACACTAACTGCAAATGCATGGAATGCTCTTCCACAGCAATACAAGGAGGCACTGCTCTTCCCTTGCATGAAGTATTTCAAAATTACTTGATGAATGGTTATTTTTAAAGCCACTTCTCTTTTCTCCCCAGGCATACAGCTTGATTATATAATCTATGCTGTCTTGTAGGTTGACATCTTAGTGTTCTGTTGCTGTGAAGAGACATCATGGTCCCAGCAATGCTTATAAAGAAAAGCATTTAATTGGGACTGGCTTACAGTTTCAGAGATTTAGTCCATTGTCATCATGGTGAGAAGCATGGTGGCATGCAGGCAGACGTGTTGGAGAAGTAGCTGGTCTTGGCATGGCCTTCTGAAACATCAAAGTCCATCCCCAGTGACACATTTCTTCCAACAAGGTCACATCTATCCTTTCAAATAGTGTCACTCCCTGGTGACCAAGTATTCAAATCTGTGAGCCTATGGGGCTATTCTCATTCAAACCACCACAGTTGGTAAGGCTAGGGCATGGGTATACATGGTATACCCTGTAGCCTCCGAAAGCTCTTACTCAGTCCTCCAACCCACCTCTTAAAGGATGCAGCAGAATCTCCAAGATGTGAAGACATTTGTTGGAATCACTCCACAGAAGGTCTACTCCCTTAAAGACAACGTGCCAGATAACACACATTGCAGTATAAGCAAGGAATAAACTGTATTCTGGCTCTTCTCTTACAGCAGATACCTGCTTATGCCAACACCTTGAAGTAAGGGGTTGGTCAGAACAGCAAAGCTTCCAAACCTGTGGTGTTGATTTACCAGGTGAATCGTGGGCAACAAGGGAGCTGACTTCAGGGCCAGAGAGGTGATGGCCCACATTATGCAACAGTGAAATGCTGGAAACATTGCAAGTGTGAGTAATCCCCCCAGAGTCACACAGCTACCAGAGGGTACAGCCGCAGCCAGCTGACAAGTGGCCTTCCCAACTTGAGTCTGTGGAAAAACATGATCAGAGTCATTTGGCAACATTCTCAAGACAGACTCTTCAGCTCTATGCTAAAAACACCGTTGCTATAGTTTTGGGGGAGATGGGGGAGCAAAGGGGGCTTTGGTCTATTTTTAACAAACTCCCTGAGTGATTCTACTGTCTGACCAATGTTGAGAATCACCAAATGCCAAGTTATTCTGAAACACATAAGTGAAGGTCCTAGGGAGAGATGTCAAATGAGTAGGATGCTCACCTAATTTATCATCCAGTTGGAGATACTTCTGGAAGCAAACGGGGGGAGTTATTAATAATTGTGCTGGGAAAAATCAAGTATAAAGCAGGACTTTCCCAGGCAGAGCGCCCCTGCACCCCTGCAGATAAGAACAACGTGACAGCTGTGTTCCCCACACATAAGGATGGTTATTAAGATCTTTTTTTATTTCTTGAATTTTTTATTCTTAATTAGTGGTGTGTGTGTGTGTGTGTGTGTGTGTGTGTGTGTGAGAGAGAGAGAGAGAGAGAGAGAGAGAGAGAGAGAGGGGGGGGGGAGAGGAGGGAGAATTAGAGTGTGGGGGCACTTTTTTTGCTTGTTTTGAGGCAGGGTCTCTCTTTCTGTTTCTTCCGCATCGCCCATCTCAGGCTAGCTGGCCTCATGGGAGGAATAATGGCTAATCTTTGCTGCTAGTTGATGAGATTTAGAATCATCCAGGAGACAAATTTCTGTGAGGGTGGTTTAAGATTTTTCGGAAGTTTATTAGTTCATTTAGTTATCGTGTGTGCCTGTGCCCCGAGCCATCTCTCCATCCCTGTGATGTTGTAAAGACGTTTAGCTGAGGTGGGAAGACTCACTGTGAATTTAGGCTGCACCATCGCATGGACCGGGGGCCTGGACTCTCTAAAAAGGAGACAGTGATCTGAGCACCATCTCTGTTTCCTGACTGCAGAGGCAGTGTGACCAGCTGCCTCGATCTCCTGCCATTACTCTCCCCCCATGAAGGGCTTTATCTTGAATTTATGAACCAAAACAATACCGCCTTTCCTCAGGCAAGAGAGAATTCTCCAGCAGCCTAGCATTGGATGCTACTTGTCTTTGGCCTATAACAGAAATGTTGGCTTCCTGGTGCACCCTGTAGATTTTGACCTTGCCAAGCACCATGACCCTATGAAACAATTCCCAACTTACCTCTTTCTCCTCCCTCCTGCCTGCCTCTCCCTCTCCCCTGCTCCCTGAACCTAGTAACTGGTTCCACTATGCATCCAAAAATTGTCTCCCACATACCTCATTACATTGCCATGGTTTGCAAGCAAGATGGATGTGAGGACAAATATGGACTTGGGCAGATTAAGAAGTCAGGTTATATTTTTACTTAGGAGTAAGAGATAAATGCACCTCCTCCTCTTCCCTTGGGATCCTCTAAACAAGGATGCACATAGCATTAAAGGATTCAGACCTGAAGAGACGGTGAGTGTGACACCATAATAGACTGAGGTAACCATGGAAAGCCCAGGGCTCCCTATGTTCTTCCTACCCACCCACTGAGCCTGGAAGCACCAGCGAGCTCTGAGGGGCATTCTCCAATCCCACGGAGCAGTAAGAAAGCAGGGGAGGGAACACAAGTCCTTCCTCGTGTGTACATTCCTTAAACACACAGTGGTAGGCCCCACTCCTGCGTGGATGGGAGACTAGGACTGGAGATTTAGGTATGCAGGGCTCTTGTCTGGTTAAAAGCTGTCCAAAGAGAGGCCAAAGCTCTACGTACGTTGGAAGAAGTGAGCAATTACTTTCAAAATGGCATGCCACAATGCTCCTTTCATCAGCCGATAACCGGCTTTGGAATCGTTCCAGGTTCCTTTCTGTTGCTTCAATAAAATACCCCGACAAAAGCAACTTATGGGAGAAAAGAGATTTATTCGGCTTACAGCACAAAACCTGTAACCAGGTTACAGTCCATCACAGCAGAGAAGGCACAGTAGGAGGCCAAAGCAGCTAGCCACATCCACAGTCAAGAGCAGAGAGAAAGGAAGACAGGCAGGCTGCAGGCTTTCTCCCCTTTTATCCAGTTCAGGAGCCCTTGCCTAGGATAGGTGATGGCAAGATCGGTCTGTAGTTCTCTTTCTTTGTTGCATCCTTGTTTGGTTTAGGAATCAGGGTCTAGAAAACAGGACCCCAAGAAAGACACAGGGATTGCCCAGTGACAGAGAAATGGATGAGACACTAATACTGAAGACAGTCTCCACGGATACGTCCACAGATGAGTATGATCTGGACAATCTCTTGTGAACGCTTAGTTCCCAGGTAGTTCTAAGTTATGTCACACTGGCAGCTAAAACACTACCCTCACAGGAATCAAGTTGTTCCTCAGTCAGCCCCTTCCCAGTTGTGTGAGCTGAGGACACCAGTCCATTTTAAGTCAGGACTCTCTGAATGAAGGATCACAGTGCCTGCCTTCTGGGAGGTTCTGAGGAATAAGCAAGCCTGCATCCTGGAAGGCTGGTTGGGCCGAGCTGCCTGTGACAGCTATTGCCCTGTCTTCCACTCAAAGACTGAAACACTGAGTAGCGTGTGAGAGGAGGTAGAAGGCCAGCTCTATCTCCGATGTTCATCATCTTACAGGTCTGGCCTGGGCTTTGACTTCTGTCTGCAAACACTGAAAACTAGAGGAAAGGAATTCCCTGCCGGAAGTCCAGAAAGCCGCAGAAAGGAATGGGCGTGTTTAGGCCTTTGGGAAATGGACAATGTTGTGTGGCCGGAAGAGGTTCTAGTAGATATGAAATACTGATGCATAAGCTGTGAGATATTATACAATTGGTTACTTACTTTATTGTTTAGTGTGTATTGGTGTGTGTGTGTGTGTGTGTGTGTGTGTGTGTGTGTGTGTGTGTGTGTCAGCCACAGCCAGCGTGTGGAAGTCAGAGGACAGCTTCTGTGCATCGATTCTCTCCTTCCACCATGGGTCCCGGGGACTGAACTCAGATCATCAGGCTTGGCAGTGGGTGCCTTTGCCCACTGAGTCATCTCACCGGCCCTGAGTGCCTGTTGTTGGCTCACAGAGACCGTTGCCATTGCTTTTCACTTGAGCCGCTATTTGCCATGAGCTTTGATTAGACTGTTCATACCGATGCAATGGTTTTCAACCTCGGGTCCCCTGGAACATGTGTTAAAACCCAGACTGTGGCCCCTTCTCCTTCAGTTCCATTGGGGGCTCTAACAGACTCTGACAAGGAGATCTGCACTCTGAGGATGGCTGCCTTGATTAAAGCCACAGTAGACAAGTGAGCGTGGCTGGTGAGAAAAGAACAGTTCCTCAGCAGGCTCACCCTGGCTCTCCTTGACCTCCCCTGGCAATTACCGCCTGCACAGTACCGCGGGCAATTAATCACGCCTTGTCTCCTGACATCTCTTTTCTTTGCCTGAATGCTATTTACATCTTTTTGTTGTTGCCTTTATGCTTAAGAACCAGGCAGGAGAGAGAGACCAACCATGCAGCAATCGGTGGGAAGAGGGGGGGCTTCTGGCCCCGAGGCGGGGGCAGGAAAAGGTTGCGGAGCAGACAAGGAGCTTCCTGTGGGAACCTGGAGCTGGATGTAGACTCAGGCTACATCATAAGAAGGAGGAAGAGAGCAGAGAGGAAGGAAACTCACATGCTTCTGGGAGGCACAGGACAGCAAAAACAGGCACTAAAGAGGCCCCGGCATAACAGGGAGGTAGGTGGTCTCTCTGCAAGTGAGAGGAAGAGGAAAGTGAGTCCTGGGGTCAAGCTATGACTCAGAAAAGGAACCCAAACATCATTTAGCATCTTATTTTATCATTGGCTGAAAAAAATATAGGCTATGGTGCTGGTGTGTGTGCATGTGCATGTATGTATGTTTGAGTGTGAATGTATGTGTGTGAGTATATGTGAGTATGTGTGTGTGTGTTTGCATATGTGTGCATGTATGTGTATGTGAGTATATATGTGTGATTGGATTGTGTAAATGTATGTATGAGTATATGTGTGGGTGAGGTGAGTGTATGTGTGTGTGAGTGTGTTTGTGTGAATGTATGTGTGTGAATATGTATTTATGTATGTGTATGTTCTAGTGTGTGTGTGTGTGTGTGTGTGTGTGTGTTTGTGTGTGTGTGATGGTATTGGTGAATGTATGTTTGGGAATATATGTGTGTGAGTATATACGAGTGTAAGTACCTTGTATGAATGTATGTGTTTGAGTGTATGTGTGAATACATGTGTGTGTGTGTGTGTGTGTGTGTGTGTGTGTGTGTGTGTGTGATGGTATTGGTGAATGTATGTTTGGGAATATATGTGTGTGAGTATATACGAGTGTAAGTACCTTGTATGAATGTATGTGTTTGAGTATATGTGTGAATACATGTGTGTGTGTGTGTGTGTGTGTGTGTGTGTGTGTGTGTGTGTTGAAGACAAAGTGAGTTGAGTGGAGTTGTTTACTATTAGGAGGTCAAGTTCATGGACTGATGCAATGTGGATGAAGAAATTCCAAGAAAAGGTACTGGGGTCAAACACTTGGGGAAAATAACCATTTTAAAGATTCCAAGTAAATTGCCTTTGTTATGTTTAGGTATGTTCCTTGTATTCCTGATCACTCTAAGACCTTTATCATGAAGGGGTGTTGGATTTTGTCAAATGCCTTTTCTGCATCTAGTGAGATGATCATGTGGTTTTTTTCTTTGAGTTTGTTTATATGGTGTATTACATTGACGGACTTTCATATGTTGAACCACCCTTGCATCCCTGGGATGAAGCCTACTTGATCATAGTGGATAATTGTTTTGATGTGTTCTTGGAATCTGTTTGCCAGTATTTTATTGAGTATTTTTGCATCAATGTTCATGAGGGAGATCAGTCTGTAGTTCTCTTTTTTATTGCATCCTTGTTTGGTTTAGGAATCAGGGTCTAGAAAACAGGACCCCAAGAAAGACACAGGGATCGCCCAATGACAGAGACATGGATGAGATCTACATGAACAACATGGACGTGAGTGGGGGTAATAAAGGGTGAGGGTCGAGGGAAAGAGAGCTTAGGGGAGCGGGAGATCCCAGCTGGATCAAGAACAGAGAGGGAGAGCAAGGAATAAAAGACCATGATAAATGAAGACCACATGAGAATAGGAAGAAGCAAAGTGCTAGAGAGGCCCACAGAAATCCACAAAGATACCCCCACAATTGACTGCTGGCAATGGTCGAGAGACGGCCCGAAATGACCTACTCTGGTGATAGGATGGCCAAACACCCTAATTGTCATGCTAGAAACCCCATCCAATGACTGAGGGAACCGGATGCAGAGATCCATGGCCAGGCCCCAGGTGGAGCTCCAGGAGTCCAATTGGCAAGAAAGAGGAGGGTTTGTATGAGCAAGAATTGTTGAGACCAAGGTTGGAAAAAGCACAGGGACAAATATCCAAACAAATGGAAACACATGAACTATGAACCAATAGCTAAGGAGCCCCCAACTGGATCAGGCCCTCTGGATAAGTGAGACAGTTGATTAGCTTGATCTGTTTGGGAGGCATCCAGGCAGTGGGACCGGGTCCTGTACTCAGTGCATAAGTTGGCTGTTTGAAACCTGGGGCTTATACGGGGACACTTGGCTCAGCCTGGAAGGATGGGACTGGACCTGCCTGGACTGAATCTACCAGGTTGAACTCAATCCTCAGGGAAGTCTTTGCCCTGGAGGAGATGGGAATGGGGAGTGAGCTGGGGGGAAGGCGGGGGGTGGGGGTGGGGAGAACAAGGGAATCGGTGGCTGATATATAAAATTAAATTAAATTATAAAAGGAAAAAAAAAGATACCAAGTAAAGAGAAACAGAGCAAGAAAAAAAGAGTGTAGATTAGTCTGAAAGAATCTGAAGTGGCTTCTTGGGATGGGCAGTCCATGTCTTGTTTAGACTCTACACCCTTTCCTTCTGTGGGCTAGCCCACACCCCTGTGTAAGAGGCAGCCTCTCTCTGCTGACTCTGGCAGGTGAGTTAGTTTAGAGAGCAAAAGGCCTCAGGAAATTCCCGAGTAGCAAGGGCCATGACATCTTAAAGACGAGGACCATCCCTGGGGACTGCAGCCTTTCACATCTGATAAATGAAGAGGATCTCATGGGGAAAAGCCAAGCTGTGGTGCTCATCCATCTCCTCCTCACCACAGCCCCACCTCTGAGAGACGAGCTCTTTCCAGTGCTTCTGCTGTTGGCTTCTGAAGTAACATGGCAACATCTAAACAACATGTGTATGCTATCATACATTGCATGGTGACATTGTGGCCAATAATGAAACATATGTCACAGTGGGCCTGTAAGATTATAAAGAAGGGCCAGAGAGATGGTTCAATGGGTATCTTAGTTACTGTTATTGATATGAAGACACCATGACCTAGGCAACTCTTATAAAATAAAGCATTTAATTGGGAGCTTGCTTACCATTTTAGAGGATTAGCCCATGGCCATCATGGCAGGAAGCACACAGGGATGGACAGCACTGAGGCAATAGATGAGAGCTTTATATCCTGATCCACAGGCAGCAGGCAGAGAGAGAGAAGAGAGAGAGAGAGAGACTGGACCTGGCATGGGCTTTTGAAACCTCCAAGCCCACCTCCAGTGACAAACTTCCTCCAGTAAGGCCATAACTACTTCAACAAGACCACTCCTCTAATCCTCTTAATCCTTCTCAAAGAGTTCCACTAACTGGGGACCAAGCAATCAACTATTTGAGCCTATGGGTACCATGCTCATTCAAACCACCACAATGGGTAAATGAACTTCCATGTAAACCTATCAACCTGAGTTCAGTCCCTAAACCCACAGAAAGGTAGAAGGAGAACTCTAACCCCACAAAAGTTATCCTCTGACCTCTCTACCTCCACCATGGTATTTCTCCCATTTCCCCCAACTTTTCAGAAAATTATGAGGAGCTGAAAGATGCTTAGTTATGTCATAGGCACAGCAGACGTGTTTGTGGCGAGGCTGGTGTCAATGCCCCACGCCCTTAATCCCTTAGCAGGCAGGGTCTCTGTGTGTTCAAGGCCACACAGGGAACAGAGCCAAGCATGGTGACACATGCCTTTAATCCCAGTACCAACCATAGAGATCTGGAGGACTGTACAGACAGACAGAAAGTGACAGAGCTGTGTAGGAAGAGGAAGTGAGGTAGCTGGGCTAAGAGAGCCAATGAGAGGGCAGAACAGCAAGGCAATAAAGGTGTGGGCACACAGGAAGTAACTCTCATTTGGAAGCTGCAGAGTTGGTGAGGTAAGTTTGGCTAGTGACTTTCCCTATTTCCCTGATCTAAGGTTTTCACCCCTATACTTGGCTCCGTGTTTTTTATTTAATAAGACCATTTAGAAATTTGGCTACAATCCAGCAATGGATTTCTTAGAACAAATTCTTATTAGGGTCCACAGGATGGCTCAGTGGAGAGAAAAATGTTTCTTCAGCGTAAGCCTGGCAACCTGAGTTTGATCCCTGGTACCCACATAGAAAAAGTAGGATAGGATGGTATACATCTATGATCCCAGCATTCCTATGGCAAGATAGGAAGTGGAGACAGGAAGGCTTCCTAGAGCCTGAGGACCAGCTAGCCTGGAGTGTGTAGCATCGGCCTAGTGAATGTATGGGACCCCATTTCAAAACAGGTTGGAAGGAGAGAATGGTCTCCTGAAAGGTTGTTCTTTGACATTGACACATGGCCTGTGACATGTGTGCACCACACACGTGCATACAAATAGTAAACAAAAGAAACGAAAAAGAGAATAAAACCCTACCACTAAGTGACATCAAACTAACCTTTTTTTGTGTGTGTCTGTTGATTCCTTGATATAAACCTGGAACGTGTAACTTTCATCACACTATTTTCCACCATCTTCCTCTAAATGTCCCATTTCTAGTTCTTCCATAAGTTACATTGAAACTTGAATCTTTGATATCCCAGCATCTCAATTTCTTGGTATGTCAACTTTGCACAGAATCGTTTAATGAAGACATTTTATCATTTCTATTATTTCCCTTCTACTCCCTAACTTCATCCTTTATTCTTGGAATATCTTTCTTCTTTCATATCATGTTGAATTAACATTCTTACTCTCTTTGATGGCAGCAAAGTCTTCTGTATTGAGTTTATTGTTGACTCAAAAACAGCAGCAACAAAATGAAGCAAAAGTGATTCATGCTTTTCCCTGTTCTGATTATGTTATTCTCAAGGCTAGAGCTCCTTTCCTTTCCTGGGACACAGTGGAGAGATCCATACACTAGCTAAAATTAAACGTTCCTAGTTTCAAGGTCAAATGGGTGTTCTTTTCTTTAAGTTCCACTGGTTAATTAAAACCACAAGATGGTTTTGTTTGCGTGATATTTGATCTAAGTCTTTCTTGGATAGCTTTCTGTTTTTCCTAGAGTTGATGATTTTCTGTTCTGTATTCTCATAAAATATCATCTCTTCACATTGTTCTGGTCTTTGTCTCATTTTATATACTTTATGGTTATCTTTTCCAGAGCCCAGCTGCCTCCTTGAGTCCTTGGCCTGGTTCAGCGTAACTGCCCAGCTCACATCTGAGAATCCTCTGCCTTCTCTGCTGGGTCCTCTAATGTCTGCTCCTTCTTTTCTCCCTGTTACTCCACACTTTAGTGGTTCCTGCTGAGTAAAGTGTGAAGAGTTACTGCTTTGAACCAGCCTCCTGCTCTGTCCCAACTGACAGGGCCAATATGGAGTTAATGGTAGTACGGGGCTTTGGTTGCTTGAGGGACACCTCAGAGCCAATTAACTAAGCTGTAGCGAATTGATTGGTTTTACGGACTGCACGGTAGCCAGTTAGGCTGTTCTCTGTGCTTTAGCTCTGCTTTTCCTTCCACAGTGTCTGATCCCACTGTTGGCTGGAGTCCTCAGGACCTGCTCCACTGTTGGGAGCCTCCTTAGTAAGCAAGTTGTGTTTCGTATTCTGTTATTTGGGTTTGTCTTACTTCTCTCAAATAAACTTTACAATTGATCTAAAGAGTTATCCCTTTTCATTATTTCTTACGAACAGATGGAGTTTTCTATATCTCAAAACATTTTGTTCTGCCCAACAGCCTATTCACAGGGTGTTATGCATAGAACTCTTGAGTCAATTTTTTCCCAAGGGCCGGGAAGTGGTTCACTGAGTTAAAAGCCCTTGCAGTTTTCTTTCCTGGAATCCACGGAAAGCACACATCTATAATCCCAGGACGGTTTCTGTGAGATGGGAGGCAAAGATACGCGAACCACTAAGGAGCTTGGTGTCTAGCTAGTTTGGAGTATACACACTGACCGAAACAAGAGAGTCCCTGCCTTAAAAGCAAAGTAGAAGGAAAGAGACAACTCCTGAAAGTTGTCCTTTGACCTCCACAGGTCACTGACACACACCTGCAGACACACTTCACTAACAATAAAAAAAAAAGAAGTAGACAATTATTTGAATGTTCTAAAAGTATGACAGATTTTTTTCTTCATTTCTAGATGTGTTTAATTTTTCCTCTAAGAGTTTTAAAGTCTTTTATCTTTGCAATCCTAAAATTTCTTGTGCAAGGACTGAGGTATAAGGATTTTTGCCATTTCTGTTAAATTAGGCTAGCTCTAAGCAGCCCCCATATCCACTGAAGAATCATGCCTTTCTTCACCTTGCAAATTTTAAACTTATTGTCCTTTACACACGCTCTTCCTTTCACGGTCTATGTCATTGGCTAAGATTCAGACTTGACTGACCAGAATCTTTAGATGGCCCTACTTGTTCTGAGAGATCTCCTTGATTTTATTCTTAGTTCTTTACTTAGAAAAAAAAAATGTTCTTTCTGTTCTGTGGAGAGAAGAGGAAGCTCTGAGTGAATGTGTACTGTTGCTGTGATCACAGGTCTGACAAGACCCCAGTGCCTCAGACCCATGCATAGGATTGGCAAAGCCTTCCCCAGGATCAGACTCAGTGAATTTATCGACATCTTCCTCTGGTCTACCTGCAGATGTTTGTTGACACTATGTGCAAAAACTAATAATTACAGCTTCCTCCTCCTGAATGATTGCAACCTGGGACTGCTCCCCTCCAGAGCCTTCCTGCGGAGACTGGGGGAGGGGGCGGTAGGAGGGAGGGGAGCTTCCTCTGAGGTTCTGAGTTCTTGTGTGATAACTAGTGCATCTCCTTCAGAGTGCACACAACTCACCCAACCCCAGCTTTTCACTCCAGTTAGGTCAATCCCTGAGCTGTGGAGGATGTAACACTGTTCCACAACGCCCTATACCATTGTTGTAACATCTTTTCAAGTCTGGCTCTATCAAGCAGAAGGGTTTGATTGTTGCCGGTTCTTTTCTGTTCTGCGAATGTTTTCTAGGCTACCCCTAGCGTCTGGTTGTGTTTCTTTTGCCCCATGCATCGTGCTGTGTCTCCATAGCACACACCTGAAACCGCCCTCCTTGTCTTTGCTGGCCTTTTCTGAAGGGACTCTAGCCGGCCTGAGCATGGCCAGCATGGCTCTGGCAGGCCTTGCCCTTCGCCCATTCCCTCGGCCTTGCTGAAAACCGTTAGCTTGCATTCCTAAAGCTAGCCACCAAGGTCTATTCCCTCATTTGGCCACTTCCTCCTCCTGAGGCTGACTACAAAGATCCAGCTATCAAAATATTGAAATCCAGCAATCAAAAGTGCCCTTGCAGCTACCCTAATTAACCTTTCTAATCAAAATTAAATACCTCTTCCTAACTCGGGGTTTCCCTTTGTGCCTTTATAAACTGCCATTTGCCTGTGGGCCACATCTGTCTACTCTCTGTCCAGAGGCAGTCATGTACTGTCCCCATCCCTTCCCCACTGCCCCCCCCCCACTTGCTCCCCCCTTCCCTGACTGGGCAAGTATCATTTCACCCTCTCCCTTACTCCTTCTCCCTCCGACCGTATCCTCTGTCTCCTGCCTTTGTCTCTTATTCCCTGCTCTTTGTCCCCTGGGGCAAATGAAATCTCCTTTGTGCGGAGAACTTGGTCTTGGAGTGTCTTGTGCCAATACTGGTCCTTTTACTTTCTACTTAGGAAAGAAAGATTCTAAGAGGATATTATGTCAACACAAATTCTAGATTAAGAGAGCATTCATGGAAAATAAGATTTTAAAATCTTTTCATGACCCAAAACTGTCTTCATCTTACATTTATTCATGAATGAGAATTTGACTGGATGATAAAACATATTTTTGATATTAATTTATTTTTCTTAAATATTTAAGGGCATTTTCACATTGAAAGGTTTGGGATTAGGGTCAACACTGAGACTGATTGTCCTTTGGGTAAGAGATCTATTAGAAGAGTTTTAACACATTGACAGACAGATGGCTCTGAGGAGAGTGCAGGCCTTTGTAGCGTAGTGTGTGGGGGGTCCCTTCTTATAGGTTGCAGAGGCATGTGATTGATGAGCAGCCCATAGTACACACTTGTAGTCAGGCTGTCTTTGTTCAGCTATGAGGGTGGGGAGGACAAGGTTCTAGGAAAACAAGTTACCTCAATTCTGGTAGCCAAATGACAATGGTTTTGGGAAGTGCCACAGTTCAACCAAAATGGAGGAGCTTTACAAAATGGTGTTGCCCTAGCTAATATTCATTTTCTTCCTTTTTGCCTCCCCCTTACAATAGTCTTTATATAAGATGAGATTTACCATTTTAGCCATTTCAGTATACAATTCAGTGTACAGAAAACACATTCACATTGCTGGATAACTACCACCACTGCCATTTCTAGAACATTCTCATTCTACCATGTAAGAACACTGTAACTATTAGTGATTCTTAACTCTTCCTCTCTGTACTTCCTGGTGACCACTATTGTGTTCCTGTGAATTTGCCTGTCCTTCATACCTCATGAAAATGACATCACACACTATTTGTGCTTTTGTGTCTGACTTATTCCACTTACCATAGTTCTTTTAAAGTTCATCCTTTGTAAGGTAGAATAACATTCCACTGTATGCCTACACGGCCTTTTGCATATCCATTCACTTGTTGATAGATAGTTGGCCTACTTCCACATTGTGGTTAGCGTGACTGCTGCTCTGAACACCAGTGTGCTTTCTGAGTTCCTGTTTTTGATTCACTGGGAATACACCTAGAAGTGGAATTGCTGAATCATGTAGTAATTCTGTGTTTAACTTTAGGAAGAACTGCCAAACTGTGTCCCACAAAGACTATATACAATTTTACATCCTGGCAATGTATTGAGGTTTTATTGCTTTATAGCCTCATAAATGCTTATTTTCCTCTTAAAGATAATAGTCATTCTAATGGGTACAAAGCGGTGTCATAGTGTTAAGGACACTTTGACCCAGTATCTCTATGTAGCACATGTTAGCCTAGAACTATGTAGACCAGGCTTCTTGCCTCTGCTTCCTGAATGCTGAGTTTCCAAGAGAGCATCACTTTGCCTGGTTTCACTGTGTTTTGACTTAGTTTCCCTGGTGGCAAGTGGTGCTGGGCTCCTTTCCTGTGCTACTGGCCATCTGTGCAACTTCTTGAGGGAATTGTCCATTCAAGTTCATTGTCTACCTTTTAATTAGGTTGGCCTTTTATTGATGAGATTTAAGATTTGTTTATGTATTTTAGATAATTAATCTCGCATCTGATAATGTGATTTTCAGGCTTTTTCTCCTATTCTATATGTTATCTTTTAGCTCCAGAATGCAGCATTTGATACACAGAAGGGTTTTATTTAATGAAAACTGTCCATCCATAAAATTACTCCCAGATTTATTATCATGAAGGCTGTTCTCCAGGGTTCTTTTTTTCTAGTAGTTTTATAGTGTTAGCTCTTACATTTGAGTCTTTGATTTACTTTGCGATAGTTTTCATGTTTATATAAAGATCCAAGTGAACTTTTTATGTGTGGGTATCCAGTTTTCCATACTGTTTATTTGCTATGGTCTCAACACCCTTGTGGAAAATCGGCTGACTCTGTCTGCCCACTGCCTCACTTGTTTGTTTGTGTGACGGTGGTGAGACTGACTGACTCCGGGACCTTGTGTACACCAGGGACTGCTCTACCGCTCAGTTACACATTAGTCCCTGTTCTGTTGCTGTGACAAAACACCATGACCAAGGCCACTCATAAAATCAAGCGTTTAAAGGAAAAATAAAGCTTATGGTTTTAGAGGATTATGAAAGGATTCTTTATATCAGTAAATGGGTATCATATCATATTGGTGTATTAGTTAAACTTTAAAAACTTGTACTTGTGACTTTTCAAGAACCTTTGTTGTTGGAATTTTGCCTTTTCGTTACATTCTTGTCTTAGGAAGGCTGTCTATTTTTTCTTACCTTTTAAGTCATTTTTTATATCATCCTCTGTTCTCATCAGAATTTCTGGATGTTTACTAACTCTTTCATATGTTTTGTTCATTTATATTGGAATATTCCCTTAAATGATTATTGGTCCTTGGTGTTTTCCAATAAAGGTATTAAGGTGTTACCTGAAAGGACTATGTGAGATCAGGGATTGTCTTTTATGGGCTTCCTTGTAGAATAATGAAATGGTAAGATGGCTTTTTTTTTTTTTAATCAAGTGTCAGTATGAGATAGTTTCCATTTCCCCCTCATGTGGATGGCAGTCTCCTGGAGTCCAGAAAGCCTGTTTTATAAATGTCCCCATTCCCTTTGAGGCCTGTCATCATGCTTCTGTAAGGACTGATTGATGTTTATTGGTCTGAGGCAGCTGCAATCCCAATACAAGGAGTAGAGACTTCAAATAATCGCTGCTTTTCTCTATTGAAACAAGAAGTCTGGAAATCCCCACCTAAACCAAATGGCCCTTTTTCAGATACAGCCCTGACTTCAAAATGCATGTATTTGCTTTAGAGACCCGCCCACGTACCGTATCCCTGAGCCCCGCCTTCAGAAGTGTGGCTACCAGTGAACAGGCGCAACAGGCCCAGAGGGAACTGAGAATCAGCCGTCAGGTTCACACACGGGGCATGGAAACCTGTTCTTGCTCAGAGACGTTCTGGGGGTTCCCAGGAGATGGTGGAGAAGACGAGGGGCCTGGGAGAGAAGGGTAAGGGTGAATGGTCAGATACTTGGGCTGAGCTGCCGAGTGTGAGGCAGAACCACCAGCGATCAGGCACACTTTGGGAAATAGCCCTAGATAAGCCGGAGTTCCACTATACACACTCTTCTTTCCTCGTTCTCTCACGTCCTTTAGGTCTATGTAGAGATAATTGTGACAGAATTATCAGCCACCCAGAAGAGAGCCTGTATGTCTACATGACAGGGCCCAGTCCTGTTCTTCTCTGTTCTCACATGCAATGGGCCACTCTGCTAAGGACCACATGCCCCAGCTTCTTGGAAGATGAGCAAAGCTTGTGGCCAGATTCTGACCAATAGAATATCGATAGAAGTCATGGCGTGCACATGTGTGCACACACACTCATACACACATACACAAAAATCTCATCCTTAAAATGATGGGAATGTTTGCCCCTCTAATCTACATTGTATCTTCAAATTGTCTTGTGTGGCTTAAGATTTTTTCAGAGTGGACTCTGGGAGCAAGGAGGCTCGTTCATATCTCCAACTTCAGCAGATTTTTGTAAAGTGTCCTCCAAAGGCGCCTGTCCTGGGTCAGGCTGGCCTGGCCCAATGATGAGAAGAGGGAAAAACAGCAACCAGATAAGGGCCTTAGAAACGCTGAGTCCTCGAGAACAGCTCAGAGGTGAACCGTCTCCATCACAGGTTAACACTACTTATCCGTGGTATAAAATACCTGCAGTGGAAGCAAGAAGTGTGTCCAGAGAGACCAGACCAGAAACTCCAGCTGCTCTTTCCCCAGTCACTCCTCCGGGGCACCGAAGGCCCCTGATTTGATAATGTTACCCTAGTTTGCTCTCAGTCGGGCTACACTAGTCCATCTCTGCTGCGTCTTGTGCTATTTTGTTATCTATCTGCTACTTTTTGTTTGTAAAATACTAATAAACTCATTTGAAACCCAAAGCACCACCACTGTGGAGCATTTTCTGGACCGTACAGAGCAGTTCCAGGTATGAGTTCCATCTCATCTGCTTGCCCCTGGGATGCGAGTTGATGCAGGAAACTAGGGCAGAAAGTAGGCATCGAGAAGGAAGATCAACACAGATTGCACTTCCATGCCCACTCTAAACCGTTCCCTAAAATAGAGAGACACAAACCTCTTTAACTGTCATTATTTTTTGTTTGCTTGTTTGTTTGTTTTTGAGACAGGGTTTCCCTATGTAGTTTTGGTGCCTGTCCTGGATCTTGCTCTGTAGACCAGGCTGGCCTCAAACTCACAGAGATCTGCCTGGCTCTGCCTTCTGTGTGCTGGGATTAAAGGTGTGTGCCACCACCGCCCGGCTAACTGCTCTTGTTTTGTCTTTCACTCTAGGCGCTGAGCAAGCATCCTGTCTAATACACTCTATGTAACATCTTGGGACTTGGTTTCTCAATCCCTAAAGTGGTATCAGGAGGGCATCAGTCCAAGCAGGCCTCTGTCTGTGCAGACAGCCAGGCAATACTTATGGATACAGTGTCCGGGCATCCTGTAGCCTCTACAAAGGGGGACAGGAGCCTGAAGATGGTTCTGGGAACTTGAAGGATTGGCCAGCTCGGCAGAAGTGGCTGTCCTCATGGCCTCCCTCTTGCTACCCACTAAGCACAGCAGAAGAGAGGGCACCAGTGCACAGTGGGGGCTCCAAGGTTCATTTCTGAGCAGCCAGCCTCTGCTCCCTGTCATCTACACCCACTGCTTCTCCTGCCTCCTTTTACGTTTGTAGTTCACTCAGGGCACCTTCCTGGGTCTCTGACTTTAGCTGACTAAGTGGTTTGGACAATTCATCCTAGTTTCTTCTCGCATCCCAACTTTTCCAGCTGAAAGGAAACTGCTGGTTACCAAAGATGGAAACTTCGTCTTTTATTCAGAGGCTCATACAAGGCATGATGTATACTTTGATTCCTGTTGTGTTTTTTTTTTCTAAAAGATGAAAGAAATCCGTAATAAGAAGAGAGAGCTGCTCAGAAAATACCCTGTTAGTTAAAAAGAGAAGTCTTATTTTGCATTCTAGATATAGAACTAAACCCAAGCTAAGGAATTGAAGAATATATTTTTATTTCTTTACAAAAAGCCAATAGTTCATTATTTGTAAATATGATAGATTGTCTGGGAAGCCAAGAAGCTGTCCTCTGTTGAGTATCTACAGAGGCAGAGGACGTAAAGGTCCTTCCTGGTTCTCAGAAACATGGAACTGAGACAACAAGAAAGACACAAAACTGTGAGCTGATACAGAATGCTTAAAACATGACACACACACCCCAAGTACCCACTTGAAATACCTTTTCCTCTTTACTTATGAAATATGCGCACCAATGTCTAGATTAGGAAAGGTGACCTCTAAGATCATGTAGAGAGCTTGACATACTTAGAGGAAGATGTCTTTCAATCAGAGCTGGTCAAGCAAAGCCTCTAGAACAAGTCTACACCTCCAGCCCAGCTGCTAATTTCCCATTCTGAGCAATCACCAGTCTCTTTCCTCTTAGCCTGTTTTCTTGTAAATATAATATCAAGCCATCGGTTGTCATATTCCAGTATAACCTCTTAGAATAAAACATCCCCAAACCAAATTTATAAGGAACCAAGGTGCATTGGCCGAATTGCTGGAGATGGAAATGGAAGAGAAATTCATAGCCATAGATACTGTATTTTGTTAAGGAATGTCCCAGAGTCACGTGATAAAGAATCCTTTGATCTCAAGAAGGTAAGTGATGGCTTTTATTTTTATGGAAAAGAGAAGCAAACTAAATTAACTGTTAGATTTTTTTTTTTCCTGTGACAGGGACCAGACCAGAGCCTTGTGCATGCCTGGCAAGCACTCTGCTACTGAGCTATGACCCTAGCCCTACTAAATCTTGGCAAAGTAATAAGTATGTGCTAGAATTTGAAGCAGAGACTGAGTCAAATGTTAATGGAAAGAATATCAAAATCCATAAAGATCAAAAAACCCAAACAAAAGGATAATACATTTATCTATATCTATATGTCACTATGTATACATACGTATGATTTTAAAATTATTTTTCAGTGTTCTCCATTTACTAATTCATATCTTTAAAATTTTTACTTTTATTTTCATTTTATGTGTATGGCATTTTACCTGCATGTATGTTTGTGCATCATATGTGTGCATTAAGATGCTATGCCAAGACCCTGGGACATTTCTTAACAAAAGCCAACGGCTTTCAGGGTTGATCCAGCCCCAAATCTCTCTTTGGTTTGTTTTTACCCTTTCATAGAATCCAAAGGAAGGTTATTATTTATTTATAATGTTATGGCATGGTGATCGGAGTCAGCTCAGAACCTCACACGTGCTGGGAGAGGAATTTCCGAACTCCTTCCCTTTTGATACTACTCTGTGCAAACGGCATCCTTTTATTTTTTAAATAAAACCCCATCATGTTTACTTCCAAAAATTCCTCATGGGGGCTGGGGCAATGACCTTATCAACAAAATACTTGCCGTACAGCATGAGGACTGGAGTTCAATTCCCCAGCACCACACAAAACCTAGGAGTGATGATATGAACCTATAATCCCAGCGATGGGGGCAGAAACAAGAGGACCTTGGGGGCTTGCTGGCCAGCCAGTCTATGCAACCCTGTAGCTAGAAAAGCAGAGCCTCTTTTCCAAAGCAACATATCCTTATAGCTGAATTTTGAAGTCAAGGTACCTTTAAAATATACATTTTGGCATAACTCAACAGCTTTTGCAATCAAATGTTTTTCTTCAGTTACGAATATCAAAGAGAACATAATCCAGATTCTCTGTGTGGTAGCCATCTTTATGTGGCTTATGTTTTATATTACCTTGAGCCTATTGCTTTAAACTGCAGCCTTCTAAGCCTGAAATGGCGCTGTGGCTGCTGGCTCTGCCCACTTCAGCTTCCCAACATGGCGGTGGTACGTTTTCCGCCAGCTTTGGGAGCCATCAATTCTCAGAAATAGTGGGTCTATGCTTCTTATCAAAGCAGCATGTAGCCCAGAAACCTCTTTTTGTTTTGTACTAGCAAAGGCTAAATCCACCATGCAGCTTAATGTGCCGCTTGCAGAGGCCTCATTCCCGCCAGGAACTCAAACCGGCAGTTGTTGCTCATTTGAGAGAGACAATTAGGAAGCTGTTTTTAGTTCTGTTTTAGAATCTTTTCTCAGGTTTTAGGTGGAAACTCTTGCCAACTCGGGTGCCATTTGTAGCTAGAGTTTTCCTGCCTTGCTCACAGTCAGGACAAATCTTTGTCACCCGCCAGTCCCACAGCCGCTCAGACCCAACCAAGTAAACACAGAGACTTATATTGCATACAAACTGTATGGCCGTGGCAGGCTTCTTGCTAACTGTTCTTATAGCTTAAATTAATCCATTTCCATAAGTCTATGCCTTGCCACGTGGCTGGTGGCTTACCGGCGTCTTCACATGCTGCTGGTCATGGCGGCGTCTGGCAGTGTCTCTCTGCCTCAGCCTTCCGCTTCCCAGAATTCTCCTCTCTCCTTGTCCCACCTACTTCTTGCCTGGCCACTGGCCAATCAGTGTTTTATTTATTGACCAATCAGAACAATTTGACATACAGACCATCCCACAGTACAACCCTGTCTCAAAAAATAAGGTGGACAGCAATTGCAGAAACACCCAGCATCAGCCTTTGGCCTCAAACCCATGTGAACATATTTACAAGTACACAAACATGCACAAACACATAAAAAAAGCAGGTAAACCAAAACCTTTTCATGAACATTTCTGGTGGGCTTGGCTATGAAAACATATGAAAGTGTGTCTGTCATATTGGAAACCCCAAAGTAAGTCCAAATTATATGACTGTTCTTTCTCCTGGTCCAGTCAATGGGACATCAACTGTTCTGGGAAACTACAGTCATTCAAAGTCAGTAGGACAAAACTGTTCTTAATGGTCAGAGCAGAGTTTTACTTTGGAAACAAAGGGAAGAAGATCTGGGAGAGACGTTTGGAGGATCCTTCTGAGACCAAGGGTCAGAGAAGGTGTTTTCTCATCTGTACCAGTTATTTTTCTGGTTGTCACAACAAATTGCCTAAAAAATCAAATTAATGGAGGCGAGGTGGAAGGTAGCTCTCCGTTCCAGGAAGGCATGGCAGAGTTCACGGCTGTGGGAAGAAGTGGTGGGCAGAGTCTCCTCACACCTCGGTGCATCTGCTCAACTATGGAACCACAGGCTTGTGTAACCATCAAGGCCTGGCCCCGGTGGCTTAGTGCCACTAGGCAGCCAGATCTCTAACCATAACTGTGTCCCAAAGTGGTACCGGCTAAAGACCAAACGTTCCAACACATAAACCTCTGAAGGAAGCTCAAACCTCACAATGGAGAAAGTGGCCCATGGGTTCTGCTGAGAAGGCAGGGACCTCATGAGGGCAGCAGGCTTAACATTGATGCCAGGCCTTCGTGCCAGCTTCCTGGCATTTGAAATATCAAGTGATTCATTCTAATATTCATGTTCAGGGTTGAAGCTTCTTCTTTTGCACAAAGGATGCTATTTATGTTCCATCTTCCCATTGACCTGTGGACATGTAAAACTTGTCCCCTGGGCATCAATATCAAGGATATCACCAACATCATGCAAATCTTTTCGAAGGATCTGCACACCCTTTAGGCCATATTCCTGTGTTAGTTCATGGCAGAAAATTATCCTGTGAGTAGAATATATCAGTACTGTTTCTCTGTGCCATCATCATCATCATCATCATCA